>NC_134421.1:22445008-22748038 GCF_030867145.1 Opisthocomus hoazin
TGTTAGATTCACACTTTCTATTTGGATCAAGATTTCCAGTGCCATCTGTGCTCGTAAAAGAGCAATAAGTAGAAGAGTTGTTTCGGATGTCTCAGAAGCATAGCAAAAATCTGAGTTTTATTGCCAGAGACAGATGAAATCCTGTCCTTGCCCTTTCTTTTGGGGGTGTACTGAATTTCAACTCTAACGTGGACAAAATGGACCCGTGAGGATGGGTGGAATCAGTGGAATGTTAGTGTCTTGGTGGAGCCGCTGTTGAGTGGTGTGGGGGGGATGGGGGTGGGCTTTCCCTAAGCTGTTGGCTCCTCAGGTGAGCTGATCTCTGCGAGGAGCCTGCCCGCTCCCCGTGCGCCAGTCACCGAAACAGGATGAAGTCCTTTGGGCAGTGGTGGCCTGAAGCCAGCAGCAGTACGCAGGCGCTGGCGGTCCTCTGGCTTCGAGAGTAGCGCAGCGATGCTCTGCGCAACCTCCTCTGCACTTCTGCTCACTGGTGCGGAGGCACATCTCAGACAGACAACCCTCCGTGTGCTCCTCAGGTCCCTGCTGTAGCCTGTGGGGCAGAGCAGAGCAGCTCGGGCCGGGTGAGGTCCGGCACTGAGTGCGTCAGAGCTGTGCGGTAAGGCAGAGGGACCAGCGTGGGGAAGGATGGGCAGTAGCGAGACGCTGCTAGCCTGCTGTGTTCAGGGCTCTCTGCTGAACCTGGAGCCTAGCTCAGGTCGATGGCTCCTGCTGGGAAGCAGCTGAGACCTCCGTGCCTGCCACCTGCTCCCCTCCTTCTGCCCCCTCCAGCCACATATGTCCAACATGTTCTTCACATGTTCTTCGTGAAGGGAGTGTTTTCTAAAATCCTGAGTACTAGTGAGGTTGAGGTTTCCTAATTATCCTGATGCCTTATTTGAGGCGCTTTACAGGAGAGCGTGCTCCCCTCTCTTGTCTCTACACACTCTCTTTTCAGACTTGAGAAACATGACCGCCGTATGTACAGTTTCTTGGCCACTACTGCTTTTCCTCCCTCTTCAAGCTGTTCAAAGTAGTTTAAGATGACATTGGCATTTCCAACTACTTTCTTGCTTGAGTGAATACACCTTTTTAGGAACACCATTGTGTAGTATCTAGGTGCTGCAGCTGGACATAGAACTAATGTCAGCTGAGGTTGGTCCACTTGATTTCATTCCAGGTGAAAGACTTGATTCTTTTTCTTCCATATGCCCCTCGCTTTTCACTCAGTTTCGTATTAGTAAGAAAATACTAATGAAAGTATAAGCAGGAAGAAATTCCCTGAGTTTTTTTTTCCTGTTTTTACATGCCTCTCCATTCCAAGTCATTCAAATAAAATAGATTGGCATAGTACCTCATAGTTAGTAGAGACAAGCTGTCTATTGGACATTGCAGGAAGGCAGTAACAGAGTTGAGAGAGGAGAGACTACATTTCCAGGCAAGGGGTGGAAAGCCAGTTCTTCAAACCTCAGCATTCTTGTCTCTTTGGACTTGTGTCTCTTTCAGCTCCTCTTGCCAGATTACCTATCTATCTTAATTGACCATCTTAGGAGCTAATTTATTCAGCCGAGACAGTCCTTCACCAGCTCACTGAAGGACATATTAGATATAAATTCTCACTTGTATCTGCTTTTATTACCTTTTTGAATGTCAGCTCTGCGTATCTTCTTTTTTGCTAGGGAAAACAAATTCACCTGTCAAATTCTGCTGGAGTTATTTCTTCAGGGAAGATGTACCCACATTTGGAAATAAATGGAAATCAAACACATCAACAAGAAATTATGGTTTAGGGACAACAAAAAGAAGAAATTAATATGGGTGGAATATACTGAAAATCAAGACCCAGCTAAATAAAGTGTGTAATGAAGATGAAATTGTGTGCTACTTCTTTTTTTTATTATATCATCTAATGTTCTTTAGTGGTTTTGGCTCTGACACTCGATAATCGGTAACTACTCTTGTAGGAGGGAAAGGGAATGGCCTTGCTTGGTAATGCTCTGTTTAATTCATAAGGTAGTTAGGAGCGACATATATACCTTGACGGGTACAGATCAGTGCTACATCTTGCTATAGATTTTATTCACCAGATGTTTGAACAGAATGAAGGCTTTATTTTTAACCAAGTTGTCATTGTCTGGTCATTACAACCTGTTGGGCAAAACTGCAACTACTGGGACAATTTGGACTGATGGGGGTGGGTGGCATCATGGCTCTGCTGGGGAAAAAAAGTGCCCTTTTGGTGTTTTTAGTTGCTCAGAGATTGCCTTCAAGTAGTATATAGCACTATCAGTCAAAGACTACGTTTCAGGGTTGAGGTAATCATGAGATTTTCCTTATTCGGCTATTTTAGAGGCTCTACTATTTTGGCTACCCTCGGGGAGTATAAAATGTGTTACCAGTTAAATCCATGACAACAGACAACTTAAGCATTAGGTTTAGCCAAGCTAACGTGCAGACCATCGAATTGGGTAAGACACAGGCCACCCTGGCATGCGGGAGCGCTGAATAAACCCTTGCTCCAAACACAGCGGAGTGGGGGGTTGAGGAGGGGTCTCTGGCCTGTGGGAGAAACAGGACAGGCAAGCAGTTGGAGATTTCTGCTAGAGCTCGGGCAGGCTGTGACTGTGGGTGTTTTGATGGGTTTTTAGTGAATTTAGGTGCATGGAGGCGTTTAAATGCCTAAAAGATTACGTGATGTGCGCGTGAGGATTTTGGTGGGACATCAGCGTTGGTCTTGAAGGGCTAAAGATGAGAGGATTTCCTGCCTTTACCTCAAGCACTTCTATTTGCTAAAGAGTTCGTCTTTCCCATCACTGCTTCTGCTGTGGCAAAATGAGATTGAAACGGCTGACGTGCTTTCAACCGTCTTTCTTACTGGTCGTATTTTTATCTGCCACCTCTGTTGGTAAGCGGAGAGGAGAGCAGGGCATAAATGGCACAGAGAGGAAGAATGAGGGAGTGACAGATTGTTCACTGTCTGTGTCAGGAGAAGAACTGGGGGCCTCAAATGAAACCATCAGGCCACAGAAAGATGTGCTCCTTGTTTAGCCATGCAGCTTTTTGCCACTGGGCGTTGTACAGGGCACGAGCTTCCGTGGGTTCCAGAAACAAGCGGGCAAATTCAGGAATAGTGCTTCAAAAGCCCCTGAGTGCAGAATTAACACCGCTGGATCAGAAAGCCCATGACCTGCAGATCCCCAGCAGCTGGAAAGTATTCTGGGGAGCAGCATTACACAATAATTTTGGTCGTGAGAGTCTTCCTGAGGCATCCGCTGTTGGCCACTGTTTCAGCCAAGCTACAGGCATGGATTTAATGTGAGCCTCTGTGCTCCTTACCGTCCAGCACCACAGAACCGAGCTTTGTTTTCTCCTTAGGTTGCTTGTGAGATATCGAGCCTAGTAGAGTAATACTGTTGATTAAGCAGGTCAGCTGAGAAATGTTTTAGGAATCTACGTCATCTCAGAGAATGCATGCAGAGCTTGAGACTGAAGCAGTGGGAAAACAAATGGAGGAAGGTGAAGATCTCTTAAGTATTGAACTAAAAACAGAAGGATTTTTTTTTAAAGCAATTTCTTATGTTCATGACTCCCGTTCAGGGTAATGGTAGGTCAGAGTGGGCTGGCTGAACGTTTCTCAACAGGCCACCAACATCAGGACCAACATTCCCTGTCCTCATGTTCTGAGCTGGGGACAAAGCAGGTTTTAGCACAAAAGACACAAAAAAGGGCAGTTAATATTTTTTCCTTTATATGTTTCCCACTGCTGGAATGTTGTCCTGGTGAGAAGACAATAAAATCTTAACTTTTAAAAATATATATGAAAAAAATCTGCAAACAGACATGGGAAAAAAAAGGACAGATGTGTAGATTGACCTTTTTGGTTGCAAGGAGAGGGCGGAAATTTTGCCTCTTCTAGGAAGGATGGTTTCCAAGTCTGCCCAGTGATGAAACTGCGATTTCCAAAGGGTTTTTTGTTTTCATTATTTGAGGTATGACTGTGCTGGACTGAGTGGCCAAATAAATGGAGTTAATAGGTTCATCTTGGTTTGAATTCCTGGTAAGCAAGCCACGTGTGACTGTTTTTTCCTGTCAGCCCTTCCTGCAGTAGTTAGCAATTAGCGTGAAAATGGATTTCTTCAGTCTGCTGCTTCACCACGTAGCAGAGGTACATTTAGAAATTGCCATCGATGTTTTGTGTTTGGGTCTCCTCCACAACCTGTTTCCTCTTAGAGAAGCAGTGAGTCCTGCTCAGGTGAGGATGTCCACCCAGTGCACCCGACAGTAACACCCTTCTTGCAAATAATTCAGCTGAGATTGAGAAAATCTGGGTATTTCCTGGACTGACCAGATCATTTGATATGAGATTCTGTGTAGCTTGAGGATGACCGAGATCTCCTTAAGTTGTAATATCCAACTAACTGATGTAGCATCTTGACTGCTTTGTGGTGGAACTTCTGGGCCAGATATCCCAAACAGTTCAGATCAGCGGATTATTGTGAACTGTTAACCCCTGTAACAGTATACTAATAGTTTTTCATTTGGAAACTCTTACACGTTTCTGGTCTGTGCACCATTTGCTGAAGCCTCAGCAATGGTTTGCAAAAAGCGCCGAGCATTCAACGTACCTCCTCCTTGCTGCCTGAGGAGTAACTTCCATCTTCAGAGGACAAGTGGCACAAACCTGTAGTCCTTGGTATGATGATGCCTCCCCTGAAACAGGGCTTGTGCCTCAGTAGCTTGGGCTTTGGGCTTGGTTAAACTCTGTTTTCACTGGGCTGTTGACCCAATGTGTGATTTTTTTAGGCAAATTTGTTTGCTCTTTTTCTGCTACAGCTTGTCTTGGGCATGCTCCTGGTGAAGAAACCCTTTCTCTCATTGAAGAGGAAGTAAGACTTCCCAAAATCTTTTGATAGTCACCAGTTGTAAGGTGAAAAATGGCTAGGGCTTACCTTTTCTGCCTACTAAGACATTGCGTGTGCCCTGACAGATCTCACCTGGCTTCAGGACCTATAAAATGAGGACACTGGCTCATTGGTCACTGCTTTCCTGCTTGTGAACAACTGATCTTAAGCTCTTGCGTTTAATGTAGTGGAGCCTGACCTTGAATGCCAGAACCCATTATAAAAGGAAATGCTTTACTGGCTCATATTACTTTTGTCAAAGGTATTTTTAATAGAAAATAGTTTTGATTTAAAAAAAAAACCACCACAGAAAAGATATTTCTGCTGAAAATATTGATTTTTCCCTGAAAAACTAGTGTCTAGTTGAAAAAAATGGCTTAAAGCTCTTTATTCTCAATGGGAAGTCAAAATCTTTTCTAGAAGAGGAAAATACATTTTTTTTTTCCCAACAGCACTGTGGTATTAGGGCTTGCTAGTTTGATGCAGATAGCCTACTTTTTTTGTAAGTAAGTATTTACATCTGCTTTTCTTTTTTTTTTTTATTAATGTTCATTTTGGACATTTGCTAGCATATAATTATTCTGATATTGGTACTTGAATTTACTCATCTCCCAGTAGTTCTCCATCCTTTTCAGATGCTCTAAAAACTGTTCTATTACATGTGCTCTTTGTCTTTGCGTCTTTTTCAGCTTATTTCTGGGCAGATGAATGCACACACTTTTTAATGCATTTCAATTATCTTGCTTTTTGTTAAGATGTATTTTCAGGTAACACAATTAATTAAAACCCCATTAACCATTTAAAAAGGACATATCCCCTAGTGGCAAGCCTTTGGTACTGGCCTACTTGAGTTAATGAGTGCAAATGGATGTATGATACATATTGACTTGCTCAGAAATAAAGGGAGATTTTTGTCCTTTTTCTTGCTCTCTGATGTATAAAGCAAGCCTGAAGAGACACTCTTTCCATTGCTTTTTACCATTTAGATTCAGTCTGTTCGAGTCTTCCTGAAACTTACATTGCAGGGCTATTTTATTTTATTTTATTTTATTTTATTTTATTTATTCTGTTTTATTTATTCTGTTTTGTTTTATGTTGTTGAAAGCAGGGCTGGTTGGACAGACTTGGGATGCCTTCTCTGCAAGCAGATTCCCTCTGACCTTTAGTAAGAAAGAATTAGGACAACTTTTCTAAGCTTTTTGCTATTTGCATTCACTCTCAGCAAAGGTGTTACCGTACCCAGCCTTGCAGCCAAGAAGCTGTGCCCAGCCTCAGAGGCTTTTTACCTTCTGCTCACAGACCGACCCGTTGCCATCCTGTGCCGTTCCCTTCCCACCGGGGCAGCCGGTTGCTGAGGATGCTTGTTCAGGCTGTGGGAGAGCTCAGGTAGACCAAGTTGTTTTTCCAAACTGCTTTGCAACACAAAGAAAATTGTTCAGAGCGGGTGGATTTCACCACCACTCCCTGTTGCCAGCTCAGCTACTGGTCCGGGCAAACTGGGCTTTGGTGGCTTGCAGAACACCTGCCCGGGGAGGCAGCTGAGCACAGCCTTGATGAGGGAAGGGAGCCGGAAAAAGGCCCTTCTGCAGAGTGGTAAGTGTTCCGTTACATGAATAAAGTTTGACTTTTTTTTTTAATTAGTGAGGAGGAGTGTAACCAGAGGGCTTCCTAGTCTGTAACCCCGAGTGCTGTCATTGCAGATACTGTGTAGAATGCGTTGAAGATGTGTAGAATAAAATGTCCCCGACACAGTTCCCTGACAGGTATTTATCATTCCTCCTTTTAATGTGTGATCTGAAAGGGTATTTTTTATCCAAGAAGATTTCTTAATTTAGCCCTACAACAGGTGACTTCTTTTAACTACTGTTTGTAGATCCTAAAAAGTAGGAGTGCAGTTTTAGCAAGCAGGAATATGTATCTACATACGTAATACTCCGGTAAGTCACACATGTTGGGAGAAAAATAACAGATTTATACCCTAATAGCCTGGCGTACCAGTTCTAGAAGTGGGGGTGAGTGGTCAAGACTTTTGTACTTGGCACCTCTGCTTCCAGACTCTGCAGAAATTGGAACAATTCTAGAAAAAGATGAAGTTACTTTTATTCAGTACATCTCTTAGAGAAATACGGCAATGGTGGAGAATAAAGGAATTTTGAATCGTTGGTCGTGGATTGTAATCTAATGTAAATCCCCAGGCAGGTTAAGTTAATGTATTCTCAGCATGGTGCCTGGAGTAGGATGGGGGGGAAGGGACCGGAAGGGATGAATCAGCTCTGAGGTTTTGCAAGATCCTGCCTTCTAGTTCAATATTGTCTCGTTTTCTTTGCCTGAACTTATTTTTGACAGGTGCTGACAGAATGTTTTCATTAACGAAAGGCAGATACCATCCTAGAATCACAGAAATAATATAAAGTGTCTTGTGGCAAACTAGTATTCAGGCTCACAAGTGGCCGGATTCTCTTCACCAGTTCTTTCAATATTTGAAACTCCTCATTGGTGCCTAAAATCCCTTTTTTTCTGGTTCCCGTTATTCAGCAGCGGCACGCCGTGGTTCCGCTGACCGGGGCAGTACCGGCACCACTCCCGACCTACCTTAGCACCACTTGACGCTGAATCACAGGTGAGCTGTGACATTCCTTCGCTAGAGCCTCTGAGGTTAGGGTACACTATTAAAACTACTGTCAGGAGAGGGTAAGCTGGTGCTTTGACAAGCTGGGCTTAGGAAGCACTCCCGTAACAACGCTGCTGTAAGAGCAACACATGTTATTAGTGCTTGCAAAGGGTGCTTGTGCCTCCCTTGTAAGCGGGTGGTGGAGCCAGTGTCCTAGATTCGGCTGGGACAGAGTTAATTTTCCTCCCAGTAGCTGTCACGTTTTGGATTTAGCACAAGAAGAATGTTGATGACACTGATGTTTTTAGTTGTTGCTATGAAATCAAAGACTTTCTTCAGTTTCTTATGTTCAGCTAATGAGCAGGTGTGCAGGAGCTGGGAGGGAGCACAGCCAGGCAGCGAGCCCAAGCTGGCCGATGGAAATACTCCATACCCTAAACGTCATGGTCAATGTATAAAGGGGAGTTGGCTTGGGGGCAGGAGTCTTTCTTTCTTGTTTCCCTGGGTTCGAATCCTCTCTTGTCCAGGAGTGCAAACTTTTCTGGGAGTTTTGGGAATTTTGTGAAATTTGCGAAACCCGCAGTTTCCGAGTTCCACGATCACTGCTTGGGGACTGACTGCGACTCAGTCATCGGGTGGTGAGAGAATTGTGTTGTATGTAGTTTATTTTGCATATTCATTATTATCATTATTGTTATAATTATTAGCATTAGTATTTCCTTTGTTGCCTTATTAAACTGTCTTTATCTCAGCCCCTGAGTTTCGCCTTTTGTTGATTTCTCCTCCCCATCCCACTGGAGGGAAGGGGAAGGGGTGAGCAAGCGGCTGTCCAGGACTTAGTTGCTGGCTGCCGGCTTAAACCATAACACCAGGGTAGATCCTGATGCTTAGCGAACGAACAGGTGAAGTTTGAATCTCGACCATCCGGGTGAGGTAGCTGTGCCTCACCGCATATGTCCTCCAGAGCTGGTTGCTCGAGTCTGTTGGAGCCTGCGCTGCCTGCTCTGGTTTCTCAGTTGTGGTTCCCTGGTGGATTTGAATGAGAATGTGGGTCACTGTCAGACTGCAGCACCGAGGGGACAGAGGAGAACATGAGCTGGGTGGACAGTCAGTCAGATAGCTATGATTTCCAGCTTCAGGGCCAGGGATTGTGTGTGGGACAGGTCTCCATGTATAGGGTGGGACAAGGGAGAGGAAGAGGAGCTGCCTGATGAGCCAAGTACTGTCATCATCAGTCTCAGCAAAGCTGAGCACGCTAGAGGTGGTTTTTAATTGCTGGTTCTGGTGTGCTGAACCGCCACCTCCAGAACAGCCTGCCTGTAACATGTGCCCAGGTGTTCAGGCTGGGTTTACTGTTCTCTATGGTAACGAAATTTAAACAGAAAATAATTTAGAAATGAAAGACGCAAATCACTCAATCAGAGGGAAGCATGGCACTGAATCAAATGAGGAAAAAGTAATACTTTCCCCAAGCTAAATAACAAGCAGTTCATTTGTTGCTTGCTTCTGAAGCCTGTTTTGATTTCATAAGCACAGTTTCTTCCTTGGCACTGCCACTGTAGGGATTTTGAAAGTGTATGTGCGTGCTCAAAATTTTTGCTGTGCCTGGGATCAGCATTATTAACTTTACTCTGAGCATTGGTTCAGTTCCCTGGGCCTATACAGTGATCAGCTTTGGCTGTCCCACAGGGCAGATTTTGGCAAACAGCTTTAGAGATGCTAATAGGGGGTGGTGGAAGGGGAGGGATCCTCATCACAGGGCTAAGTGTGCATTAAAATCCTGTTGCCTTGGTGTACCTTAATGCTTGTAGGACTTCTCATCTTCGCAGTGCTTACAAGCATTAGCGAATCCTCATGACACCACTCTGAAGTGATGTGGATATGTGTTATCACTGCGGTACATGAGAGGGCAAGAGATAAATTTTTCTTGTGTAAGGCTCGCCAAAGAAGCCAAGGGGAAAACTAGTGATTTTTAATGACTGTCTTATACAAGACAATTAGAATTTGTGTTTCTAAGACACTGTATTTTAAAAGCATACACTTGTGTAGGCACATGCTTCAGTGCTCTCCTGAATAAAGAAATGTTCCTAAACCAGCGCTTGGGAAACCAGCGCAGCTTTGGAATAGCTGAATGATTCTGCAGGGAAGAGCTGTCAGGTTTTTATATCTGTTACTGAGCTTACTAAGGTTTTTCGTCCTAATAAGGTTTAAGTTTAGAGCTTGTTTAGCAATTTCAGACTTTCCTCATGCAATTTCTCCTTCCCCATACCTCAGCTTGAACAGGAGGATGGAGGAGAGGGGAAGGGACAGCACCTCCAAGGTAGGTGAGGAGTGGCGCTTGGTTCCCTGGGCAGTGGAGGGGAGGAGAGAGAGCAGCTGAAGGAGGGGGCTCAGGGCTGAGGATGCCTGGCAGGGCCATGGTGGTGAAACTCCAGCTAAGGAAGGAGGCATTGCTGGGACCTTCAGGGGCTCTTCTGCTGGAGCATCGTTGGTTGGGCTCTATAGATCCTGGGCTTTGTCTGCTCCTACTCCCCGTTGTAATCCTTTGGTAGCCAAAGCCTTTTCAGCGTAGTTCCAGCCTTGCTGCATCCACCTCCTCCCATCTGTATTTGTTCTCTGCTCCTAGCAGCTCCTTGGCAACCTGCCGCACGAGATATAATCTGCAAGCCTCCCTTAGAGAATTACTCTACTCTGACCTCCTCAGTATTGCAGACTACTTCTGCTTCGTAGGGCTTAGTCCTGCAAAGAGCTAAACACAACATAAACCAGGCACCCTCAGCTGAGACCGCCTTCCCACAGGTGGATTTGTGGTGGAAGTACATTAACCACTATAGGATAGAAATCACTATGATGAATTAAATTTTTCAAGTGAAGTCTGTAAACTAATTCTAGCTGTATAAAATTGCTTTTTTGGGGGAGGACCTTCGTTCACAAATAAAAAGCAAAGGTAAAAATGAAAGCCTGTATCAATATTACTGATTTTAAAACACCATAATGTGTTTCTTTTACAGGTAGCACTAATGTTTTCTGATCAGTAGTCACTGAACATCATTCAAGATTTTTTTATACATATAGCATAAACCTAGTGATGCACTGGGTGTAACATCTTGTAAGACAAATAATTGTGTATAGAGAAGAACTGGGACACAGATAATTATATTTCTGATGAAATTAAGTTTCGGCATACTGAAATATCCATGAAGCAACCCTTTTGAGGCATTTTAAATGGCATAAAGCTCATCAGCTGTATCCCTGCTGATTCTGATGCCCATTGCAACCTGCATGCTCTGAGCACGACAGCCTGACACCGTGACTTGTTCACAGAAAGGCTGACTGAGTTCATTTGCTCACAATAACGTCGTTTCAGAAGCTGTAAAGGCCATCTTTTTTCTGTACCTTGGGTTGCTCCATGATAACATCTTTATTTTCTGCCCTGCCCTCCTTCAAAGGAGTTTCTGCCACACATGCTGCCTCCCACCTTGGGTCTCACTGCTGTCCTCCTGGGGTCCATCCACCAGTGCTGCCTCCTTTCAGACCGGCTTGTCCTGCCCCAGCAGGCTCTGTAGCCCTGGCTGGCCTTAGCCCTGGTCTCTGTCTCCTGCTATGTGACCTTTGTGTAGCTCTTCCCGATTCCCTCATGGCTACTCTGTTGTCCCCTTCTCTGTTTCTTGGTGCTGCTCCATCTTTTCTGCAGTCACTTGGCTGAGGTGAGTACCAGGCGTTTTTCTCCCCCTCTCCTTTCTCTGAATCCCACTTCTTTCCCGAAAGCCCCCTCAGAGCCAGTGCCTTTGCACAGTGCTGCCCTGTGACTAGGACTTTGTGTACAGGTCTCTCTCAGCTTGTCGTGGTTTAATCCCAGCCGGCAACTGAGTACCATGCAGCTGCTCGCTCACTCGTCCCCTGCCCACCCCAGTGGCATGGGGAGGAGAATTGAAAAAAAAGTAAAGCTCTTGGGCTGAGATAAGGACAATCTAATAGGACAGCAAAGGAAGAGATATAGTAATAACAGAACACACAAAATGAGTGATGCACTGTGCAGTTGCTCACCACCTGCTGACCAATGCCTATCCCATCCCCGAGCAGCGATCCCATCCTCCTGACCAACTCACCCCAGTTTGTGTACTGAGCATAACGTCATATGGTATGGAATATCCCTTTGGCCAGCTGGGGTCAGCTGTCCTGGCTGTGCTCCCTCCCAGCTTCTTGTGCACCTCCTTGCTAGCAGAGCGTGGGAGGCTGAAAAGTCCTTGACTGAGTATAAGCACTACTTAGCAACAACTAAAACATCAGTGTGTTATCAACGTTATTCTCATACTAAATCCGAAACACAGCACTGTACCAGCTGCTAGGAAGAAAATTAACTCTATCCCAGCTGAAATCAGGACACAGCTATTTTACACTGTTGGGATGCTTTTCAGATAATGAGATAGGAAAGAGTGAAACTATTTACTCAAAGAGCTAGATTAGATTCATGTATCACATGTGAACCTGTCTTCCTGAAAATAGAGCAGGGGCTGATGTCCCAATTTTGGCTAAAGCTGTATTTTGAGAATTTTTCTGTTAGCTGGTGGGACATGCAGCTACCCGGGAACCAGGGTGCTGTGATGCTTTGGCAATGATGAACCTCCCTACACTTTCCATGGCCTCTTCCCAACAAGATGGGCTGATTGATCAGTAAAGTGTCCAGTTTCCCCCTAGACTTTGATTGTGTGTCTTGTCGAGTTTGTTTCCCATTTTAAGAACACCAGGCACATACTAGTAATGGTGATTAGTGAGTCTGACGCCTTGGTATTGTTGTGTACTTCTGCGTTTGAGGTAAACACATGAGCATTAAATTCACGCTAAGGACTTCTGCGTAGTCCGTCACAAGTATATAAAAAAGGGGGTATGTGAAGTCATATGCTGAGCTCGCTCTGTTTAAGTACCCTGCATTGCTACAACAGACTAAGAATTAGTATCTGCTTGTCACATTTGTGTAGTACTAGTTTGAAGTAATTGAGCTGTGTATGATTTGCCTTCTGGACTCTCACTCCTGCTAAAAACAACTGGTGATCAGTGCCAGTGTAAGTTAGACATGAGTAAAACGCTGTTCAGCTAAACAGCTTGAATAACGTAACAAATGGTGCCATTTTGCATGCCTATTCACAGCACAGAAAATCAATCTGCTACCAAAGCTGGAGCCCTGCCACTTGATTTGTGGGTTTCTAGCAGTTTCAGACCTAAAGCCCAGTTTCCCTTATAGTTAGCATAATCACGCTGTCCAGTGATGAGCATATAAACTGGATAGATTATGTTCGGGAATTATATTGCAGAAATGCAGATGGGTCTGTTTAATGAGGTACAAAAACTGTTTTGCATGAAATGTATAAACCTCAATTATCCAGACACCACAGGGGACAAAGGATAATTTTTATAATCAAGCTTTCAGAAAACGGCAGGAATATTCAATATGATAAGCATTAAGAATCGTGACCTCATCTGGAACAACACAAGGCTTGGATAAATGAAGTGCTTCTGTGCTGGATTCGAAGAGTATAATAGTATTTAATGTTTGGGCTCCAGTTCAGTAACTGCTATTAGTATCCAACTCAAAAAGATCCATAAGAGCCAAGCAGGTCAAAGTGCTTCTCACTGCCATGGGTAGTCTTCAGTTAGCTGTTACTGGGGACAGAAAAGGAGAGTTTGATAGCCTACTTCTCAAAGCAAGCCAATGTGTCATATTTTCACAGTTAGTGTATTTGCTGACTCAGAAAAAAAAATAGTGGGCTTAATTTTCTCTGAAAGTTGTATTTTAAAGAGAAGTCCTTTATTTTTTCTTAAGGTTTGCAGCTCAGAATGTTTTGGAATATTTTTCTTGCTCATTTAGAGTAAATCCCAATTCATTTGAATTAATTACTGCTCTTATGGTGACGTTTGAAATAAAGACTATCTTGGATGCTCGAAAGAGGGGAAAAAAAAAAAGACTAAAACTCATCATGAGTCTTACTGATAGAATCTTATTAACTCTGCATGCTGATGTTCACAAGTTCCTCCATCCTCTTGCCTCCCACTATTGCTGCCTTTTGGTTTTTAAATGCATGGAGGGTTTTTCAGACAACTCCAGTAGAAGTAAGCGTCACATTACATTACCGGAGTGGTAGGGATCGACTCGAAATCATCTGAGTCACTACACACTAAAGAGATCTGTGTTTACATTCCTGGTGTGAATTAGGATACTCTCTTGTTTGAAATACCAGTAAGTTTATAGTAAATGAGGACATCCTAATGTTTATATGGGTGGACTATTTTGGTGGCTCTCCAGCTGTTTTACTTGACTGCTTTACATTCTGCCAGACTGTGTATGAGCCTGTCTTCTGCTCCATGGGCAGAATGAATAGATGAATCCAAACAGATAGATGCATGAATGAAGGGATGTTTGTCTGTTGAGATGCAGCCTAGGTCAATCCACTGGCAACTGCACATCCTGAAGTCAGTCTGTAGCTGACACTGCCTCATTATTCCACCACCCAGTGTGCTTGGAAAGAGGTCTGTGACTGTTCATCGTCTCACTGGCTTTTTGAACACTTTAAGCCATTGGCTAAAAGGATGCCAGTGCAAGGTCGCTACTGGGATGTAATGCTAGATCAAAAGTACCCGCAGGAAAGAAAATGTCTAAGGCTAGGCTCAGGTAGTTCTGCTGTCTGCCCCTAATGTGTTGTTCTGCATAGCATGTGGTAGCTGGAGGTGGGCAAGCCATACTTTGTGGGGGAGACTGCAAAAATAACAGTGGTTCAGGACCTTTCATGCTCATAGCAAAGGGCTGTGTGAAAGCTGAGAAGTTTTTTGCAGTGCAGGAGACCACCTGGATACAGAAGATGAAGGGGGACCTGAACTCATGGCCTTGCTGTTTTGAGATCAGTTGGGCTCCTACATGACAACCGTGCAGAAGGTTCTTCAGTTGGTGGGTGTTTATCTTCTGACCCATTTCTTTTCCTTGCACTATGAATAACTGGCACTGCACACCGACACACAGCCAGCATCGCATTCTGTGTGCGTGCACAGGATATTTGGCAGGTATGAGCTGTTCAGTAGGGTCCTTACCTGTGTGTTCGAGACTTGTCGAGTCTTGCACTATTCTCTCCCAGACTGTCATCACCTCTGGCTTTCTTATATGTGGCTTTAGGTCCCTTTTGCCATTTCTTTAGAATGGTGCCTGCTCTACTGTGCTGTTCTACGACAGCAAATCAGTAGTCACAGGGAACCTCTGTATAACCACTGTTCATTCCCTGTGACTCCACTTGCAAAGCCTCCTTTCCCAAACTGTATGCCAGTCTCGTCCTGCACATTAGATGAGAAACAGAAAATTACTTCTTATAAGTGTCTTTGTTGGCAGTTAATGTGGCACAGAAAGAGAGCAGAATCTTTACGGTATTACATGCCAGAGGACAGTCAGTTGTACAAAGTTGGTGTGTGTTGCACACACAGACATACAGTACAGTGTCTGAGAAATTTTGCTTTTCATGATACAACAGCAATTTAAGAGTAAATAATGTACGAGAAAGTATATATGCCAGTGATGGTAACCCTTACTATACTGAGATTTCTGTGGGATGACTTCAGGCATTTGATTTCAGTGGGAACTCTGTGTGTGCTTGTAGTGTATAGAAAATGTCAGGGACAATATTTGGAGGTAATGTTTCAAAGCAGTGCCACCTTATGGTTCATTTCAGAACAGGAACGTGTGGCCACCCACCCGTGCAAAACGTCATGTGTATCTTGCTGGGCTCTCTGAGTTTCTTAGATGGTCACCTGCTGTGCTTCTGGTGACAGGAGCAGTGGTGGCCTATACCTCTCACTATCAGGACTAATTGCAGAGAAACAAATACAGTGATTAGAAGAGCCGTTCGCTCTGTATAATTAACCATTCCATTGCTCACATGGGCAAAAAATCCTGCCCCGGGTCCCTCCCTCCGAGACTGCTTGCAGAGGTGCACGTGCAATTTCTGTTTAGAGCTCCCATTTCTGCTGAGATGTCACCCTCCGACCCCATGTCAAAATCTATAATCTTGATATCTGCAGCCCATATTCGTCATACCTACCCCTGCGGTCCTGTTGTTCACGCAACGGTGAATAATCACTGGCTGGCCAAGAGCAGGAGGAAAGGCTTTGAAGCTCTGCGGTGCTGTTGCTCACCTGGATCCCTGGTCCCGAAGCAGCATGGGTTTCCTGGGCCTGGGTGTGACCGTGAACCCAGGGAAGACGGTCTTAGAGAAATCCTTGCAGAAGAAACTGGTGTTCTCAGTCTCTTCCTGCTCTTGTTCCAGTTTCTGGCAGGACTAGCTGCTGCCTGGATGCCAAAAGCTTGTCAGAGCTGCTTGGTTGTGTGGCTGCACTGAGTTCCCTGAGAAGTCAATTACATATTGACGTATGCTCATGTGTTAATTACAGCTGCGGGTGTGGCTTGGAGACCTCTTTTGTCTGCAGTAGCTGTAACAGTTTGCAAATAATTCTGGTTAGCCTGTGAGAGAAGGGTCACTGAATTACAGGACAAAAATCCTGGGGATACTTTAATTAAATTCTCGGTTTAAAACTAGCAGGTTCTTCCAACAACTGCAATGCGCAAGTCCCAGAAGCGGGATTGAGGAAGATGGGATTCCTTGCTACCCTGCTGAATGCAGAGCAAATCCATTTCTCAGGGAAATTACTATTTGAACTGGAGTGATGGATGTGGCTGGAGCAGCTGGGATTAACGTTAAGCCGTTGCTGCACTGCTGCTCAGTGCAGTTTACACAACCATCACCACTGCCGTCCTTAGTGTCCATCCACCACCGGTTGCAATGGGGGTAAAATAAAATACGAGCCATTAGCTAGGCTTCGACTTTTTCTGTTGGACTAGTTTATTCATATACAGCCCTTGCTTCTGCTTTTTAGGCTCATAGACACTATACAGCAGCTTTACCGAGCATTGTGTAGAGATGGCCAGCCCAGCTCGACTGCTAAATTCCCACAGATTCCAGCAGCAGTCCCATTTATTGTGGAAGACAGTACAGCTTAGTAATAAAAATCTCAGCATTAATATTAGCTTAAACATAGTTGCTGCTATAAATTTAGTTTGTTCACAAAGGTGTGTATGTTAAATCCTGTGACTATGGAGAATGCTTTGGAAACTCAGTTTCCTATGGTCTTGAGTCTTTTCATTGATAGATTTTTAAAAATTAAATTATACTATTATTTTCTGTTCTAAACATGTATCATATAAAATTCCTATCCTTTCTCATACAGCCTTTCTTCTGCCAAATATTTTGACAGCTATATGCAGGCCGCCTCATTTGACTCATTTGGCCAACGGAATCAAACCCTTGTCCTTCCCTCACTCTGATGTTACAAAATGCACGGAGACCTCATCATGTTTAAGATCTCCAGTACCTATCTGGTCTGAAATCAGCTGAAAAGGCTCACTACAGACACATGCACCAACTGATCCTGGAAATCTGATTTCCAGAGGGAACCAGGCTAACTAAACCAAGTCAAAAGTACGGAAACTGCAACCAATGTAAGATGAAAAAAATGAAAATGATGAGGATATGGAGATACAAGAAAACAGTCCAGAAATTAAGGTCATGCTACTCTAGCTGCCTTGTAAGAGCATCTGAAACCCCTCACATCACTGCGTTCCATGATTTAAGGAAGATTGCAAACTTCACTTCTCAATCTTTTGACTGAGAGAGCTGGGCCGGGTTCTTGTTGGGAAGAAGCTGTTACAGCTTTGCTGATGGCAGTTTCAATGCCAGCACTGTGCTGAACACCGGCCGAGGGTGAGTGCATTTTGGAACAATTTTGCAGTGTACCTGGAATTGTATATATCCAGTGTCACTTCGAAAGAACTGTGCTGCTCTGCCTCGGGGCATCCATAGCAACTTTAGTGTGTGGTGTTTGGCAGGCCTGTCTATAATTTACTCTTTTGCCTGATGTTATTTTTGTATAGTCAATATTTCCCTTTCACTCTCATAAAGCCTTTCTTGTCAAACGCTGATTGTATCTGTTATAAAAAAAGATTTATCCTAAATAAGAGCACTGACCAACAGGGTTTCTCTGTGCCCTCGACATAGTCTTTCAACCGTGCTGTCAGGAGTGCGTTAGGACGGAGAGCTTTGGGAAGTTGAGCTTTCAGCCTCCTGCTCTGTTGCACCCTTCCAACACAGCACTGCAAGAGAAAAAAAATTATTTGTGACAGAGATCATACTAGGCGCTAGGCTCCCTGCAAGAGCCAGGTTAACCCCATCTCTTTGCAGAAACTGGGCCTGTCTTGTCCCGTATCCTAAATTCCTTGTGTACAAAATGGCTTTAAGCTGCCACAAGCTCCGCATCTGCCGATGTGATCAGTCCCAGTTGTTCTTGTGCATTGGGTTTTCTGAGGTTTAGGTTTTGTACAGGTGTTGCTCTCTGAATCCAAAGCTTACAGAAAGCCATGAGGTACCCAGTGACTTCAGTGGGCTCTGGGGCCCCTCTGCTACGTCCTAACTTCACAGATGTCTTTCAAAGGACCAAATGGTCAGATGGAGTTTTGAAACAGGTAAATTGGCAGGATCTCCATACAAGGGACAGCATCTTAATCCTTCTGCTTCACCTGTTCTGAAAGTTATTGCCTCCCCTCAGATCAAGGGATGTGATTTTATACCAAAACTAGTCTGTGATGTGAGACTGTAATACAACTTTCTACAGATGTATAGAGTATACATGTTGTGTAGACATGCAATTGCCGTAAGACCTTGGTTACCCAAAGAGCCACAGAAGTCAAATGGAGTAATTTTTTCTGCCATCTCTAATATGGTTTTGGATTAACCCCTCACAAGGGACAGCGGCTCGTGGTGTTCTTAAGGGCAGGTTCCCCGTGGACCTTCAGGAGACAGGCTCAGGCATCCACTTTTCTGTGAACACTGCGGCTGGCAGACGCGTAGATCTGTGTAAGGTTTAACATGCTTAGAGGGAAAAATAAAGTTCAGATCTGCGGGTAGGCTGCCAGAAGAGACTACTGCCTTCAGCTGGTTGGGACAGTGTTTTCTAAGACTATGGGGGCTTTGAAATGGAGCTGGAATATTGGGAAACTCCTGGAGGAGGTCAGTTGTACCTCTGTCAGCTACAGTCAGTTCAGGCAGGTGCTGCATTTGACTTCCAGAAAAACTCACTCGGGCTCTGGCCATGTATCCAGCTCACCTGGGCTGGCACCCACCACTACCGTGCCGCCTGGCTTGACCCTGCAGCGTGGGGCTCCCCTGCCAAAGTGCACACATTGCGTGTCCAATGGACTCCTGTACTGCCATGGCCACGACGGGGAGCGAGGCACTGGAGGGGATGCCAGTGGGAGCAGCCTTTGGGAGGCATTTGTTAAAGCTTAGTCTCACTAGCCACAAGCCTGCTCCATCAAAAGAAACACATTCCCCGGGTCTTGTCTTTAGACCCTGGAGAGGGGCCGGTGCTCTGGAGTCACGACAGCCTCTGGTCCGGAGGGCAGCCTGGTAAGGAAGGCACAGGGCTTGCGGTGGGGCTTGTCTAAACATTACTGCTCTGTGACTTCCAGGGGGGTCACTGCAGTTTTCTGTGCATCATTTGCTCCCCCTTCCCTGCGAATGAGAATGCCGCTTAATGGACTCTGCAGCTTATTTTGACATTCTTAAATGTAAAACAATCTACAGAAATGAAAGAAGAGCTGTTTACACTTGGATAAAATAGAAAGCCTAACTAGTCCTTTGAGTTTCACTTTGATGGTGCATAATTGCAGGACCCAAAGCATGATAGAATATATCTCCCAAGATCACTCAGTTCAAAGATTTATCTTATTTTGAACAGTATACATCTTCTGAAAGATTTGTTGATTAGGGTTGTTTCTGATGCAGTCTCTTCAAGTTTTTGCATCTGATCTCACCATAAGAACATAAGGTTAAATAATTCTTTCACCTGCTCTTGCAGTTCAAAAGAAGTTGTTTCACAGTTGCTGTTTGATCTGATTGCAAGGTCTGCCACAGTGCAAACAGAGTTACGTTTTTTTTCTACCTCTGCTGAGGAGTTGTGCGAGTTTTTTCAGCTATTGTTTCTTCATGTGGACAAAATAACAACAAAATCTTCAGGTCCAGCATTCCTTTCTGGAAAAATGTTCAAAGTCTACTAAAGTTGTCAAATAAATCAGCACCTAGCAACAGATTGCTCAGGATACATATGGATGTGATGTGATTCAGTAATAAACAACTCGGCGATACGTACCTTGCCAAATGTTTTTTCCTGCGCTGCAGGACAGCAGTGCCAGCTCGGGATCTGAGCCTGATGATTTTTTGTTCCTTTCTTTGAGTCACAGGTGGGCAGCGATTTTCGTTTCAACCAATTGCTTTCCACAGCTAGCGAGGTTTCTGCACGATCTGGGAAGCGGAGGATCCTGCCGAATCGAGCCCCTGTTGCGGGGTGCCATCGGCAAGTCGCAAGCAGAATTGGCTGGTGCCACGGTGCTATGCCTGGCTGGATGCTGCTGGTTAACCACCAGCTGGCTTGAAGGGGAGGGCTTGATCCATCTCCTTGCTTGCCATTGATAATCAAGGATTTAAGATCTCGAGAAGGTGAAGAGCTAGGAAGGGGCTAGAAAGGTGTGGCAGATTCCTCCCTTCCCCTCTGTCTTTCATTGTGGCCGAAGGATCTCAGGATGGGCAGCAGCAGTGACCCATCTGCCCAGGGAGCAGCGATTGCTGGGTTTGGTGCAGGAGGTGGATCTGACAGCTTGGGGGGGCCACGAGCTGGGCTGAGCCTTGCCCCAAACTTCCTCTGTGACCCCCACGGCACTCACGGGGTTTCGCAGTGCCTCTTCCCCCACAGCGGGAGGAGGAACAGCCGCCGACCTTGGCTGGGAGGCTGCGCTCATCAGTGTTGGGAAAGCCCTGTGAAATGCAAGCCAAAATACCGTTTGTTGCTTTACACATTAGAAGAATGCACAGCAAATGCTTCCTTCTGAAGAGGACAGCAGTTTATTTAAAAAAGCGGTTTGCAGTCATGTTCTGAGCATGGTTCTAAATGGACTGGCTTGTTCCTGTTGCAAGATTTCTAAGAGCGATTTGGTGAACGAGAAGGAGGAAGCTCTGGAAGTGGCTGTACAAAAATTGCTGTCAAAGGCACAAAATACATTGAAAACCAGGTAGGCCATGCTGTTCTTTGTTAGCAGCTTGTGCTCTGATAAACTTAGGAGTTGCTGCAACTATGGCAAGTAAAAATCAAACCGTAAGTGTGATATTTGTGTCTTTAGCAAGATGTTTCTTTCCCAAATGGTGGCTGAGAGTAGCTGAAGCATTTTATTCCTCTGTACTATATGACTTAAGTAGCCCTTTTTTAATAGTAAAGCTTCCATTTGTGTGTTTATCTTGGGTCTGTTTTTTAGATTTGTTATACCAAATGATCTAGAAGTAAAGACTCAAACCCCTGAAGATACAACACAATATTCGACACAAAAAAGTAGGAAGAAAATAAAGTTGCAGTATGTACCTCAGCATGTTTTTTATACTATATGAAATACTATTTGTATTTACAAGTGCAAGAACTAGTTTTACAAGATAAGTAACCTTATCAGTCCACACCATGAGGCCAAATACAAACATAAGCTTCTTCACTCTGAGGGTGACGGAGCACTGGAACAGGCTGCCCAGAGGGGTTGTGGAGTCTCCTTCTCTGGAGATATTCAAGGCCCGCCTGGATGAGGTCCTGTGCAGCCTGCTGTAGGTGACCCTGCTTTGGCAGGAGGGTTGGACTAGATGACCCACAGAGGTCCCTTCCAACCCCTGCCATTGTGTGATTCCGTGAAAGAGAAAGGAAGGGCGACTGTGCACTGTGCGGTGGACTGGCATCCTTCTTCGTAAGACCAGGAGCTCACGTAGTATTGCCGAGGGTTGGTGCTGCCTGTGGTTATCTGGTGCAACTTTACCTTAGGTTAATTCCTTCAGGGGAAAATAAAAATACTAAGTGAATCAAATCTTTAAAGCTATAAAGTGGAACAGATTATTTTCCCAAGAGAAAAAGCATATTTGGTGGCACTATCACATTCCATATGTATGAGACGTTAGGCAGATTTTTTGTTCTGAAAAGCCAAGTTATCATTGCTTTTGTATAAAATGACAATTTTTAAATTTTAAGTAAAATTAAAGTTTTAAACAATAATGAATGGTTTTATGGAACTTGAGAATACTTTGAGGTTTTTTATTTTGCTAGGAATTTAGAAAATGCTTGTGTTCACTTTATAACAGATCCAAATAATCTGCTGGGGGGAAAAAGAACAAGATGAATCAGTTTTTCACTTACTAATGCCATCAAATGCTATGGGAGTAATAATTCTTTTTATTAACTTGCTCTAACAGCAAAAGCTAGCACAGGGACATGCTTCTCTTGTCAGAGACGCAGCAGACAAATTTTAGGGGATTCTGTGACAGGTGAAGTCTCTCTTAGTCCTGCAGGATCACTGCCCAGGGCTGGATATTTTGGGAATTATCCTTGGGTTTCTGAAGAGCCTTTGGCTGACATCCTTAAGCAGAGGCCATCTGAGAAAACCAAGATGCGCAGTGTGTGAAGTGTGTTAGCTGCATCCCTGTTTCTTTTCAGCTCTTCGCGTTGTGTTAGTGGTTTCAGGCGCTTTGCTCAGAAGCTACAGTTTCTGTCACGCAAGAGACATCTGAATCAATTAAACCTAATTTTAAATGACATTTCATCCTCAAAGGTGGAGCTTAGTGGGATTTTGAATGCCTGCTTTGGTCTCCCATCAGTGCTTTAAATGCAGGTCTGAGAGTTTTGAGCAGGCTCCTCTTGTCCTTCCTGCAGAAATCAAGGAAATAAGGTTTGCTTTAGAAAAATGTCATGTCAAAATGTTCCCAGTTACTACAGTCTTGTGTTATTACCACTGTGTGTGCACAGATGTGAGAGTTCATAAATAGCTTTTGCTGTACTGTGTAGCTTAGTACAGCTGAACACGCTGGAGTAGAAACGTTGTAATAGGAGCAGGAAGGAAAGAGCATTGCCTTATCTGATATGCAACACACACAGCAAGACCTACACTGTGTTTCCCTTGTAGTTTACATATCTCCTGGGTGTTGAGAGCCACAATATTTCGGTCTTCAATTCTAATTAAGATGAGGGAAAGAAAGGATGGGATGAACACCGCTGTCAGCTCTCACAGCGATAGACTGTAGGGCATAAAGTAGCATTTGCTTCTTGCTGACAGCCAGAAAATAAAAGATAGTGAGAAAGGTCTGAAGAGATTGTATTGTCCTCTTAAACAAATGCTGTAAGTTCTGTATTTTAAATGAAGTAAGCTAAAAAAATTTGTTCACCTGTAGCCTTTTCTTCTTCTAAATCTTTTCCAAATGCCTTACTTGTGAATTGTATTTTTCTCATTTCCAGAAAACAGAACTTTCAAATCATCAGTGCTAAGACATATTTCCTGAGGTCTGACTGACTTGTCTTTTCTTCCATTTTCTAATAAAACATTTGAAATCCTATCCTGAGGCACAGAACAAGCTTGTTTGATTTCAATTTCACGTTGTTTAACTAATTAACTTACCCTCTTGCTTTGGCTGTCTCATGGCAATTGGTCCCAGATTCTTGGTATAAGTGCTACAAGCACCTCAGGAAATAGTCAGAAAAGCCCAGCCTACAACTTGGAGAGGGCCACTGTGAAAGACTACCATCACACAGAGCAGTGCCGGTCAGGGAATGTTTCTGTGTCAGTGGAGATAAAGCTATGTGACTGTGTACTTTCAAACCGCTTTTATCCTGGGTTATGTAGGTAAAAATATAGCTTTTAAAAACGGCTGTTTTCAGCTGAACCTATTAAACTTGTGTGTGTATAAGTGCCAAGAATCGTGCAGAGGGTGTCCTGAACAGACAGATACGTCAACAGGCCACAGTTTACCCAAAGAACCGAATTTCTCATTCTTTTGTGTGCTGTAGGTTTCTTTTCACGTCTGTGTGGAGTTGACAGTGTTTCAGACTGAATTTACCCAGAGCAGCACACAGTCCGCGAAGCCTCCAGTCCTGCAACCTTGGACCTTTAGCTTCTAAAATGTTTGCACTTCTTGTTCAATGTGCGCATTCAGACTTTTTTTTTTTTTTTTTTACATTACCAATGTGATGAAATGCAGGGCTGTGGGCTGGATTCTGATCCTGTTTATTTCTCCCAGTGTAACTCGACTGAATTTGCTGGAGCCAGTCATGGAAGGTTAGTTTGCAGATTCTTGCTTTCTTCATCTTTCAGCTTCTCAATGACTCTTGTTCCCTCCATTTTATAATAAATGACTGTTGTTACTAACACGTTCAGGATTATGATGTAATTTTTCCCGTCCAGACTGTAATCCCCAACAGTTTCCAGGCTGGTTTAAGATAGTATCTTTGGTGAAGGATGGTAAAGAGGAAGCTGAGCTTGCTTTGCTGCAGGAAGAACACTCTCCGCCATCCCACTGCTTCTACTTCCACCACCACAGTGCTCAGGCAGTAAACGCTGTGTTCGTTAGAAGGACCAGGATGTCCCAGGCAGGAGGGATCTGAAGCAGAAGCTACAAGGCCAATGAGCTTTCTCCTCTATTTTGTTTAAACTTTCAGTGCTACCTGTTAGGAGTGAGGACAAGGCTTGTTTGCTCATCCTTTTGCTCCCCGAATCCTTTATTCCAGAGAGGGACAGAACTTTCTTTAGTCCCTGGCCACACGTAATATGTAGATGTGAGCAAAAATGTCCTCATTTATGGTGAAATGTGCTGCTAGCTATAGATTTTGAGAAAGTCAGAGTCCTTCGGCTGACTTAAACCTACTGACAATCTAGATGAATTATCCTACTTGTTATGGAACATTGTTCCTGTTCTTAGACAAACATATATTGCTCCAGACAAACCAGAACCCGTAAAATGATATGTGCTTTTAAGTAGATTTGTAGTATCAGGGCTGAAAGGGGGAAAGTGGTTTTTTTTAATGCATCTGAATAGAACTGGCATGTGCTGCAGGACTCCCGGGCTGTGCTGTTCAATAGTCAGCACCCTCATCGCCCTTAATCTCCCCTGCAACAACAAACACGGCAACACTTGTCTGGGTGCCAGATAACCTTGCTGTGAACGAAGTGGAGGGAGTAAAGGCTGCTCACTGTCATCTCTCGAAACTACAACAAAGTGACAGCATACCTCAGGACGTTACTGATGCATCTGCAGCTGGCCGGCCGTTAGCTACCCCTTTTTGCGGGGTAGAGGTATATCCTGCACCCACTGCTGCAGCAGCACCCCCAGGCATGCGGGAGTCACCAGAAGTTATGGATTACCTGTCTCTGGTAGGATAATGGCCATACTGGGTCACGCTGTAGGTCTCCCGTGACAATAGGTAGTAGATACTAAAACAAGAATTTAAGCATCAGGCTGTGTGGGTGTGTATATACAGATATAGCTATAGGTATGTATGAAAGGGATCATTGCGACAATATCCCCCTTCTGGTAATCAGTGTTGTTAGGGGAGCGTCCTGACCCCAAGCTTGTGTCCAAGCTGCCATTCTTACTAGCTACTGATGGTGAGGTTTCCACATTTTAGTCCATTGACACTTCTGTCCTCCAGAACATCACTCTACCTATAACTAAAACAGTTAAACTGTGCCATGCAGCAGGGGTGGCTCTTAACCACCGGCAGCTGGGGTCAGTTGTCACAGGCAACAGCTCAAAGTGGATGGCGGAGCAAAATTGGTTTTGTTGGGTGCTAAAGCTGTAGGTCTGCCTGTGCGTAAATTAGGCCGTCAGGAGTCCTAATGCTGCATGTTCTCTGGCTGCTGGGAAGAACTGATATGAATGCCACTGGGGGTGGCACAGGGATCTGCAGAACATCTCAGGGTCATGTCATGTTTGTTCCCTCCGTCCGTTGCTCACTTTTCCAACTTGCTTACATCTGCGCACAGAGAAGCTCTTTCTGTATCCCGAGCTGAGGTCCTGTGTGTGGCTGTGCACGTGCCAGTAAGGACCCACTGAGCATGGGGACCTCTGCCTTTGTCTGGAAAAATCTCAAAGCAGGAATTAGCATGTCTGTAACTGAGTGTGTGCAGACCATGAGCAGCATCCAGTACTCTGTGGGAAAGGAGAGGAGGAGATCCTCATATTGCTTTCTCAACAGCATGTGTTGTCTCACGGGCGTGTTGCTCTGGCACTCCTGTTGCCTCAAGAAGCAGCCACCAACATAGCATGACACTCTGCAAGGACTGTTTTGGCCTCGTAGTGGGCACAGATTACTGGGGTGAGATACCCCTAGACCCCCAAGAAAAGAGGACACTGATCACAGCCCCTAGAAGGGCTTCTTCATGCTGATTTCACAGCTTCATTGCTCCCCGCTGGTTGTCTTACCTGGCTCCTAAGAACGTCTTCACTTACTTTCAGTCTGGTGCCTGGGGGCATCTGCTCTGCTGTCCTGCACACGGAGCTGCACTTCGCAATGCTGACTACAAGCAAGAAGCTTAGAGCTCTGTGTGACATATTATGACAGAGGGAGGTCTAGAAAGCTACCTGAGGCTGACACCAAGGTGTGTAAGAGGTGAGAAGTGCAGAAATATTTGCACCTGTCCTGAAGACATGTCTTCACCTGTGTATTTCATAGGAGCAAGTCTTTGGTTTGGTTTTTTTTTTCCACTCTGAATTTACTTCACTGCACATGGGCCCAGAGGTGTAGTGCTTGACAAGTCTGGGAAAAACAGTTTGGAAACCAGATACAGACAGACATGATTTTAAGAAGTGTAAAATGAAGGGCAAATATCCCCATCCGCTTATAGAGATGATACCATTTTCTTATTCATTTGGAATAGCTTTTGTTTTTTTGGTTTTGTCGGCTGATACATGAGCTTCTTGCTTTTTATTGCATATATGGGGTCCTGATTTATAGCTGTGTGGGAAAGTAGCAATGACTCTCTTACTTAAAGCAAGATAGTTATCTGAGGTGGTTTTGCCTTCAAACTTCTTCTTAGAGTCAAGATATCTACTTTCCACTGGAATTACATTCTTGTATTACTTTCCAGCCTGATTCTGTGCTTGGAATGAATTTAGCTATTCTTTGCAGTCAAAACAAGAATGAATTGCTTCTGTTATTTTTGCTTCTGAGTTGTGTTTTTTTTTTCCCCCCAGGAGAGCATGTGGACAGACACAAACTTCCTGAAAGTACTTTTGGAATGAAACAAGCTTAAGCTGGTGACTCACTTGCACAGCTTTTACTGATATTTGTAGAGACCTTTCCCCTTAACAAGTGGTCCTATGGCTTCAGAGGTAATGGTTGCAGAATTGGATTCAGGCTTGAATTCATTGCAGGTTCATGATGAGATTATTAAGAGCTGCTTCTGCTGGTTATAAATCCTGTCACAGAACTAAAGGATTTGGCTATAAAGGTGAAAATTTCCTTTTTTAGAGCTATCTGAGGGAGACAGCCGTGGCTGGGAGATAGGTGAAACTGTGTGTTTACCTGAATTTTTCAGCAGTTTGTTCTAAAGGAGTGCAAAGCAGAACTAAAGCTGTCCTCACTCCTCTGGGAAGATCAGATGGCAAAAATCTTGCCTGATCTTTCCCAAGAGAGGTGTTTGGTTGGTGAATATTGATTTACCATGGAGCGTTTCGCTTGAATTCTGATTTCAGGTTGGAACAAATTTGTATCGGGCCCACAGACTAGGAAAAAAAAGAATTGGCTGTGGTAGATGGTAAGAGTATGCAATCCTTGGCTGAAATGAGTATCTGTGATCTCGTTGGGAAGATGGAGAAATCAGTCACTATGTGACAAGTCCTGGTACATGTGTTTGGTAGTTCCAGAATGTATTTCACTGCTTTAAACTGCTTGCATAACAGCAGGAAAGAAAATCCAGCTCTGAGGTTTAAAGTGTTTACTCTGTGGAAATCCTCTGAGTTCAATGTTCTTCAGATATTTATGATCCAGTGAGAATCAAACCTTAGCAGAAGCTTTATGAAGCATGAACATATGCATAAGCAAATGCACACACTTGGATGTGTGCATCTGCACATTCTGCATTAAAGTCCTGATTCCCTACTTGGAGAGAAAAAGAAAATAATTGGCTCAGAATTACACAACTGAATTTAGTTACTTGAAGTAATTAGGGCAGCGTACGTGGCTTGTGGAGAAGCCATGAGGCTGACTTTTTGTATGAAATCACAACTTCTCTTAAACTTCTAACTCATTAAAGGATGAAGTGTGTAAACTGGCTCACTTCTTTCAGTGACCTCCTGGAACTATAGGCTGAAGCACCTTGTTGAACTGGAGCTGCAACTGCTCTGCAGTATGAAAACAGTTCAAAATGGACTTTCCAAATGGTGTTTGGAGTCTATCAACATACCAGCGACTTCGGAGATCATATACAGCAGGGAAAGAGGGGACACGCGTTGCTCTGAAGTGGCCTGCACAGAATGGGATATGAGGGGGCTAATGACATATAGTTCTATTTTCAGTAGTGTTTGTGTACTTTTTGCACAGAGAGAAAATAATTTACTCCTGTGTGGCAGCCTCTCTTTTTGGAAATGCATAGGTCTAGCGTTACGCGTGTTTTACATCTCCATTCTCTCCTTTTTCACTTGGGGTGTGGGGGGTGTGGTGTTAATCCGTGATAACATCTGGGGAAAGAATCACAGTTTTAAAAGGTTTTCTTTTACCATTTTTTATTAGCTGTTTTCAGTTTTTTTTTTTTTTTTGTGGCATACTGTGTAGAAGATGCTGTGTGTACAGTACGTGGAGTGGTAGCAGAAGATAAACTGGCCTGGGGGGAAAAAAGAAGCAAACTTGGGAGACCTAGAAATACTGACATTTTGAGCTAAATTACTAATGCATACTTTGTAGTAGACAAAAATTGTACTGGAGTAATTTCCTGGCATTCAAACATATATCTGAGAACACCTGCTATTACAATTCCAACTTTGTGTTCCAAGTGAATAGAACCCAAGGAATGTTACTTTTTGTTTTCGTTGTCCATCTACAGACTTCAGTTTCAATTTACATAAACCATACGCTGTGCAGTGCTTTTCTGCTTCTTCTGTTTATCATTCTGTATATTTTCTTGTACATGGCAACACTTCAAAAAAATTTTCTGTCTTTCTGAGGCATACTGAATGAGGAGACGTATTCCCCAGATTTATTCTCCCAGTGTTAATTGTCTTAGTCTGTAAATAAATCCAGCAAGCTGAAGCCAGAATACTACATTTTATGTTGAAGACTATGATAGTCAAGTGAATTGGCAAGCCTACAGAGCCTGTTTGCTCCATGCTTGGTGGTACTTGTGCTTCCACGGTGTTATAGTTTATCTGTCATTGGTCAACAAATCAAAATATCGTAAAAGTTTGTTTAGCCCATATTGTGCTTCTGAATGCTTTGATTTAGCAATGTATGTAGTACTTGGCAGGCTGGGACCCTGGAGTTCGAGAATGCCTTGATTTACAGGGCAGATGGGTAAAATGATTTGAAAGCTGGTACTGCTGCATTTTCCCACTTTCCGGCTACTTGTGATTGTTTGTGAACTGTGCTCTTCTACTGTTTCTACTAATCCTTGGTAATGCAAGTATTATTAACAGGTTTAATAACAACTAAGATAATGAGTTTTGATTTGAATTTTAGTTCCTACGTTCACATCATAATTTTGCAATTGGAACATGGAGCAGTAAAATATTGCTTTGTTAGCTACAGCTTTGTTAGCTATACAAAAAAGAGAACTTCTGATCATCTTGTGCTTTAAAAGCAGGCATGATTAAATCATTGCTAACCAAGAAAACAAATTAAAAGTTCTTTCACTAAAATACTTAATTTGCAGTGTTAATTTGCAAAACCATGGAGGATAATGGGGACTGATCCTGTGATGAGTGCCTGATTTGATGCTTCTGGTGCATGCAGCACTCTAATCCTAATGACTTTCAAATGATGGAACAAATGAGTTGTGATCATCTGCCATCGCCTGAGAATCTTGCTTGTATATATCAAATGCTGCAATTGGTTGAGAGAACTGATGGAAAATGACAGCACATAATCTCATTCCAGTGAATCTGTGTGCTCCCAGCAGGTTATTACTGGGTTCCTCTCGATACCTGTAGATTTTGCACTTTTATTTTTCTGTTTCATAGTCTTTTGAACTGTTCTTCCCAGACCTGTATCACCTATGCAGATGCAGACGGGGCTCTGATTCATTTCTTGTTGTTGGAGGGTTGCAGAATGGTGCTCTCAGATGGAGAAAATATCCAAAAGGGAGAGACTTGCTCACAGAGCTACTGTACATGCCACAGGAGTGGCCATGCTTTGATTAATGGGGAGGAGAGCTGGGGAGAAAGGGGCAAAAAGCTTTGTGTTCTCCCCCCGTTTTTCACATGCCCTGTGGAGCAAATACTTAACCTGTGGCCATAAAACTTCATATGGTGGTGCATTATCCTGCAAGACACCATGAGAAAGAGATTTGTTGATAATATTTTCCAGTGTTACCCCTTTCATTTCATTATTCATCCCTGATTTGTCATTAGAATGATCCCCCAAATAGAAAATTAGTAATGAATAAATTTCATGTGGTTGACCAGAAGTGTTCTGATGACAACTATGTATTAAATATGCTGGTTCATGCTGAAGTTTGAAACTCTTTCCTTTGGCCCTCATGGCAAACTGAAGGAGAGATGGCTTGCATTTGCGCTCCAGCCCAAGCCTGCTGTCAGTAAGGACCGGGCGATGGGGATGCCTTTGTAAGCACTGCCCTTTCTGAAGGCTGAAGTGGTTCTGCTTTTCTTATCGGGCAGCAGCATCTGAGGCAAACAAAGAAGGGCTTGTGAGCCAGCAGATATCTTGCACGATGTGCATTCATACAGAAATTGCCATGGCCTCTGTGTTACCTTTGCTGATGCAAGGGAAGGGGTGGTGGAGCGGGAGGAGGCAGGCATGCTGCCAGCCTGGTGTGGCATGGGCAGAGCAAGCTCTGCCTGCCTCCGGCGCCGGGCACCCACGTGAAGCCGGCGTGGCGGCTGGGGCTTGGCTTTGCGGGGAGCCAGAGGTCCCTCTCAGTCTGGCAGTGGAGCTTTTCCTCGCCACGTCCCTTGCCTTTGGTCTGGGAGCGCAGCCAGCCTCGCTGGTGGACTCTGGCAGGAGAGCAGATGCTGCTGTGGAGATCTTGCCCACGGCAAAAGAACTTCAAGTTTTACTGAAAACAGTAAATAAAAAACACTCTGAGGCAGTGCAGGGTGGCCTTAGCTTCCTACAGGGACTGGCATTGAAATGATGACAGTTTATGCTATCTTGTTGGAGATAAATTTATCTTCTCGAGACATTTCCATAACATTCCCTCAGCCAGAGGAGCTGAGATTCCTGAGCCATCACTCTTACTTGTCTCCTCTTAAGGTATAATGTTTCCCAAGCATTTAGTGAGCTGAGAACATGGGTATCTGCAGCATCACACAGTAGGACAATGTCAAGGCTGTTTGATGAAACTCTGAAGTTTTTGATGTACTAGTGAAGTAGGCAAACAAGCCTGGACCCTGTGAATTTTCATGCCGCTTCCAAGACATCTGTTGCTTTTGATTTTTGTACGCTTGGTTGACAGATTAATTAACACAAAAAGAAAAGAGATGCTTTTATATTTCTTTTGGAGCTCTTTTTGATGCTAGAGTTGCCCATGAGTGCCTTTGGACTCTCTAGGACTGTCAGATGCAGGGAGTTCTTCAATTAGCAGCAACTCTCTCCTGCTGCTGGCTTTTTTGTTCTGCCTCTGTAAGTATGCCATTTCTGCTTCTCCTTTTCTTTTTTATCTGAATTTTTTTCTCCCTGTCACTTTACAGTAGAAACTGTAATGTTACCGAATGACTGCTGTGCCTCTCTGTCCTTTCTGTATCAATCAAGTCATCTGGGACAGAGGGAACAGCTTGAAGGTCACAGCCCCACCTTTGCTCTGGCTGTACGTTGAAATAAAGGGTGTAGGCAAGAAGGAAGTTAGCTGTGCTTTTAGTGGGGTGATCTGAACCCTGGGCCTCTGTTCTAGTTCTGATGCTGGCTGTTCTGTTTAAAACTTGCCGATGCATTTCCCTATGAGAACAGTGCTATGTGGTTGTTAAAGGAACTGGGGTTTCTGTGGAACAAAATTTCTCATGCTGCAGTATGGAAAATCTGATCTGACCAGTCTGTGTGATGCAGGATGAATAATGGGAATGGGAGTCATGTGGAACATGCAGTATGGTCAGGGATCCTGAGCAGTAGCAGAGATCAGAAGTAGAAGAATTCTGGCCTAAACACAACAACCCCAGTTACTTTTCCCATTAGATTTAATTATATAGGTTCTTCTTTGGCCACCCTGCGGCGGTCCGTGCTTTCTGAGAAGTGTGGTGCCCAGGCAATACTCTTGCTAAAGCATTAACATCTACAGATGAAAAAAATATTTATGGATTCCAAGGTGGAGTTTGTTCTAGGATCCTCATTTGTTTGTCTGTTCGTTTTTGCAACAGCATGACACGGCCATGTATTTGTGACCCTGTCTGATCTCCACATCCACCCATTCCCTGTGTTGCATTTGTGCAGCTGATAACTTCTTCATTTGTTCATGCTGTATTATCATCTTATTTTAAATCCATTCCAACCAATTTCTCAAATCCTTTTAATTTCTAATTCTGTCCTCCCCTGTGCTTGCAGCACCTTCCAGATGCTGCTGTTACTGTGTATAGAAAATGCATGTTCTCTATTTCATGGTCTCAGTTGAGACCTAAGCGAGTGTCCCACGGTACAGCCTTCCTGTTTGGCAGGGAACTGCGGAGAAGCACTTCTTGGTTTTGTATTATGAAAGAGCATAAAAAAAGCTGTATATTAACTGAAGATACAGAGCATCTCCTTCTTCTGTCTTGCCCAGAAAGGCCTTTATCCTGTCGTGGGAGGAAGACTGACATGAACTGTCTCTGATAAAGCCTCATTAGCTTTTCTGTAACACTCTACAGCCTTCTGGGTGCTTGCAAAGCGAGAGCTCATTTCCTCTCCTGTTTCCGTGTTTCCCATGAACTGAAGTTCCACGGGGCCAGGAAGTTACTGATCAGTCAGAGTATTTGTTGCTCCCAGAAAGACAGCAAATTTTCTGTTGAATGGAAGTTCCCAAACACAGTCTCTTCTGTCTCTTATGCGGAGGTAATTATTAGCTATTTCGTCTCAATTTTCACTGCGTTTTTACAGAAACGTGTTTTCTGCCTATACTTTTGATGGAAAATTTCTGTCAAGCTTACTTTCCATAATCACTGCTGAATACAGTGTCCTTTATTTAGTGAATTACTGTGCCAGGGAATATTGTGGTAGTCTACTTTCAAAAACAGTGGGAGTCAGAAAGCAGAGTCCTATCTCTGACGCAAAAGCATTGATCTGTCTGTAGCTGTTACTACTGGGACATCCAGACACATCAGCCCAAATTCACTCCAAAGATTTTGAAGCTTTTAAATGACAACTCATTTCTCTTCGCACAGAATATAGAGAGTCCTTGGACAGCAATTTAGGTGCCACAGTTGAAGAAAACAGGTGGATGAACTCAGGCAACAGGGAGCAAGTAAATGCACTTTAAAGTCAATGATTTACTGCTTGAATTGATGCAGTCACTTAACCTCCTGAAAAACAGGGACCTCACCAAAAGTGGAATGGCCTGAGAGGGACTATTTGTAATCAGTGTTGGCCATGACTGTGACTACCCAAAATACTGAGACTAAAAAGACAGGCTGATCAGCCAACTAATTTAGGTCGTGATCCAAATTGCACTAAAATTAATGGATGGACTGTGACCTCATGAGAGCTGAATTGAGCTCTAATAGATAAAAGAATTCACTAAGCACAAAACACTTCAGAATATTTCTCTTGCTGTTTAAAAGTTATATTTAGTTTTAAAGTTTCAAGCCTCTTTCTTAAAATAGTATCTGCCTATGGCGAACCGCGAATGACTGGTCTGGATAACAGCAGAGCAGGAGTTAGTGAAACCCTTATCTGTTCTTGTCTTTCCTCAAAATTTTCGGTTTAAGATTTCTTCTGTATCTTAACCCTACCAAATATAACCTCCCTTAACTCTTAATTTCATTATTTTTCATGTTAACGTCTTGCACAGTTTCAGCTTGCTAGTTTCAGGGGAGAGATGAGTCACAGAATCAGGTAGGTTAGACGGGACCTCTGGATGCCTCCATTCCAACCACCTGCTCAAAGCAGGCCCAGTTAGAGCAGGTGGTTCCGTTATGTCGCTGTTGAGTTTTGAGTGTCTCCAAGGATGGAGACTCCGTGGCCTTTCTGGGCAGCCTGTCCTATGGTCTGGCCAAAACAGAGATCTGTTGAGCAGAAGGCATCCAAAACAGAGCTCTGAAATGCATTGCTGTGATCTCATTGGACGGACAAGTATACTGGGTTTCTTCTAGAAACAAGCAGGCATTCATAATTGTAGAGAGGCCTAGAGAGCCTGTATGTGTTATAAATACTCCATCCTCGTATTTTTTTTGTTGCCTCAGTTGGGGTTTAACTAGTGTGTATGCAGTCTCTAGTCTTGTTGGAGTTTTTCAAACAGGGAGAAAACGCAGTCTCAGCTTGACCACTGTATCTCCCATTGAGTTTTTCTGGTTGGATTTCTTTGTTGGCTGCTACAGAGCTTGCTATTTAGGGCTGATCCTTTGGATCAGCGGTGAAGATCTCCAGGAGGCTGTGGTGTCCATGGAGCTGAGCTGGCTGCTAGGTCTTTTACCTCAACACAGTTACAGTGGCACTTTCTCTGGGTGTGTTTGACAGGTTTGGTAGAAAGGCTGTCTGCATGCAGGCAAGAGGGAGAAAGTTAGCTCAAGTAGCCTTCCAGCAAACACTTGGGATCAAAGTCCACCATGGTGCTGGCCTTCTTCGCTGCCGAGCTGCAAAAAACACTTTGAGGGGACCAAAAAAGCCCAGAGGAACAGTAGGGCCTAGTTCTAGAATTAAAGGTGACTCTCTTTTGTGCCAACCCAAGCCAGCAGACTCTAGGTCTTGCCTCCTAGAAGATTTAGGCTCCTCCTTTCTTGAGGCTGGGCCCTGCTTTGCCAAGGTGGGACTGCAGGCAGCTGCCTCCTCCCCTCCCCGTTAAGGTCTGGCAGTAATGCTGCAGTTAGCGCTCAGAGGGATGGAGGCTGCTTTTCTCCTCTTACAGCCTCCTGGAGATGCATCAGCAAACCATGTGCGGGATGTCATGGGAAATATTAAATGCAATAACTTTCTTACAAGATTCAATTTTTTCCCCTCGGTAAGCATTGTATGAAGATTAAATATAATATTAGCTAAACAGGTTGCTTATATTAATAGCAGCATGAACTCACAGGGATGCTCGCTGCACTCTGCTGGTTTTAGAGTGACTTCTTTTGGGGATGATTACGCTCAGTTCTTGCCTTTAAATACCATTTCTAGTTTCTCACGCTCTGGGAAAACAAGAATTTAGAGACCTGTGAACCAGAAGACAAAAACTTCAAAAGTATACAAGTCTCCTGATTGTTTTCTTAAAACAGGGTCTTCAATATCAGTGACTCTCTTGGCATTTTAAAATACTGAAATTCTGCCTTGACTAGCCTTGCTCTGCAGCCTTATACTGTCTAGAGTCGTTGACACCAACCTCGGTTTGGGTCGCAGAACTCAAATGTTAATACCACTGATTAACTTCTGGCATGCTAAAATGGCAAGAGTATTAAAATAGTTTTTCATTTTGTGTCCCTGTTTCGACTTACTGGATGATTTGGATGTCATTAGGCTACTTATTTATAGCAAGAGTATGAGCACTGCACTACGAGCAGTGGAAGTAATTTCTGGCTGCTTAGCTAGAAGTCCAAATGTTAATTTTTGTTAGTGTTTAAATTAAATGAAAGCATCGTTTTGTTCAATTCTTCAGTATCCAAAATAAACTGATTACACAAGTGCAATTAAGACAACAAGCTTAATCTCTCCTTTTACCGTGCAAGTTGACTGTGCCAGTATAAGCCTGCAGTCTTCATGACTTGCTTATGAATCTTGTAGATTGCTTTGCAGTCACTTAATAAAATTGAACTTCCTGAACTGAAGAAAAATAGTTCAATTATTTTTAGAATAACAGCCCAGATATCCATAGCATGGAGATAACGGTTGTATTTTATAAAAATAAATTCTCAGTAGAAGACACTTTGCAAAATTGTCATAATGGAGATAGTGTTTAATCTCACTGTTGTCTTCGATTTTACATATATGATTGAGTTCGTGATTCAACCCAGTTTAAGCCAGTGGTTATGCATGATACAGGATCCTTAGATTGCAGAGCTCAACTCTTAATTAAAGCAATGCTTTAAGGAGCGAAACAGTCCTATCATGAACACACACACACCACTCCCCCCCCCAAGAAAAAAACCCAAACCAAAAAACCTCACACATCAAAACCCAATACTTCCTGACAGGAAAAAAAAATTAGAACAACCCTTGCCTCCTAGCAGAGATCCTTATTACAGACTCTGTATGTTCTTCTTGTGCCAGAATTCTGTTAATAAACCTTTTTTTGTAAATACTTAGACCTTGGACTTGGAGAACTCCTACGTGCCTCCTTCCCTCAACTCCATTTTTTGGCTCTTTTTTTCCCTTGTTTCCCTGCATCTGTAGAGGAAAAACACTGTAAGTTTCTTTTTTAACAATCTTTGGAGTCTAGCTCAAGAAGTTACCCATTTGTGTTGATTTTTGCCTTGAAATCTGTGTGCAAATCTTGGGATCAGCTAGTGATTTTGTTCCTTTGGGTCATCCTGTCATGCTTTGATAACTGTGGAGCCCTCCTAGCCTCTGTGAGTGGAGACTGCTCCACCTCCAGGGCCTCTATATGGTCCTCATGACCATGGTGTTTATGACAAATGGTATTTGGTTCCACAGCAGCCTGGGATTAAGGTAAGGAAGGAATGTCAGCCCCTGGAGTCTCATTTTGGTTTTGCATCTCCTATTTCCTCCCTAGCAGCCATGGCAATGTCCATGCCTGGAACTTTTATTTTCCCTGGAGTTTTCTACCCATCCAGGTCCAAAGTGTATTTTGGGTCTGGCTTCAAGTCCAAGGGGACTGAAACTGAGGAAATACTCCTGTGACTGAAGGAGGAGAGTTAATCTGATGGTTCTGATGTGCTAGACATATGGGAAAATACTGCATTTTAAAAGTAAAAAATAATTTCTGAGTTTGGATGGGGTTTTTTGTTACATTTATTAAGGTTGCCTGCTGGAAATAGATGGACATGCAGACACAATCTCTACATAAGTAAGCCAAATTAGACCATGATGCTGTCACCAATGGCCCACACTTTAGTATTAATTGGCAGTTATGTGTTAACTGTTCAAGTGGGAGAGTGCTCTGCAAGGTTAACCTGGTTTGCACTGAAGCAGGTAGCGTGATGGTCCCTAGGTGGAGGGTAAATGCTACACTAGACTTCTTATATCACTGTGGAGTTACAATCTGATTGAGATACCTGACAGAAAACAGTGCACAGAATGTATTTACAGGAAACACAGATAAAATTGTTTCTAAAAAGGGAAACTTAATTGAGTGGGAAATGGACTGAAAGTGCTAGTGAGCTAAGTGCTACTGGTATGTTTTAGTTGTCCCTCAGGTTTTCCTCAGTCGGGATTATGGTTTGGTGCTGGTTTGTGACTGGAATGCCAAGCAGTGCTATAGAAAGCAGATCAGGCCTTTCGTAACTCTGCTGGTTTTACAGCGTGCAGAGAAAGTCCCAAAAAGTACAAGGTGTGAGAGATGAAATCATCTTCCTTTGTTGTACCTGTAATAAATAATTAAGCTGGAATAGTGCAGGATGATGGAAGGACTAAATGAATGTGCTTAACGAATGCCTGTGTGTAGGCTTAAAAATAGTTCAGTGGAAACAGAAGAGTCCTGAGGTTTTCTATGGCTGGTGTTTTGCAGATCAGACTGGCTGGTAAGTACAATAGTCTTGCTGGCCTTAATATCTATTAATTAAAATAGTGTCAGTCATTAATTGTTCTCTTTTCTCTACTTTTTTTTTAGAAGAGGTACTCGCATATTTAATCAGCTCTTAATGAGGTGGCTCCATTTGATTTTTTTCACGTAATTGCAGTTTGTGCACATCTGTGAGTAGCAATTTTGGGTTTGGCTTTTCATTTTTTCTTGTTCCAGTAAATCAGTCACAGAAGAAAACATGGAGACATTTGAGGGAAAGATCTTAGGGCAGCCTGGCTGGCGACTTAGATCAGACATCTAGCAGACTGGCCTAGAAAGAACAATACCATTGGGACATGGAAAGAACCCTTAAGATGTTTTTGCATCACACAGGGTTATTTACATGGTAAAAGTGCAGCAGTAAAGCCTGCCAGAAATCTGAGAGCTGGTCCATGTGCTTTCCAGCAGCTGTGGGTGTTAAAACTCCCTGGACGAGCAGCCTGCAGCTGTACTTTCATTAGCTCCCTGTGAGTTTCAGCTGTCGCTGAAATTCAGTTCTTAGATGGTAGGACTACTTGAAGACATTAAAAAAAAATCACATTTGATTTATTATTTTTGGTTCCCTGATACGAATCTGTCCCAAAAACTTTTTCAGTGTCAACAGCTGAAATATACTGCTTTATCCAATTGAAGAGTGTGCTGATATTCAGGGTCTATTTTTCAGCCATCTACAAAATTCATCTATTGTAACTAAAATTGTTCTCGAAGCCTAAAGACTAAAAATTCTGTTCATGACTGTTACCCAGAGTTGTCCCTAGCAGATGTTCAAACCTCTTGTTATGAATAAACCTTGGATATTGTCAGTCAACCGTTTCCCTAGCTCAGAGGATCTCAGCTGGCCCCTTTGGTTAGCACGGCGAAGGCAGGCGAGTGTCACATTTAGCCAGGTTATTTATTCGGCGTGGACAGCCATCACTTGCAGTGAGAGTGCCTGGGACTGGGCTTTGGGATCCAACTGGAACAACGTGTCAGCTCTCAGCAGGAATGAGCTCCCTTATCCAGTCCACCACTGTGATCAGTGCTTGCTACTCATTTTAAATTTTAAATCAGTATTATAGCCCCTGTACAGATAGTGGGACCGGTTTTTCAGAAGCGCTCTCTCCAGGTCTGGAAGAAGTGATTTGATCTTACCCCCCTGATTTGAGGAAAGATCATATTGTATCCTGCCCTTCAGCTGCACTCGCTCGCAACCCTTCAGCAAACTGTCTTGGCTTTGGGGAAAAGTACGTGATGCCTTCAGTGTTCTGTTAAGCAGAACCCTTTCCAGGAGCTAGTCCAACCCAAATCAAAATGTGATGAAAATGAAGTGGGAAGGAAAAAGGCTTGAAAGCCAGTCCGTGCTGTAATAACCCTGTGAACCTTTCCCTCCTCATTTGGGTTCATTATCCCACGTGAGGAAGCTTAAAATTGGACCAAGTGCAGATGTTACCAAACAGGACTCTGTGTATTCTGTATGCAGAGCTCTGTGCTGCCTCCTAACTCTGCGCTGTTTTTAGCTTTGGAGTAATGTAGTGCTTTCATGATTTATTACACAAAACATTCTGGCAGCAGAAAGGTTCAAGAGTAGGTGGGGCCATTATGGCTGTTATCTAATTCCTTTAGAACATTAGAGACTATTTAAAAAAAAAAACAAGGCAGCCTTTTTTATGTGTGCTCCAGGGTTTATATTTTCTGTTGAAAAAGGAGTGGTCTATCTAACGGCTAGTTGACCCTCCCTAAACACGGTAAGATCCAAACACTGAAAATTGAGAGCGATAACTCCCAGTAACCTCAGGGTTGAAGAGCAGCATATTTTTTTCCCAGCAGAGAGGCACCACGTGTTGGATGATGTGATGGGCTGCTTGTTGGTTGTGTGATCAGGGAATGGCCGCAGCACTTAACCACATCTGGGGGTTTGTAGTGGGACTGAGGAGAAGGAACAGTGTCACTGTGAAACATCCTTTCCAAGAACATAGGGCTGTGGCCCCTTTCCTGCTCCATGTCCCCTAGTGTTGGGCTCTGCTCAGGGAGACCATAAATCACACTTATGAGCTGTGTACAGCACATGGGTGCCCAGCGTGGCAGAGGGACAGCTGTGCATGGTATAACTCAGGCTTGACCGAAGATGGGTGTGAGGCAGGAGCCAGAACGTGCCTTGTACTCGGTGCAGCAGGGAGTGAATGCTACGTCTGTGAGATACACCTAACACAACCTGCAGTGCCGAAACCGTTGCAACTGGGTGTAGTAAGGCTATGCATATTGTGCCCCTTGGATGCAGCTAATGCAGATAGCAGGTATGAACGCTGAATAAAAGACCTAGAATATTTGGGAAAAAATAACATTATAAAAAAGAAAAAAAGGCAAGCTGGTGGTTGCAGTCCTTCAGAGAAGCTTGCTATGCAGTGCAGAAGCAATGAAGATTGCGTTACTTTTTTGTTTGATCAAGAAGTGTGTTAGTCAAATTATTTGGTTTACTTTTTTGCTCTTATTTATAATAGCCTGAGAATGAGACATGGCCAGTCTCTCCCTGGGAGAGCTGAGGGCATCTGCAAGCTGTAAGGGCTCATGCCTGTTGAACTTTAAACTTGATTGTGTGTGACTGTGTATGGAGGAGCAGCAAAGGGTTTATCTATCCCTTGTTGGCCTTAGAAATTTTGTGATGAAAACTCCAGCTAGTTTACATCTTTTTATAGACTTAAATGAAGTTTATAAAGAAAAAAATGCATTAGTGGAAAAAGAGTAAACCCAGGTCCTCCTTGCAGTTTCTGCTTCCTGTGTATTCCTACAGGGTCTGCAGCCTTTTTGTGAATACTGGGCTATCAAAATTAAACCTGGGAAGGTTGCCCACACATCTTTGCTCTGAAAGAGCAGCCTCCAGAAAAAACTGTAGGCACAGTGTGCCCTCCTGCAGGGTCTGTCTATCCTGGAGAGCCAGGGCAGGTAGGCTGGTCGCTGACAGACCTGACGTCTGAGCACGACGTGCTCCCACAGCACAAGAGACTTTGCATTCACACAAGAAGAGGAGGAGGAGGAGTCTGGTTTTGAGGAAGGCTCTCAGGCTATCTTTAGCAGACAGACCACTGCTGGATTGCACTTCCAGAAACGGAAACAGTCCTGTAGTCTGACTTCAGTGCTGTTCAGGTCCTTGCTGCTCAGCTCATGCTTCTGTTCCTCTCCAAGGGGTAGCTCCTGCAGATGCTACATCCAGACAGAAATCTTCTGCCTCTCCAAGTAAACGGTACCTATCTAACCCTTCTCACCTTGCTGAGAGGACATTATCCTTCTGGACTGCTTAGGGAACACTGTTGGCTTCCTGAGTAGAACTTACCTCTATTTAGATATTGCTTTCATCTGCTTTTCCAGCCAGGGCTAGGTGGTCTGCTGTGGTTGTGATTTAGGAGTGAAGATGTCCAGATAGTCAAATGGTTTTTAGTTTGACTGTGTCTTCTGCCCTCTTACACAGGCCTTATTCTTTGCCTCTGTGACAGCAAGCTGTATGTGTATGTGCTGAAGAAGCTGTAGTCAGCCTGCAGAGGTGACTGTTAACATAGGACGGATTGTATTTGTATCCTGACTGTCAAGAGTTTGGCAGTAATAACTACCAGTGATTAATTAGATGAGCTGTATGTGATAATACCAGTATTTGCTGGAGTTGTTTTACTTTTGAAGTTCATGCAAGATCAGAAAATAAGTCAATCGGCATTTCTGTAGTCCTTGTCTGCAGCATTTACTGGTAAACCCAGTCGTTTGGCTTCATGTACCTCAATTTTCCTTCAATTTGGAAAAACACAGAAAGACTTGCATTTACAATGTTCCAAATATATTTGTTGTGTTCCTCACTCATCTCTTGTTTTGCAAGGACTTGTTTTGAGCATTCATTGCTCAAGTTAGCAGTTGACTCAGTTTATGAATCTATTATCATATGTTTTTGAAAAATTGGCCAGGAGACCAGTTTCACTGGTGCTGACTTGAATGCCTCTATACAAAACAGTGTATAAATGAACAACAAATTTATCAAAGGTCCTAGCCTGTTTTCTCTAGTACTAATTTTTAAAGTGGATTAAAATTGCTGAGGTTTGTCACCTTCCTTCCTTTAAATGTAATATTGTTTTCCTTTCTGATATAATAGCCAAGATACTCCACACCATATGTGTATTCTTATTGTATTGACTATGAGAGAAGACAATGTGAAATTTCTTCAGAATAAGAACATATTTTTGGATTTAATGACTCTTTAGTTTCTGAATAGCAGTTGACAATACAATAACCTGGGATTTCAGGGGTGGAAGTGTTCTTGTGAGGGGCAGAAGATGCTAAGTGAAAATGGAATAAATTATTTCACTTGATTATCCCCTGACTGTGTGGTCACCCATAGTAGATGCGTTTTGTGGGTAGGGTAAGGCTGTTTTTTATAAGCAAACCTGAATAGGAATAGTTTGTGTGAGCAACACATGCATACAGAGGACAGAAAGCAGCTGATGTTATGTGAGTAAGAACTGGGAAAACTGAATTGAGAAAGAACACCAGAAGCAGAAAACAGAAAGACAAGCAAAATCAATTTTAAAAAATGTGGTTTTTTCTTTATATGCAAAGCAGCAAAATGTTGGGCGTTGGGCAGCCCAGTAGGAATTCCTGCTCTGTTGCAGTGTAGTTTGCGACCGACTGCCTGGCTCAGGGTACTCCTTGCCTAACTTTAGGTAGCTGAATTTTAGCCAGGGGCAGCCTGGGGTCAGCTAATTGCCAATGGTAATCAAACAGGTTTTAAATATACAAAAGCCACCATGCAGCGGTCTAAATAAGACAATTTATACTCTCTTTAAAAGAAGATGGTTTACAGCCTCTAAGTTGTGTAGATAAACATGTGCGAGATGGTTCAAATGGTGAGGTAAAGGGGATGTGTATGACTGGATTTCTCCTGGGACTGCTTGAACTTTTTCTTACTATTGGTACCTAAGCATCAGGCTACAGCCTGTTGGTGAGAACGTCCAGCTCCTCAGGGGAAATGCGAAAGAAGGCCTCTTGCCAATGCTTTAACAACTTCTTCTGTGCTCTGTGGTGGGAGCCCCCGGGAGCACTTCCTCCTAGTCAGATGTTGCTGTAATTAGTGTGTGTAAATATGCTGTCAAGATGGTAGATGTTACTCCTGACAGTCCGAGGCTGTATGGACATTGTGTAATGTCCGTACAGCTCGGCGCCTGGCGGGATCTGTCGTGTAGTACAGTGCAACGCTGTATTCGGAAGCAACGCACCTCTATTAGGAGCATCAAAGGTAGGAAGGCCCAAAGACAGCTCCTAGAACAAACTCATTTTTGTTGATTCGTCTATCCTCTTTGATAAACTGAACTTAGTATTTAATGACTGATATGTTTGAGTGTACTATGGTGGTATTTTGCACTTATTCCAACACTTTTGTTTCTTTGAATGCAGCTCTCTTACAGGGCCATACAGGACAGTGTCCTGCCAGAAGACTGCAGAAAGCTCAAGTGCCACAAAATCATGCCCTTGTTTTAAAGATGGCCACTCAGGGATTAAATGCATGTGCTTAGATATCTTAAGCCAGCTGCTGTTCGGGGAACTCTCACTCTTACTCTGTGTGTTGGGTGGCAATAACCAGGGAAGTCAGTTGTTCCAGAAGATGGCCGTGTGGGGTAGGTTAGTGGTTTTCTCCATGTGTGTGCCTGTGGGCCAGCAACCAGTGAGAATTGGGCTTGCCTTCTGTGTTAGACTCGGTGTCTGAAGGTTTCATCCACTGATGTGTATGTGTACGTAGCTCCCTGCCTGTATAAGGATCTCGGGATTTCTTGGGATAAAAGTAGAGGCACTGCACAGCACCTGTAGTAGGGACTCCTTATCCGGCGGTGCGGATGACGTGTGCCAGGGTGCTCCCACGTCTGCTTTGCAAGAAGGAATAGTGCAAGGGCTCAGTTCTTTCTTATGTCATCCATTAGTTTTCTTGGGAGGAGGAGTTTTAAGAAATAGGATCTCAAATCCACAAAAAGGGATAATTAACCATAATAACTGACAATGCAGCACGTATATTAAAAACATATAGGTAAAGGGAGGCTGTTAAGTCCTTGGAGAAAAACTAGCCTGATCTGTGCTTGGATTTTGAACTTCTTAAAAGTAATGCATTGTAACAGCATTATTGCAAATATCAGTGAGCAGTTGCTCTTGGCTTCCTCTGACCTAATATGGTTCCTCTTGAGAAGACTGAGACTGTAGCATTTACATCCAGTTCAGTTTTTGTCAGTCACTCCATCTGAAGGGCTCCCCTCTGGCTTTGGAGCCTTGTCCATAAAACTATGCATCCATTGATACTGCTCCTGGGGCTAGAGGTGTGCTGGGTTATCCTCTAGCCTGCTGCTCCTCAAGGTTGAGATTCACATAACTATTTAAGTCACAAGTAGCAGCATCCTGGGAATTTCACCTTCTTCATGCACCTCAAGGAATCTGTGTTGAAGAGTGAATTTAAGTGAGTAAGAGGTTCAGACACAAGGCACGAGATTCCTTCCCAAGGGGGACAGAACTTTATTCTGGTATTTCCAGTCTATCCTAGCGGGGTAAAAAAAGCCTTGAATGGATGCAGGCCAGCCTTAGCGCAAATCATAACCAGGCCTGGGACTTATTTCATCTACAAACTGCTGAGGTCAGGGTTTGCTCATGAGGCTCGAAAGAAGTCATCTCTTCTCTGCGGGGATTCCTGGGTGACTTCTGTGTCTCCTGTGGCGCAGGAGATCGGAGCTGCGTACTGTGGGCTTTGCTGGCCTGAAATGTCTGTGCTTCTGTGAATGGGGAAACAGCAAGAAGTGGAGCAGTTGTTTGTCAGAAAAGCTGATAGACTGCATTGGCACTATGTTTAACGCAAACCCATATTTTACCCCTGTTGTGTTAATGAGGTGCTATTTTGAGTTCCACAGGGGATGCAGTGTTAACCAGACTCTTGTTTTGCTGTTACTTCTTTAAACAGTTAACTTGACACCAAATCCTGCAGCATAATTATCTCCATTATTAATGGCTTTCACTGCTAAAGCATTTTTAGCCTTGTAAGAAAATATACAAGAAAGGAATCCACTAGCAGATAAACTTCAGGGCTTAAGTAGGGCTTTCACTGCAGCAGTCTTTCTTGCTGCCTGGAAAGTGTGTAGGGAAGAGCCTCCATGGGAGAAGCCCCCATGTGACTGTGTCCTAGCTGGTGGTGTCTGTCTTTCTGAGATAGAGAACAGTCAAAGTTTGCTATTTTTTCTATTAGGACTGTAGAAAGATAAGGGAGATGACTGAAACAAAGTTTCTACCTCTGACAACCACTTGCATGTGTAGCCCTCTTCTGGAAACTTAAAAACATAACACAGTGTCAGCCACTCAGGCCTTGCAAATTTACACCAGTCTTGAGCTGTAAGAACCACTGCTTTCCTCTTGCTTTCTGGTTACAGGCTTCAGGCAGTGTTGCATGTAGTCAAGATGACTTGGCTGACTATTTCTGGCACTTGCTAAACAGGAGGCAAAAAAAGAGAAGTTTGTAAGAGGAGAAATACAGAAGAAAGAACGGCATCCACTTTTTGGAGGGGTAGGATTTAGGTGATGTTGCTAATAACAGAGATTTTCCATTCCATGTCACTGACAAGACTTGATCTCTGCAGGTTTCGTTAGTGGGAAGAATGGAGACAAAAAATATGATCACTTCTGATCATTCCAGACCATCCATGCTTATGGTCCTTTGACCCTTTTATGTCTTCTTGTCCTGGTTAAACCAGGACACTTCTAGGTAAACAATTTCCAGAAAGTAGTGGTAACTGCATGCACTTGAAATTTACCAGTCTGGACACTTTCATAGCATCTGTCATACTTCATTCTAAATATTCTAGAGTATTCTTGGGTTTTGAAGGTTTGGGTTTTTAGGTTGTCGGTTTTTTTTTCCTCAATGGTAGCCCATTAAGATACCCAAAACCTTGAAGATATTTGATTTGGTTCCTTTACTTTCAAATACCACATTATATGAAGTGATTTATTTCCTGTTTTTTCTCAGTTTTATGACTATTGCTTGTATAGGTGTGTCTCTCTGTAGTGGCCTGAGTTGGATTTCATTGCCTTGGAAAACAGACCTCTGCCTCGCACCCTTACTTTCATGCACGGCTGAGCTGAAAGTTGTGCACATTTACTTGAGATGGAAAATAAGAACATACATGCTCTGACAAAAAACCCCACATTTTTTCAAAACTGGGATATTGCAGTGTGATTGCATTATTGATGGGACACTAGTTAAAGTGCTTTGATTACTTTCTTTTTTTATATAGTTTCTAGATCAGATTATGTTCCATGTTCCTTTTGCCTTTATAAACTGCTGGAATTTTAGATATCTTCAAGCAAAGTTACTGAATGTTTTAGTTTTTCTATGGGGAAAAAAGTTAAGGACACTTATCTTTCTGCAGCCAACACATGAATTGGTATTGCCAAGATTGTGTATCAATATGTCCAAAAACATGTCCAAAAACCTACAGGGTGAAAAGACAAAGCTTTTCCAGCACCTGGCTTGTAGGAATATGCTGGGATTTATGGCAAATGTATAAACGTGTGCAACAGATCTGCAAAATCTGTAGTAGTTTTTAATTGTTTAAACAAATTAAAAACCCCATACCTTCTCTCAAATTTATGGCCTCATTTGAAGGCCAGTGGAATTTTGCCTTTCTAGAGACTTCAGCAGGCTTTGGATCACCAGTATTTTAGGAGGCAGGTATTTAGCCTCACAAGATGCATGCTAAGAGGTAGGGAAAGCCTGTTGGATCATATTCTTCGACACTGTGAATCTACCTTAAATTTTCCTACGGTATTTATGTGATTCTTTTTGTATCTAATTGTAAATCACTTCAGCAGTGAGGCCTCCATCAGCTGCCTAAGGACACATCCCATGCTTTCGTAGAACTTTCTTCCCCAACACTCGGCATCCATCCTCCCTCTTTTAGTTGAAACTCTCACTCTTGGTGACATCCCGTGCTGACAGATTGTACATCAGCTCACTTGGAAAACCTGAGCTGACGTTTGAGGACATGGGGCTGTTGCTGGTCTGTACAGTCTGTTTCTAAGTGTTATCCTCTTTCCTCTCTCAGGCTAGCACTAGGCAGGGGCTGCCCTTGCCCTTTAAAAAACCATGGAGGTAGGAGAGGGGTGGAGTCCTACTTTGCTCTTCCAGTGCTATCTGCCGGAAGCCAAAGCCTGTGCACCACCTCCGATGCTCTCCTCCTGTGTTCCGTCTTCAGGGCAGGGTGAGCTCCTTGCAGCACTGATGGGGAAGGAGGAATGGCACTGCCAAACCAAGTGACCTGCATTCCTCCTGATAGGAGGAACAACTGCTGCTGTTACTGTTGCTAATTGTAATATAAATATAATTTTTGCGTGCATGTTTTAAACAGCGTCAGTAGGATCAGGCATAAGGCCATAGCTTTGCAAACAAAAATCACTTGGATTATGTACTGTGTTCATTGTTTGTATTGCGCCAGGCACAGCGGGGTCTTGCCCTAGGCTGAAAGTGCCACTGTGTTATAACTCGTAAATAATAACATTGGACAGTAATTGTTTCATTACTTGAAGAGTCAGACCCTTTGCGGGGGCATGTGCTAACTGAAAAACACTTCAGCTCTGCATTTCCGTTAAGGACACTACCAGTCTTGTCTGCACCTTTAGGCTGAGATGGAGGCTTGAAGTCATTAATCGTCATAATAAATAAAGAAATAAGAAATGAGACAAATAAGTTGGACTTCAGTGTTTAATGGCTTGTTTTAGGATCCTCCCCACTGCTCTAGGCAAGTGAAATAGATAAGGAGGGATTTCCCATACTGTTCGCAGCCTGGGTCTCTATGTGACAGGAGAGGCAGGAGGCAAAGGGAGAGTGGCACGGTGATCATCACTGCTTGGCTTTGACTTGCTGGCCCTTGCAGCCGCACAGCTGCCCTCCCAGCAGTGTGCCAGGGTGTATCTGGGTGTATTGGTCCTCTGTGCCTTGGCCACTGGAGACCACCTGGCTTGTGCCAGAGGCAAGCTCCAGAGCACCGCGAGGCGAGGTAGTTTTGGAGTTAAACAGAGGTGTTACACTAGTCTGAAAATGGAAATTCGCTTCCTAGTTCTGCCACACGCCTCTGGTGATGTTTGGAACAAGTTGCTTCTCTCCCAGCTTTCAAAGAACCATGGTATTATTAATTTCCACTATTTTTCCACGTCCTTGCCCCGTTTCTTCCCACACATGTTCTTCTGGGGAATTCAGACCATTTCTGCACTTCACCGATTAAAAAAAAATGTTTGCTTCACCTGTGCAAAGTGACACTTAATCCACACCCATGTCCTCTCATGGAGATGAAGGACCTGTCAACTCTGCAGTGATGCGCTTCTCAAGAGTTTCCATCATGAATAAAAGGGGCAGCAATTCTGTTTGGATTGCTGGGCTTGTATGTGGATCTCGCTATATTAATGTCTTATTGCACAGATGGTTTTGAACAGCTTGGAAACTGTTTTCCTGCTTTATGAATAAATCCTCCTTTGACAGAGTAATGCCACTTTTCTCCATGCTATTTTTCAATTCAGTTTTTATCTTCTGTCCTGGTCACAGATTGATATATCTTTACGTTTGTTAGTTGAAGTGAGTGTATGCTGATTTGATGGGGTAGTCTCTGCTGTTATGGTAACCTGACTCCCCTCCAATAAACTGGATAGCATGGGATATTTTTTTTTCAACTACAAGATATGAAGTGGAATGAAATGAGAGGAAATTGTGCCATATGGTATTTGTGTTCTGTAAATCACATTTCTTACTCTTCCAGCTGTGAGTCCCCTCACAGCCTTGGAGGTGATCTCTGCAGGCAGTTCTGGATGCAATGTGCAGGCAGGGTAGGGCCCAAGCCCTGTCCCCAGCTGAGGGAAGATCACACTCTCTTCCAGCACTGGTTCTGGCATACAAGAAAAATCATTTTCTTCCTGTCATTTCAGCAACATCACCGTTACATTTGTAGCTCTAAAGCCAGCCTAGGAGGAGGGCATTGGAAGGCTGTCTGTATTAGGATGTGAGCACAAAACCAGAAGCTATTGAGTTGCTTTCCCTTGAGTCATTTCTACTGATCAGCTGAGCCCAAGGAGCTGCTCGTGTGCTTGGAGCAGCCTGCCGGCAGCGGTGGCAGCCAGAAGCCAATTACTGCTATTATTTATGCTGAGACCCACGTGAACCATGAGGATGAGGGAGCCAAAAGGCAACTGAACGTTCTTGCATGTTTTCCACCTTCTGTTGGTGTTAGGCAGAGTTCGTGTCTAGCAACTGGCTTTCTTGTGCTCGGGTGCCATCAGTGAGACTTCTCAAACCACATGGAAAAAAAAATTAAAATAAATAAATCATGCTGAGATAGAACAAAGACAATTGTTAGGATCAAAGAGATCCAAAATTTCTTTGGACCAAAACCCGTTTTATCATATACCATAAAACTCTCCTTTGAGCTCTAGTTGAGCAGACTTTCACAGATCAAGCTTATTTTATTCTGGGGAGTTTGCAGACTTGGAGCACTTTGGGCAGTATTTAATCATCTGTGATGTCAATGTGCAAAGCAGTGTAATGAAGTACAACCAAACAAAGCTCTTAGTTTGCAAAACACTGCAATGAAATTTTTATGAATTTTGTTGCTGATCTTGGAAGGCAGAGAATAGCTCAGTACCACGTAGTCCTCAGCATCAAATGGTTCTCTGTGAGAAGGTTTGACATTTCAGTGTATTGTTCAAATATATTTTGGTTTTGGAATGTACTGAAGTAAACTGAACCATGTAAGTAACTTCCATGTACAAGAATTGCCACACTAAATTCATGCAAATAGTCCCACAGGTGCAGGAATGTTTGCAGGACATTACTCATAAGTAAGATGGCTCTGGTCTCATCTACAAGGCAAATATCCTACTTTGTAACCAAAAATGTCTTTAATTGAAACGTGACTTTCACTGGCAACTTCTGGTTTTATTTTCAATGTATGCATTTGTGCTCAATGATAGGACAAAAATTTTCCAAGAGCAGAATTCAAATGTGCTAGTTTAAATTCATATAGTGAAAAAAGGCCTATTAAATATAATACAGAAAGACCACTAGGCATATTTCAAATTTTTGTGGGCACAGGAAAAATTAGCATTTATTCATTATTTATCTACATTTTAATATTAAAGACTAGCTCTAACTGTACTCTATCTCCTTTTTTTATGTTTTTTGAGAGTGCCAGTATAGTTAGATTCTGTAGAAGTGGTATTTTGGGGCAAATAGCAGAATTGCTGACATCAAATGTTTAAAAACTGAGACTGACCAAATAACCTGCTTTCTTCATTCATCTTATGATTCCTGAGCCTTCAGATGTACTGAGATCCGATTTCACATTTTCTCTAGGAGAGTTAAAAACTCTGAACTTTGGCATTGTTGTTTTTTCCTACTGGCAGGTGATATGTTCATCTGATGATGCTGATCCAGACACTGCATCCTGCAGCATTGTTGTGGGGCTCATCATAAAGTTATGAGAGCTGGAATAGTGCGTTGGAAGGCTTTCATTCCCATGGTAGGAACTTTGGGATCCTTTAAATGTCTGAGCAGAGATGGTAATGATGAGTATCTGACTTTGGCTGAATTCTCTGTCTAGCATTTGAGGGGGGGGGGAAGGGGAAGGGTTCATCCATTTTGAGGGCAAGATTAAGGAAAGTAGTTTGGTCTTGTCTCTTTTCTGGCCTTTGATAATAGGCTGGCAGGCTGCAGGGACCTGGTCTCTTGTGAGGAAAAAGAGCAAAAGTTTTTTGTAATGCACAACCAAACAGTTTTTGGTTCTTGCAAGGAATGAAGGATGTGGCGTGTGACTGTGGCTGTTTTGCCTTCCATCTCACAGGCTTGGGGAAGGGACTCGGCTCCCAGCTTTACCTTCAGAATCCCCTCTGCTGCAGAACACAAATCTCGAAACACAAATATCCATTTCACCCTTAGTCCCAGCTGGCCTACGGGTTAAGAAAGTCCTTAGGTAGTGCTGATGAGTTTCTATTCCTCGGAGGGCAGCTAGGCACAAGATCTCTCGCTCTTGAGAGACATGTGGGGTGCAGTGCAGCGTGCTGGTTTGCTCAGCCTGGAAGGGAGAGGACAAGGACATTTCCTTTGTTTTGTGCAGGCAGTTAGCTCTAGACCACCGGGTTTGGCCCCAAAAAGCAGACGGGTGGAAGTCTTAGTTCTGGGAAAAGCTTAAGTGGGAAAAGTCTTGGAAAGAGCTTAAGTCAGAGCTCGCAAGCACCAAGGCTTCCCAGCTGTAAGACATGAGAGTTCAGGAAGCCAGACTTTACTCCTGCTTCTCAGGCAACTTTTTGTCTCCTTAGAAAATTTGTGTAGAAGAACTGAGTAATCCAACTGGAAAACATTTCAATTAGAGATGCACTTTGAATGTATTCAGTGCTATAAAAGTGCAAAGTTCTGTACAAAATGAAATCAAAATTGGTGGATATTATGGCGCTGATATTTCTGTGTCTCATTTTCCCTCCTGTAAAACTGTACCACGTAATTTTCTAATGCATTTAAGAAAAGCTCAGAAAAGTTTGAGGACTCTGGGAGTCTGGTGATCCCACAGTAATGCCCTTGTGGAAATGCAGGATACAGGGACTGAGAAATAACATGAAAAAGTAAGAAAAACACAGCTGGAATGCTAGAGGGATAACAATGACAAATGCCATTTTCCTCATTCAGGTGAATGATGCAATCCTTTTGTTTAATCGTTGTCCCTTTTTATGTATCCTTTATTGTCTGTCAGAACTACTGCTGTTGTGGTATGGTCCGACCGAGTTCCCTGCAAGGGCAAGCAGAAGTCCAGGGCATGTTTTGCAATCTTGGGAAGCACGGCAGGGCCTGGCAGGTCCTTCTCGTCTAGCCTTAACCATGTGGCTTTCCAACGCAGGCTTTGTCCTTCTGCTCCTGAGAGTGAGGATGGAAGTGAGAAACGTGGACAGGGAGAAAACAAGTGTGTGCTAAGATGTTGTCGCGTTAATGTGGCAGAAAATAAACCCCCTTGCTTTCTAACGCTCTTCACCGGAGTGAGAGGCTAGGTGCGGCTAGGTTTAAATTCTGAGTGATGTCCAATTTGCCACTACCAGTCCAGTCGCATTTAATATGTGTATTAAACTACTACGATTCTGGATACACTAATAGCTGTCTGCATCTTTAGTCCAGTCGTGCTCATGATCTAGCACGGCCGCATTCGGTCGCGTTCAGTGAGAAACTGTGACAACTGGCTACTTAAGCAGTGCAGTTTTATTTGTGCAACAGGTATAGAGGTTTTTTGAATTGCCGGTGATAGTGCCTGTCTGCAAGAAAGCACGTGCAAATATAAAACGCGTGAAAAGGTTATAGATAATACAGCCTGGCTATAAACATTAGGGAGTAACTATTCCTGAGGAAAGCGCTTAGTTTGAGTCTCACCCAAGGCATCCCAAGGGGGGGAGAAGCGAGGCTCAGCCCGTCGGCCAGTCCCGGTTGTCGGAGGCAGTCTGAGGTGGAGTTTCCCTTGACTTGCTCATGGTGTTATCTTCTTTTCCTCCGAAGATGATCTTCTCCGAAAATCCCCCATTTCCCTGGCTATTTTTATATCCTTTCTACCTTTAAGGTGGAGTCTGATTGACTAGTCATACATACTTTTTATCATGATTGGTGTAAAATTCTCTCGCTTCACATTTAAAGGCATAGTTTATGAAAAATCGAGAGCTCAGACTCGAAGAGGGGTGGTCGCACCTCGGAGGCAGGTAGCCTTCGGGATGGAGGTGTGTTTTGGTATTAAAATGATATTAAAACGAGCAAAGTTCACGAGAGGGTAGCACTTTGGTAAGGTTTCGAAAACCTGTTGGCTCAGGGGCCAGATGAGCTGCTTACCAGTTCTAGAGAACCATTTCTTCCCGCTTTATCATCACGGAGCAGGGCCACGGAGTCTCCACTCTGTTCGATCCTCTATGGTATGTTGCAGGGAGTTGCTGTGTTAGTGGATTCCTCGCATGCCTGCTGCAGCTGTGTCCCATCCTCAGAGCTCCTTTTGATTTCATGCTTTTCCTCAATGGGTGAACACTGCTACGTTTTTCATATAAACCTTAATTTTCAGATGTAAAACTTTAATTTTACTAATAATTCCACAGATGTGCATCATCCTGGGGGATGCTAGGAAGCCAGTGTGTGGATGCTCCCCCTGCCACGGTGAAGTTGCTCCGGCTTCAGCAGAGACAGTTCTTGTGACTGGCTGGTGTGCCCTGCACCGCCTCTCAATCAGCAAGGCCTGAGAGCAGCCAAGCGCCACAGAAGCTTCCTTGTTTCAGGACATGGTTTCTCGCTTCCTTCATACGCAGCCTTTGATCTGCCTTCTCTGAGAGCGCTGGCAGTTCTCTTGCACGTCAGGAGCACCCTCTTTTGCTAGAGTCCCAGCAAACATGCTTTGCCATTCTCTCCCATCTTTGATTGCCCTTGGTCTACTCGAGCCTGCTTTTTCATTCCCAGTCCTCCCTCACAGGCTTTCTGCCTGCTTGTGATACTCCCAGCTCTCTTCCCCTCGTCTCCTGTGAGGAGTGCTAATGGCCACTTGCAAACCTTTCCTCTGTGCGTGCTGTGTCTTGTGTCTATGCCATGAATCAGCGGATGGTGGTGCAGCTTTGCTGAAATCACGGGGGTCGTGCTGACCTGCGCTTGCTGAAGCTCTGATGGTGGTTAATGAGCCGCTCCGGGAGGCTGATCCCATCTGATCCAGATGTGGCAGGTGAAGCTGGGAAAAAGGTGTCCAGCAAGTTATTAATCGTACACTTGTTTTAGCCTGCCTGATCCTGTAGATGAAGGTCTAGCATTGTGGAGCCCAGTGTTGAACCCTGGAGATTACTGAGAAGGGATATTTGTAGGTACTTTGGCACCGGTGTTCATATCAAAAGCTATTAAAAATAATGAGATGCTGCAGCTTTACTAATGATTTAAGAGGTTCTCCTTGCATCTCAGTATGAGGCTGATCTGATGCAGCCACCTTCGTGATAGCATCTTACAGCATTTTGTCTTTATGAGTACATTTTGTTCTGGCTTGTTTCAGAAATCTCTTCACTCTGAGGTCTGCAATTGTTGGCCTGTAATTAGTACCAATATTACAGTGCTATTACTGTACTGGCCTGAACTGCTGGCTATTTTTAGATATGACATTGTTCAGGTTTTTGTTGTATAGCTTATTTCTCTCCTCATGAATCAGCAGGACACCGAGTATAAAATAATGCTGGTTTTTAGAACAATTAGTGCAGACATATGTAGGTACCCGTTAGCCAGTATTTACACAAATGTATCTTTAGATGGAGACTGTGGTCCAGTCCCAGGCTGAGCGGGACTGCGGTCAATATTCTCTTCTGGTGGCTTGAAATACTAAGTACTTGCCTTGCCCGTGGTAGTTGAGTGGGTTTACACTTAGTCTGCAGTGAAATCAGATACTCGGCATGCACACAGGTCACGTAGGTAACATTTACTGTAGCTGGAACTTTGAACTGTTTGTCAAGAAGCTAAGTACTGTTAACATTTTGCTGAGAAAGAGCCAGGTTTATGCCTTATGGAGAACTAACGACAGGAAGCCTGATTTCATGAATGCTTGGGTGAAAACTAGGACATGTTCTGTGCCTGAACCCTACAGCTAATGTCTGAGTTCTCTCAACTTGCATCTTGTCTTTGAATTGTCAAATGTTAGCCCCCCGGTGGCTGTAGTGTCCTCGAGTCCCAGTTAATATTCATTGTACATTGTGCAGCTTTTGTAGGCAAGTGGCAGGTTCATATTTTGGAGGTGTTCTTTGAACGCCCTTAGGTTTTATTCACAAATAAAACCGTACGCTCTTTTCCTTACTCAGCACTGTTGTTAAAGAGAACTTGCCTTCTGTTACACCTCTGAACCAAGACCAAGAGCTGCTAAATGTAAAAACCTACTGAGCCTGGTGAAGAAAAAACCCGTGCAGCTACTGAAGATACAGTCCTTGACTCTGCAGGATAAACTTTTAAGACTTTAATATCCCAGAGAACAGGCCGGTCTGCTTGAAGGCTTTGGCTGAATGAGAGGTAATTAAAGCTAAATTAGAAACAGGCAGCTTCCAGCTGTGATTTTTAGAATCCTGGAAAATACTTAACATCAGAAAGGAAGGCGCCAGAGCACAGAACTAGAACAAGAGAAATCAGGAGCCTACCTCCAACACGGATGTTCACTGCTTATGCATGCTAAACAAGTCATCACAAAGAAAAGATAGAAATGGGGTCAGAAAACAAAATGAGATTCACCCCAAAATAAAGCTAAATCTAGAGAGAAGTTTTCACAGAAATACTTGAAAGGTTTAATTTTGAAAAAGTCCGAGGAGTGAGAGTGTGCAGGTAATCAGTTATGATGTTGCAATTAATGTGAATTATTCTTTATAATTTGATAGCATTCAGAGGTATCAACAACAACTGAGCATTTAATTTTTTCTGTAGAATCTGTCATTGTTTTACCGATACTGGCTGGCTAATTGTTGCTTAAATCTCAGGAGTGTTATGAATCTTAATTCATTAATCTGTTTAAGGGGTTTTGATGCTCTGTGCTAGAAGATGGCATCAATATAAAAATAATGATAAACACTTACATTTTAGTATCATTTCTGGATTTTGTTAGTTGATTAATCTCTCATACATCCCCATGTACGTTTATGAAAATGTGCACATTTTCAGTTTCAGATTTCAATAATTTGTACTCTGCTCTAGTCTTTCACACTGTGCTTCAGAAGGAAATCTAGTGATAGTTAAACAAATTGCATTTCTATATAGTGGTGTTTTAAGCCTTCCTTACATTTCAAGTGAGAAAAATATATCCTGAGATAAGGCTGACCAGGGCTGAAACAACTGTATATGCATATCATGGACAGACAGCATGGGGCAAGCTGTGGGTCCAAGCCCCGTGACCCCACGGTCTAGAGGGTTGCTGGCAGCGCTCCCTGTAGAAGACACGAGTCTGAGTCCATTCTGCGGAAGGAGGCAAGAATTTTCACCCCTTTTGTAGACGCTCTGTATCCAACTGTTGGAAGAGAGGAGACCTCGTGACTGGAGTGGCTGAACGCTACGATGTTCAATCACAAAAACCAAAGGGGTTATGAGCGAAAATGGAGTCAGGACACCCCTGAACACCTCCAGCTACAGTGATCACGGCCTCATTTCTCGGAGCGTGAACACAAACCTCCTCTGTAGGTAAATGCGAGAAATTAATAGCGCTGATAAAACTATCCTGTAGGCACTCATGCAGAGACACGAAATGCTAATGTGGTTGTTAAAAAGGTGTGTTGAAAAGCTGCTTCACTTCAGTAAGGGACTGCTGCTAACAGAACAGAAATATTTCTCAGGCCAGTTTACCCCTCTCTGATTACTGAGCAATCTGCCCTCCGCAGGAAAGCAGAAGAGAAACCCTCCTAAAAAAATTTGGTTACTAACTAAATTGAAGTGTAGGGGCTTTTTAAAATTGTTTTTTTAGTTCTGAAAATATCTATTCTCTTTAGGGAAATAAATATATCTTTATTAATCTTGTTAGGAAATACTGCTGAAGGTCATCATCTCTTTTTAGCATTTCATTTCTAAATGCACACATGCAGAATTTATAGGCCTCAATGATCTTTCTCGGTGATGATTATAACTCCTCATTTTGCCCCACTGCACACCCTGCTTGTTTTACGTGAGCTGAATCTAGCAGCTTCTTTCCAAACTTCTGGAAGTCGTGTACCCCAGCCAGGCATCCGGGCGTTCTCGTACCTCGTGCTACCTCATCCCCAAGCTTGGCTCACTCAGCCTCTCTTTTTTTCTGCTTTTCCCTATGCTAAAAGGTGCATAGGGTGGATGTATCCCCTCCTCCCCATGCCTGCCGTGGCTCTGTCTTGAGAAGTCAAAGAAATTTTATGCCAGATCTTGCATTTTTGAGTTCTTGGCTTTCTTGGCCATTGGAAACCCACAGGAAGGTGCTGTATATGGACAGAACGAGAGTCTCCTGGAGTGTCCTAGAAAAGGTAAGGCTGCTGACTCCTGTTGGGGTGCTCCAGGCTCCAGAACTGGCTGCTAGGCATTGCCAATCAGTCTACCTTTGTTCTGTGACAAAATACAGCTTGGGGATTAATACGGTGCAGGGAGACAACTCCAGCTGCTTCTCATTTCCTTGCTAGGAGCCCATCTGTGTAGCTGCCAGGGTGTGATACAGTTGTGTTGCTAGTTGCATTGACTCATACTCTCCTTTCCTGATGATGCACAGAGATCAATTACCCATACTTTTTTCCAGTGCATGTATCTGCCTTTCATGCAGTCCCTCCTGAGGGGTTATTGACGTTCCCATGGAGCATGAGAAATGGATGAGACTCTCGCAAGCACCCTCTCTACTAATCTGTGAAGAGATCCTGAGGAGTTAACTGGGAAATCCGTTTCCCTTCTCTTACAGTGTTGTGTGATATATGTGCATATGAGTTCTGTCTAAATGGGTTTTCATTTCTGTTTGATTTCTTCATTAAAAGGTGTGTCACACATGTCTTCTTCCTGGTGCTTATGCCTAATATGCAGCTGAGCAAGTTTTTCAGCGTCGTGTCAAGACTGGAAAACAGAGGAGAGAGAGATGGCTCATTCTCAGTGCAAATAAAAAAGGCCTGGGAAAAATATGCTGAATATGCCTGCCCCCTTTACCCCGGGATGCTGGTGGCCCCAATGCACCGCTGAGGGCCTCGGGCTCCCAGATATGGCAGAGACTCAGCCTGTGCTCCCTTATGGTGCTTGTTTTATTTGTATTCATTTGTGACCATTTGCTGTTGTTTCAATATTAGCAATGTTTGCAATGAATTATGTTCCGAGTTGCTTCTTAGTTGCTCCGCTAAAGCACTAAGCAATGTACAACACTTAAACAGAAGATCTTGCTTCAATCATACGTTTTGCTTTCTCACTGAAGGCCCTTGACTTTTCATTAGGTATTAAAAATACTGCAGTTAACCCTAAGTGGACTGGGATCTGCATGGTGAGAGAGCCTCTCTCTGGCCATATTGCCCTAGCTGAAATGTTAAAGTGCGTGAGCTCTTTGGATTCGTTTTTCAGAGAGCCAAGTGGCTGGATCTGCTGGACCATTTGCTCGCAGCAGCCAAAGCAGGGCACTTTGTGGTGGGGCCTGGATGTGGCGTTCATCAGTGAGGCTGCTCGTCATCCTTGCAGAGCCTTACATCTTCTGGCTTCAATAACGTGCTGATTGCTAGATTAGAAAAATGCTTCATTAACGCTTGTTACTTTTAGTAGGTTTGTTTTGACTGGACACAGTGACATGATAGGAAGTAGCTGGACTTTCTGTACAGAAATGGGGAGTTAACATTCGTTATCTTCACTTGGCAGAAGCAGAACTGTACCACTGAACCTAGCTTTTGCAATATGTCGGACTTTTTATTCATTCTTAACTATATGAAACTTGTTTACGTGCATATATCCTCCCTGGTGCTAAGCAAGTATTTAAAAATGCTTAATTTTTCCCTGATTTCATTTTTTGAGAGTCCTTACCATGACAGAATCAAAGAATGAAATTCATAGGCAGTGTTGTGGCTCTGTCTTGTGGTTATGTGTGCTTTCCCATAAGCAGAAAAGTTTTGCCTTTGTACTTTGCCTGGTCAGCACTCTTGTAAGAGGTGACGTGGTGCTGCTTGGTTAGGCTGGTTGGTCTGTTTTAAAAGAATTGAATTACTGAGGCATGCACAGCATGTCAATAAATAGCAGCGTTGCTGTCTGCAGATATTTCTGGGTTTTGGTTTGGTTGAGGTTTTTTTTTTCTGTTTCATTACTTATACTTAATGAAGGAAGCAGACTAAATGGCACGTAGGAGTTACCAATTTGGATCACACTGGTAGGTCACCAGCTCTAGTTGTGATCACACCTAAGTGCATAAGAGCGAAGTATAATAACGTGCATCACAGAGTGTACTGCATGACTTGTCTCCACAAAACTGACCTTCTTAACCTCTTCTGTTGTTCCCCTTCCTCCCTCCAATTGTGAAGATATACTTTCTAACATCCAAATTTTTAATTTGTAGCCTGCACTACTGTTCCTGGGTTGTTCTTGTACAGAATTGTTTGGGTCCACAAGTCCTGCTTGTTCCCGTGTCTGAAGCTGTTTCCTAACATGGCAGGTTAGGTCCTGACCATCTCTGCAGACTTCAGGTGGCAGCTGATCCGCAGGGAACCATGACTGATGTAAGATGTCCGAGATGCCCGGGAGAAGAAATGGTGGTTGGGACAGAAAGAAACCCTGCAGGAAAGCCTGTGAATAAATACATTCGGGAATTAACCTTGCATAGCAAGGAAACCAGGTATCAAATTGGGCAGGATGGAAACCTCCTTGTATGAGTTTTACATTCTCGGAGTGTAATTTTGTCAGATGACTGTGGTATGTGTCTCAGGCTGAGTGGAAATACCTTTGCTGCCTATTATTCTCTGGGAAATCCACCAGCCTCTAGCGAACATTGTCATGCCAGCTGGTGTTTGCCACTCCTCGCTGCATTACTGGCTACCTGTGAGTCAGATGTTCCCTGCACAGCGTTGACATTTCACATCCCCCAAGTGAACCTAACAGGATTTTAAGGTGCTTGGTCTCACCCAGACCATCTGACAGCTAAACGTAAAGGCTGTGAACTTCGTTTCCTCTATCCGTCAGGTCTCTGTTTACACAGGCGTCAACAGGTGACAGCAACGCGTTGAAACATGTGCTGAGGCAGGAGAGGCACCTCTGCAAGAGGTGGGCCTGGCTGGGCTGTTGAGGCTGCGTGCTTCAACTAGACCGGCTAGGAAAAAAAAACCCCGAATGCGGTGGAATCAGGTATTTTTGTGCATTCTTGTAAATAAACAGAATTGCATCAAAATCCCACTTTCTTGAATGCCAGAGAAGTCCGTGTCCTCGCTGGCGTCCTCAACACCCAAGATAGCTGGTAGCTCCCAAAGGCTCACACTAAAAGCTGCTGCGGTCACCTCTTGCTGCACTTCTTCAGCCGTGCTCGAGGTTTCTTTACGCAAGCCGTCTCTCCAGGCTTCTCGTGCTGAGCTGTCACTCACACACACATTTCTGACCGAAGCCATTCTCTGCAGAGCTTCACTGTTCAAGGTTCAACAGCCTTTGGCCTTTCCCCGGTTTGGGAGGGATGGAGGGATGAATGCATATATCTCTGTCAAAAAACATCTGTCAAGGACTGTTTAGCTAGCTGGTCCCCTAGGCAGCTCTGTGCCTCTTGAGTTCCTTCCCATTTTTTTAGATTTCTGTGAATTTTGGATTTTATTTTAATTCTTTTAGGAGATGAACTAACTGTGTGCCCATAAAGGGACGTGATACCACTGTCCCCTCATTGGTTTTCATAGAATCGTAGAATGGTGAGGGTTGGAAGGGACCTTAAAGATCAGCTGGTTCCAACCCTGCTGCCATGAGCAGGGACACCTTCCACTAGACCAGGTTGCTCAGAGCTCCATCCAGCCTGGCCTCGAACACACCCAGGGAAGGGACAGCCACAGCTTCTCTGGGCAACCTGTTCCGGTGTCTCACCACCCTCATGGTGAAGAATTTCTTCCTAATATCTAATCTAAGTCTGTCCTCTTTTAGTTTGCAGCCATTCCCCCTTGTCCTATTGCTACAGACCCTTGTGAAAAGTCCCTCTCCATCCTTCCTGTAGACCCCCTTCAGGTACTGGAAGGCTGCTATAAGGTCACCCCATAGCCTTCTCTTCTCCAGGCTGAACAGCCCCAACTCCCTCAGCTGTCCTCATAGGAGAGGTGCTCCAGCCCTCTGATCACCTTCGTGGCCCTTCCGTTTTATGGAAGGTATGTAAGTTTCTTGTGAATTTAGCTGCAAGATTGAACACTTCCAGACATAAATACATTATGCTAATTGTTTTACAAATACCTGAATTTATTAGTTTCAGCCGAAACTTTGCAGTGACTTTTGCCGGACTTGCAGCTTTTGCCAGGTTGACTGAAACTGCACTGTTTTTCTGCAAAGAAGCTGTTTGTTAATATACTGACCCAGTCTTTCATGCTAGTCTGTTTTACTGTTTATAGCAAGTTGAAACCAGCCATGCCTGAGGGTTTTGTTACCACTTTTATCAAATCATAAAAAATTAAGAAATTTTATTGCTGTCACGGAGGTACTGCTCTGGAAACATGGGAAGCACATGCATCTGTCAGAGTTTCAGTTTGATTAGAGAGGTTGAGTATCATCTGTTAAAACAGGAGATTTGTGAAGTAGATGCTCATTAGATATTCAGGAGTACTCACTGAAAGTTTCAATGAACTGTTAGGTGTATCCTGTTTTTTTTCCCCAGACAGAGTAGAAGAGATGAATGCTGTTTCCCGGAAAGGTGCATCTTGTGACTAAATCCCCTTAGAATTATTTTATAATAGAACTGTGGCTTACAATGCCTTAATTAACTTTTTTCCTAAATATACATGAAGCCCTTTCTATCTTTGATAGTATCTAGTATCTAGTTTCTAGTATCTATTCTGGTGTTACTAAAACAAGCCATTACCATTTAAATGGCCTTAAATGAGGCAGTTTGTATAACGACTGAAGAGTAACAAAACCAAAACAATGTGCCTCTAATACATACCCCAAAGACACGCATATTATTTAAAGATATTTCAAGGACCTAGTTAGATTTGGCGTCTTTTAATTGGAAACTTAACATTGAGCTGTACTAATGCCACAATTAACTTGGACTGTTACTAATGAATTTTCTAAATACATTTTTATGGAAGTTGTTATTACCCAATTGCTGGAGGCAAGGGAGTGCTGGGGAACCATATAAGCAGTTGCAATAATATCTGGGATTAATTGCCTCTAAGTGCTTGGCCTTGCCAATTGCTCAATTTTCATCAGCTTCAGTGATTTATTTTTCATAGAATCAGAGTCAGAAAACATGTAAGTAATCAAGTAGGTTTGCTTTTGAAAAGCATCATCTGTTGTTCATTTTCAGTGAGTGCCGGGGCAATGGTATCTCTGGGCTGCTGCAGATGGAGTCCAGTTCCTGGCTTAGCTGAACTTGGTGACTTGAGTGAGTTGTTTCTGCCAAAACACTCCATGATATTCATTAATTTTTAGCTACATCAAAGTTTGGGGGCAGGATGTATAACTTCTTTGAGGCAGCATTTAGATGTATTACATCCCCTCTGCCAACTTTTGTACTTAGCAGCCGTGAGTCAGACCTTCCGAAGTAATGAGATTAAAAACAGTGACTTTTTACTCTTTGCCATCTGTTTATGAGTCGTCACGTGACACTCTTGACAGATTCTTAGCTTTTCTTTGTAATCACAAATTTACACTATTAAAAAATATGAAACTTGAGAATCTCACTTAGTTTTATCATTCAGGGACTGGGAGCTTTGAGAAACTCTAAACGTCAGGAAGTCTGGACAAAAATTATGACAGTTGACAGGATTGCGGCAGGACAATAGAGCCCTCCCTGGGTTCTCCATGAGAGCCCGCAGAAGTGCTTGCACGCCTGTCCCAGTGATATCAAGGGATCAAGGCCTCCTGACCCAAGAACCCAAGTGGACACAAGTCAGGAGTGACTGACGAGTAAATGACAATAAGGAGACACACATCATGAGCGTGGTCCCCTTGGAGGGGTTGTGAGGGATCCCAGCCACTGCTTGACCATATCCTCTATATTGGCTAGCTGTGTATGGATGGGGAGTTGAGGAAACTACCTCCTTCTCCACTGTGCTGAGTCCCTGTCAAAAACTGATTACTTGACCCGTGTGCAGCTGTACTGTGGAGACAACTGGTCTTCACGTACTACTTCTGAGTTTTGTGCCATGAGAACTCTTACTCTTGGTGTAGGAAAGGTCATGGTCTGACCTAACCTATGTCTGTGACAGTGCTGCTGTGTTTGTCTGCCCTTGAAGAAAAGAGAAGAAAGTAATATCTGAATTGCCTCTGGTAGTGAGTGTAGGAATTTATTTGTTCTTGAAGTGTGCAACATTATGAAAACAGTGTTTAAAAGACAGAGCTCCTGATGGCATGCAGAGCTGGTTTTCAACTGCTTGTCAAAGTGACTGCAGTCTGAACTACCGGGGCACAAGAATAAATCCTAAAATTAGCAATAGTGGTTTGCAGTTGAACATTCTGAACCCCTCAAGATTTTGTAACTGCCTGCAATAAGGAATTAAAGTTAAAGGGGTGCTGTTAACCTTGTATAATTCTTATGTGATGGCCAAACAGGAGAATGATTGGAGAAAATGTCAAGAGAGAAATTTCTTTCTACAAGAGAGAAAAGTAGAAAGTTGTTACTTTTTCTGAATTTCAATATCACATTTGAAATTGATATTTCCTAACATGATTTAAATAAGTTGTGAATATACTTCTCTGATTTAAAAAAAATGATTATTTTATCCCAAGGAAGATCTGTTCATCATCTGAACGACACACATCTTGGGAGCTGCTTGTGTTCTGCTGAAAAGTCATTAGACTAAGGATGAGGAATGGCATATGTTAGAATCTCAGCAATGTAATTATGTGCAAGAACTCTGCTACAGCCTTTGGTGATAAACTAGAGTCCAGATCCAGTCCTTGAGAATCCAGGCAGTATTACCTTATCAGCTACTTAGCCTGACTCACTGCTGAATCTTCCCTCTGTAGTCTAATGCTGTGTGACATGCTCCCACCCTGTGGGAGATGTGAAGGCAAAAGAGCATGTGTGTGATAAAACCATTTCCTTTCAGTATTGGTATTACAGTCTCTCTTCCTTTTTTTGGATGTGTACAAATGAAAAGTGTCAGCACTGCATGCAGAACTCAAACATACTGTTTACAATCAGCCAAGCTAAGACTTAGTGACATGTATTAAAAACCAAAACCCCAACAACCAAGTGACTGGTAGTTTAGGCATTGTGGTTGTGATGTAGTGTGCTCTTCAGTCCATCCAGGCACATGGAGTCCACAAGCTGTGTTCTGGAACTGAGGGAAGTTGAGAAATGAGCATTTAGAGCAAGATGTGTTGACTATACATTCTCCACCCTCGGTGACAGTTTCGCTTCGTATCAGCTCTCTCGTATATGCACTATGTATATTGTGTTCCTACGATTCCCCATCGTCTCTCCGCATGCTAACAACCAGCTACTGCGTCGTGCTTGTGGAAGTGGGCTGGCTAGGGGGAAGGATGTCAAGGAAAGGAGGCACAAACCACACTCAGCATGCAAAGAGGGCTTGAGAGGAAGAGGTGGGTCATTGTCTTCTCCTGCTTCTGTTCTGGCAGATGTGTCTGCTCAGATGTGCAAGACATTGCCTTTTTTTTTTTTTAAAGCTACTGGAGGGGTAGAGCATTGAAAGCTTTAATATTACCAAGGAGCTGAGAAGATCTGGATCTGTGCTGTGATTTGCAGCAGGTATCTTATTAATATATGCCCAGAGGAATTTTTAAGTGGTGAATTGTCTGTACTTCGTACCGAACCCAGTATGAATCCTTGGACAAGATAATCTGATTTCAGAAGACTAAAGAAATTCAGAGGGAAAATGGGAGAATTGGACAAACCATGGGAGATCTATCTGGCTGAAGCTTTTTCTCAAAAAATGAGGTATCTTTAGGGAGAACCAGGAGGCCTATACCAAACCTGCTACAGGTAAGTGTTTATTTTTTGATGTTATAACTCACCTGGATTGTTTTGAAAGTGGCTGACAAAGTTGTCTCTGTTCTCATACCTCGGTCCAACTTAGTCACTGGCTACCAAGGCTGGTAAGAATGTGACCTAACTTTTGTTGAAGTCTTGAGGATCCCAGAAATGTTCTTTCTGGATTATTTTTAGGTATGTCAAACTGTCTTGAATGAACTAGCATTCTGCGTTCACCGATGTACTTGTTATAAGTCAGGTCTTTGACTTTTCTGAGCTTTAGTTAGAAAAATTTGTATTCTCTAGTTTTTACTCAAAATTAGGTATAGCCAGTGACATTTGTGTAACTGGGTTTTTTTTCCTTGAAAAAAATGGGATAAAAATTAGCCATTTCTCCTTGTGTATTTTGTTCATGTAGAGTGCAAGCCACCCCTCCTTGAGGCTGCTTATTTTGCTAGAACGGCAAATGCTCATCTGTGGTCTTCATCAAATGAACACCTTGGGAAAAACTGTGATCCTAATTTCAGGTGAAGGACACTGTTCTTCTCTGTCCCCACACCTAATTTAAAGAATCCAGGCAATTGGAAAGCTGGTGAGAACAGACATTTTGGCAATGCAGATTCCACTTATGACTAGAATAACTTCTGTCCAAGTGTGCCATGGTGAGCTAAGCCAGACAGGTGCTTTAGGTATGCCTCAGAGCCTTCTTTTGCAGGTGACACCGGGCAGCTCAGGTGGCAAGTTTTCCTCTTCTACCAGCAACCCCCAGGCATGTGGCACAAAAGTAGCTGGAGACGGTGGGTGGGCCTGTGGGTTTGAGATCCCTGAGGGAATGACCTAGAAGAGGCTGAAGGCAAATGTAGGTGCTGTGGGATCCCCTGCGGCAGCCATTTGGCTGCTTCTGATGAGTGGACCAGATAGGACTGGTTGAGATAATCTTCCAGCTCCCCACAGAGTTACATCTATATTTGCCCTTTCTGAGGCTGTTCAGGTATAGGAAAACCCTTTGTTTATGCTGGAGTTTGGACATAGGAGTGAGGAGTCTTACAAGTGCACTGTTTGCAAAAGACTGCTGGTGGTAAGTCTTCTGCAAATCAGCTAAAATGCATTGGTCTATTTATTTCTGCCTTTCCTAATTGCTGGGAGGGGTTTTCTACCAGACAAGAGCCCAAGTCACAGACTCCAAGACTTGCAGCTGAATTTTGTCATTGACTCATCACATGCATATTGGTAAGCCATCTGCAAATAAGATAATTGTCTGTAATTTAGGTTATCTCATCTAAAGACCTCAATTTCCATTGCTAAAGAATGAGCCTAATGCATATGACACAAGGATATTGTGTAGAATAACTCACTGTATGTAACTACTGAGGAGCTCTCTGCAGGTGTAGAGTGCTTGTTAATGGCCAATTAGCATTATTTAACTGTACTTCCAGCCATTAAAACTCTACTGTCCCAAATGAAAACAAATCAAGCTTTTATTCTAATCTGTACATAGAGAATAATTTTTCTAGACTTAACTGTGTGTAACTTGCCATTTGCTCTCATCTGATCCACTTCTTAGCTCTTGACAGTGAATTGGGTGCAGCCTCATCTGCCTCAGCAGCTCAGACGTTCCTAGACTTAATCCTGAAAACCTCTGCACACAGTTAACACATTAAATCCTCATTTTGTTTGAGGGAGCAATTGTCCCATTTCAAGCAGCTGAGGGGTGAGAGCCCTACTCAATAAGTAAGGGTGCAGGTTAAAAAAAATCAGTGGGTGCCACACTCAGCAGGAAGCTTTTTAGACTGGTAGAAAGGGGATGTGATAGATTGACAGCTCGGGCAGTAGCTCACCCGTTGCAGATATCACAAAGCTGCAGAGAGCCTTTCACCAAAGAAGGTATGTGCTTTGTCAGTTCATATATACCCCAAAATGGCACATGCTTCATCTCTGCATGTATCAAGACACAACAAATGAGGGTAACACAGGATTTTCTTGCTTCTTGGTTTCACTGGCTGGAGACATGTTCCTTATTTACTCAGAACAAGTGTCAGACCAGGCTGTGGAAAGTAGCACAAAAATGCCGATCATTATCTGTAATTTCACTGTGATGTTTATTACCATGCTTCATGAAAGTGATTTCCTTTATGAGGCAATTTCATGCCTTACTACTTCCTAATGCATCTTGCTGCTACTTTCAAATGTACAATTGTAGACGACCTTTCCAGAAAATCCTTTTCAGTTCACAAGTTTTAAAATACTCAATATACTCCAGCATGAATGTCACTATGCTTTAGAATCTATAGATCTACTGTGTTTACCTTTCAATTTAATTTTCTAGAAATGCTCAATTACATCTAGCAACATGTGATTGATGATAATTCTGCAGCCTGGTGGAATCCAGTCACCTGGTTCAGCAGAAGTTCACTTTTCGAGGGGTCACACTGGGAACACGTTATCTCAGAAGTAGTTTTCAGCAGTTTCCCATTTCCTCCTCCTTGCATGTACTTAGTTGTTTCAGTGTTTCTTATGCTGTGCTGAGATCCTGTCTCTACAAGCTCTCAATTCCTACTCCAGGTGGATGGCGTATTCTCATTTATATCGTTTCACATGTTGTGGCTGAACTTGCCTTCTAAGCAAGGGAGCAGAGGCTTGACCTAGAGCTGTTTGGAATCAACCTTTCTGTTTGCTCTTGTTGGGCTTTATACTGAGTTAACAGCATACTCCAGTCAGTTGCAAAAGCAGCACAGCCCTTTCCCCAACTTTCCCTGCCCAAAGCCTGGCACAGAGCAGGTTGTCATGATTTCTTTCATCCTTCTACCAGTTTTTTTTTCAGTTCAGCCTGAGCATCTGCTGTTTCTGCCATGGGAGGTATGTTTTAGAGTAAACAATGTTTGTTTTAATCTCTCCAAGATAAATTACCTGTAAAAAAAAAAAATCGTTGCTTGGAAAATCTAATTGCAGTCAGTCTCAAACGCCCCAGTGAGTGTGTCTTGTTTCGGAGCTGGAGGCATGTGTCTGAGCCCCTTGCTCTGCTCTCATGGCCACAACTGTTCCTAGTGAGTTCCACTGGACATGGGTACCTGCTCATCAAGGCCAGCAAAGCAAAGGTACAGGAAGTGGTACTAACCCCATCCAAGCGAGCTCTTGGGCTCCAAGCTACAGAAAGGAGCATGCTTGCTGCACCATCTGGATTGGGGATGGGCCAGGAAGATAAAAAGGAATCAATCAGATGTGCCTGAAGCTAAATGTGTAATTTATTTAGCAGTGTAAAGTTTGTATTAAAGGGGAAGCAGGAATGGTGCACATGTCAGAGAGTGAGAGGGAGAGAGAAAGGAAAGAAAACTTCATGATTACTGGAAAACAAAAAGTTCAGATAATCCTGTCTGTTCAGATCTGATACTAGTCAAATTTTTGAGTAGTTCTGAATGATGATGAATGGAAAGCTAGAACCCCCTGAACCTAAATAGACTTGTATTGTAGTTAGTCCTGTTAGATGTACATGTAAATCCAACAAAAGATCTTCTGCGTCCACTGATGAAAACATTCTCATGTAAATCCTCTCAGCCCTCCCTGCCTACCTTGCCGACCTTGAACTTCTAATTAGGAGGAATCAGGAAAGGACACTGTTGGATTCGTAGTAAAATTTGGCCATGGGCATATGATGTCATTATACATCATGCCAGACAATAGCTGTATTATGTCACCCTGATTAAAAAATGGACTGCTATATCAATAAGCTACTGCCTATCATAAAGTCAGCCTGCACAATGCTGTTGATTTGGCAGACTTCTAAGCAAAAGAATTATAATCTCTTTCCTCTTGATCACTTTATGAAATCCAGATTGATCTTTCATCCAAAATGTCAAAGAATGTGCCAGCAGCTTAGCAATCAATGAGAATAATGACCTGCTGTAAAACAAACAACAGTGAACTAAAAGTACTGGTCATGTCTGCGTTTGCCAACAAGACATAGATAACTTTTTTTTTTCCAGCTGTTCTTAGTTCTCATATTTAAAAAAAGACATAGCTACTAGGGAGAGTCTGTTAATTGCAATTGAACTCAGGTTCCTATTTGAGCGCTTGAAGATTTTTGGCTCACAAATAGGAACAGCTTATGCTAAGTCTGCTGCAGGGATTCTGGCCCCAAGCTTTTCACTCTGCGCTTCTTCAAAGATTTCTGCCCCTGCTGCTGGGATTGCTCAGCTAATTGTAAAGCAGTTGCAGATCTGCTTAAATCCTAGCTGGATGCACTGGGAAACACCAAAGCTGATTCCAGTTTATGTTAATCTGCCAGAGTGATACAGCATCTACTTCATCAGAAGCTGAGCTTGGCCTGTAAGGAGGGAGACAGACATCTAAAATGGACAGATTGTTGGGGCAGAAAATTCTTCTAAGCTTTCAGAAACTCGTCTATATCTACTAATGAGTCAGAGCTTTAATTCCCAATGAATTAAACAGATCAAGTCCAAGAGAGTTTTGTACTTGAGTATTTTTAAGAATCCAGCCCTTAAATTGTTATTTTGATGGTAGGACTGAAGCTCCTGAATCACTTAGACTTTGCAGTGTTGTACGTAAAATACTGTAATTCCATTTAAAAACTCATACAACTTGGACACTATCTGTATAAAATGTTCTTGATCAAAAAAAAGGTGCATACTCTGAGTGAATGTACTGTTTCTGGTTCACCTCTGTGATTAAAAGGGTTTTATTTTAAAGGTTAAATGCTTTACATTTTTTGACAAACGTGGAAGTGAAACTGTGTTATATTTTAGTGTGAATTTTAACAGCACTTCTACTTTCATGTTGACACTGGCCACATTGATAAGATTTTATCTGCATAAAAGATAAGAAACATCCCTATTACAGTACCAGGGATGATGCATGAAAGCATAACTTCAGTCATAGGCAAAACTCTCACTTAGTTTAGTGAAATCAGTTTTCCTAGTGTGTTTAAGAATATACTAGTTTTTGTAAAAAATCTTGTTCTTTCCCTTAGAATAAAACATCAGAATCTCCTAAGTACGAGAGCAAAACGAGTCGCTGTGCTAGCATCAGCCTCTAAACACCACTGGAGACACTATTGCTTGAACAGTGTGCTTTTATTTGTTTGAATTATTCAGCATGTGAAGGTACATCGGTTGTTTCTCTTATGTGTATTAATATCAAAGCCGAAACTAATCTTTGTCAGATCCTGCGCAGGAGGATCTTAGAGCTCTCAGTCGCTTGGATACAAGTGCCAGCTTCTTGCTTGGCTTCCAAGAGGGCACATCAAAATGGTCTTTCCTGACTCTCCGTGCTGTTTTCTCAGAGCTACCAAACCGGCAGCATTGTCAGCGTAGCCATCAGCTCCCAGTCCCGCTGTCCCCATCGCTCGCTCCCATCGGCCGTGCAGTCTTGGTCGCTCCCATCTTGAGCAGTGGGCATAAGCAGATTTCTCAGTCAGCGGCTTCACACCAGTTCAGAAAGATGCACTCTTGTTTCTCAGACGAGTGTTACTTTCCAGGGATAAAATGGCAAATGGCTGTGCTGGCTGTAACGCCGTGCCCGCTTTAGCTGGGGTGCCAGACCGACTGTGAGGTTTGTGGTGGTTTGTGAGCATCTTAGGGTTTCAAATGAGTGCTTTTCATGCTGCTTATGTCTGTTCAAAAGCTGTATGTTCTGTGCTCTGAGACATTTTCTGACCACTCAGTTGAAACTTGTGATTAATTCATCAGGTTGAAATGTAGTTAATTACAAAAACTGTGGTAATTGTTTCAAGGATGATGATTGTATATACAATTTTTTTCCTGTTGTCCGTGTCCCGTCCCCGTCCCGTCCCCCCCCCTGTTGAAAAACAAAAACAACCAGGTTTTTGCTTTGCTGTAGAAAGACCCCGTGCAAAGAGGAGACACAGCTAGAACTCGATGGTGCACATAATGTTGTCGAACGAAAGTGTGAGAAAATGAGGAAAAGGAAACAGTTTTTTCACTACCTCTTTGAAATCTAGTAAAGGGGCTGAGACTGGTAAAGGTCAGACTTGGCCATTCACCTTAAAAATAGAACACTGAAAACCAGGTACTTTTAGTAAAGAATTTCTGTAATTTCTCTTTGTATAGTGTGAACCTGTTTCTCCTGAATTGGTAGGGGTTTGGAGATGTCCAGTGTAGTAATATCAAACCTGTTTTTGTACCTTTTTGACTGGAGCTTCACATTCAGTTGTGTTAATCTCGTATGTGGTATTTAAGTGGTTGTTGTGTTTCATTTATCAGCTTATAGTTTTTTATGCATGTAAACATGATAAAGGGCATGACAAAAGAAATATCTGCATTTGGATTTAAATGATCCATTAATATGAAAGACCAATATATATCAACATTATTTGTATTGTGTATACATGCGTATGCTAAATAATTTTGTTTTCAGAGTGGATGTATTATGGCTTTCTGACTCTGAAATAATTACAAGCCTCAGCTATAGCTAAAGTGTTAGTCACAGTGATTTAGCTCTGCCGGTAATGTTGTGGATATATAGAATATTTATATGGTATGAGGCGGCAATAGTGAAGATAAATCTGTGGCTGTACTGGGTGTTTACCTTTCCAGACAGGAACACTCATCTCTCTGTCAGTATTTGCACCCATCCATGTGTGTAAAACTGGGAAATACTATTAAAATCAGATCCTTGTTTTAAGTAAAAAACCATTTTTTAAAATAGCTTTCTCAAAAAAGACCATTCTGTTCTTTAGTTTCCAAGATCTAGTGTACCAGTTCCCATACCCATCTTCAAATGCCCTGATGTCCCAGTGCTCCCAACACTTTGCAGTACTGCACTTGGTAAGACCAATATGTGCCAAAAGCAGTATATTTTATTGTTCCGACCATATTCTTGGGCTAATATTTCAGTTTCTTCAGCTTTTCTCAAAATGGCTAGCGCTCACAGCTTCTTTTATTTTGCAGTGACATTTGCGGATACTTGAGCATATCTGGAAATTACAATGCAAGTAACTAAAATAGGAATTCAAATAAGCGTAAGTACTTCATTTGGAAATCTTCGCGATTGACTTATTCGTAGGCAATGATCAGTCTGAGCAACAAGTATTATAGTCACCACTATAAATTATGATTAAACTATCTTTTAAAAAAACACATCTATTTCCAAATCAAGAGAAAAACATTACAAGTTTAGAGAGGTTGCTCAGAAGGCACTCTGCACCATGCGAGCGTGTTAACGTTAGAAAGATGAAGGCTGTTGTTCCCCCCCTTAGACAAGGCAGCAAAGACAGACAACCACATCCTTGCCGTGCACTTTGTGTTCTCAGCTGCAGTTTGGGGTTACCAAACCCACTAATTCCTCATTCAGCAGAGACCCGAGCTGGCTTCAGCTTTAGGATTTTTGCTGCCCCAGACGAACCTGAACGCTGGCACGCTTGACTGCCTGGTGTGTGCGATCGAGCGTGTCCTCTATGGGTTTTTGCTGTCTGCAGAAACTACCTAACTACTAAGATAATGTCTGATCTTATAGAGCAAGTCTCTTTCATCTGACAAAATAGATTTTATATTTTTAGCCCTTCTGCCGCTGAACTTTTTAACGTTTTTCCTCATTCAAGTGAGTAGCAGTTTACTGAATCTTACAGATGTTCAGGTGTAGCTTGTACCCAGAGAGCTGATGATGTTACATCTTCAGCAAATTACATGGTAACGATTGAATTCAGCAGAGTAGAGTGCCAGGACAGCAGGTTTATTTACTACATTAATTTTTGTAATGAAGGAAGAGAAGAATACCTGTAGGTGGCAATAGTACAGAAGCTGTAGCCACATGCCATTGCGGTTTTTTTGATCAGTAGATTACCATCAAGTTAGTATTCAAGTTAGCTTTCTGCAATTCCAATTCAATAAACTGCTCTACTGATGCTGAAGGCCAGGGCAATGTGGTCCCTAATGTCTGGCTTCAAACCGAAGTACCAGATTCTCCACACTACCAGCACTGTTTAGCATAGGCAAATTCATAGATGGGTTTAGAAATGTTGTGTCAACATTTATCTATTTATTTATGTATTTTCAGTCAGTGAGTGCTAACACAGATTTTCAATGCCAGTGTTGAGAGAAATGTGACATTTTTGTCATTAGCATTATTTTAATCCACAAGAAACTACAATAATATAGTCACAAATTAAAGAATTCTGTTAGTGAACTGGAAAAATAAAAATTTGTGCATACCCGAAATAAAAAAACCAACACTGAGCATGGATGAGGGCCCAAGTTCTAGCCTGTGGTTGCTCTTTCAAGATGAAGTCATGGTGCTGATGGGTGACAGCAGTATCTGGGGAGTGTGATGCTACGTGTGCATCTTTGAGGGCAGCCGGGGCAGAAAGTGTGCCATGAGCATGAGCAGCACTGCAAGGGACCTTGTCAGGGTTAGCAGCTGATGGGCTGCTGTGCTCTGGGTTTCAGCTACACTCAGGACAGACCCCAGGCATTTTATACGTGGGCTGCTGTAACCCGGGATTGCTACAAAATCCTCTGGCAGGTGTGACTGGCAGCAGGTCTGCTGGCATTGGAGCAGCGTTCATGTGGGTTGCACAATGTCTTTTGCAGTGCACTTCTTGAGTAGGAACACAGCTAAAGTGTTAGAAATTACTAATTCAGCTGGTCATTGCGTGATGATGCACCTGGATTTGTCACTGCATTGGTTAAAGACCAACTAAGATTACAGAAGTACTGTAAACAATTGCACAGGTAGAAGGTCATAAGCAATTCTTAATTTACAGTCTATATCAGTATTTCTTCTGCATCATTATTACTTGGTAGGTTATTTAAATGCCTACTGAAAACAAAGTAAGATCTTACTTTGGCACAAATAGTTTGCATTAGATGAGGCAATGCTAACTGAATAGAAAAATCTAAGTTCTATTTATGGCCCATTGTCTGTGGTGGCATTTTTATTAATTTCCCCAAAATGGGGAGGCAACACAATCCACTCAAAATTCTTGTTGCCACTAGAATAACTATTTGTCCAGAATATTATTTTCTGGGGGAGTCTAATTTATGCATTCCAAGTACTTTTCTGGCTGACAGTAGTTAAAAATAAAGAACACGTTTTTTGCAGAAATTTAATCATTTCCTTCAGCTGTGAATGCCCATTGCTCCGAGAAAATTGTCCCTGTAACTGTGCTACTATTTTAACTGGCATTTTAATTAAGGTTCTTGTGCTTATCAGTGTAAAACCGGAGACCATTGGTTGTGTACCTGAATCCACTGACTAAAATGAAAGAGTTGGAGAAATAAACCCATGTAAAATGTTGGAGAGTTGTCTGAAATAATGAAATAGTTGCAAGTGCTAAACTAACATGTGAAATTAAAGCCAAAGAGAGCAAGCCTGTTGTGACTCCGGGAGCAGCAGGTGAGGTGATGACTCTGTGGCCTACTTTGCTGTGCTGACTTACTGGCATTAGTCATCCCCGGAGCCGAAACTCAAAATTCCGTATCTGTTGATATTGTTACCCAGATGCTTGTAAAGCAAAGTCCGTGATGGCCGTTTCAAGCATGGCTGTGAGTTATCGCTGTGATTCACTATACCTGACTAGACTTGTTGTCCTAGGAGGTCAGTATGTTGCTTTCCGTGACATATTTTATCCCTCTTTTCAATTTGTTTTGCTCTGCAGCTTCAAATAGTCTAGGGCATTAAGAAAACTTTTATTGTAGTGGAATTCAGCAGTCAAATATCGGGAAAAATATAGCTAAGACTAAGCTTACAGCTGGTGTGTGTAGGTCTTGTATTTAGTTATTGATCCTGAATTATTTGAACTACCTTGTGCTATACACCTGCTTTCTCGGCAGTCTTAAGAGTTCAGCCTTACGAAGGAACAACGTTACAGCCTCTGAAGGTTAAGAAAAATGAGCAGCCAACACACATTAGAGGAATTTTATAACAGTAGTGGTGGGTGGAAACAAGGTTCAAAACCTTTCTGTGAACCAAAGATCAGACACAGGTTTCGGTTGTCAGGGCTGGGAACTCAGTCAAAGAGCGATGACCTCAGCTAACCTTAATTACCTTGTTGTATAATGATCATAAAAAAGGGAGAGGCTTAGAATTACTGCCTTTCTTGTCCTTGTATAAATGCTGGGCAAGGAATTACTGGGTTTCATAGAAGTTGAAGTAGACTTTTTTGTGTGTGTGTCCATGCTTCAAATCTGTGCTCTGTTTGTGTTCTTTTTAGTATGATGTGTTAAAAAGACCATGAGAGAATTTAAATCTTGACTTCATTGCACAGATTGCTTAACTGCTAAGGAACCCGAGAGCCACCCAACTCATGCTAATTGTGCTAGGCAATGTAGATGAATGGTTTACAGACCAGCAGTAATGTTCTAAAAATACATTGCACCTTCTCAGTTTTACAACATGGACAGATCTTACATGTAAGCTACAGGGTTCACAGGGGATATCAAAACATCTTTCAGCAAGTTACAGACTTTTGTGTTTGCTATGCTGCCCTTTTCCAACTCATCATTGTCCTGTCTTGCAACAGCCCTCAGAGAGATGGTCCATCCTGGGCCATGGTGGGCACAGGGCTGAGGAATAGAGCACCTGGAGGTGTTGCCTCCAGCTCTCTCCCTGATGAGCTTACAGTGGCACAGCTAACTAGGATCTGACCTGGCCATTTAGCTCCCATCTCCCTACCTGACACCTCCTCCAAGCGTGGTGGCATACGGCTAAAGGATCCCGTAACCTGCCCTAACCCTCCGTTGGCTGGTGTGGGACTTGCGGAGCCCACTGCGTCCCCCGCAGAGGCTGGGGACTTTGCAGGTCAGCGAGAAGTCAGGCTTGGCATCGCTGCACGCTCCCATGCTGCGTGTGCCAGGTGGTGCTGCCAGGTCTCGCTGGCTCCTCTCAGCAGCTAGCGTCTCCCCCGAGGAACTGAAAGCAGGGATGATGGCGTGTTAGAAGAACAACAATGCTTGTTGCCCTGAAAAATGCAAGCATGCAGCCACTGCTCAAGTTCTACCCGTCTCCTCTCCTGCTCTTCCCAGACTGATGCTTCTTCCCCTCTACTGTTCCATGTCCTATCACTTTCTCCTCCCTGTATGTCCTGATGAAGGTGCAATACATGGATTAAAAATAAGTCTTTTGGATGAGAAACATGTTTACAGCAACAGCAGGCAAGAGAAACAAAAATCAGTAGAAATAGTTTTTCTGGTTCCAGTTTCATTAATGTCTTCAGCTTTAAAAGGATTTGAGATTTTTGTGAAGTAAATGACCCAGTGCAGGCTACACAGACATTTCAAGTTACATAAAAATTTTAAGGCATAATAAAGTGTTTGTGCGCAGTCCTGCTCCTGGGGATTTGAAAGGTTACTGCAGATTGCCTTTCCTATTGCCATGCATTTTATATTCATTCTAGGCAAGCACAGGTGAAGGCAAAGATAGCAGCTGTTTTGGGAGGCTTTCCACGAAGCAGGAAAGTTTTGTCAAAGTGTTTTAGGCACCTTCTTCCATTCTTGTTCTATCCTGCACGAGAGCAGACTTTGAGCACCACATGCTCTCCTATTTTGCTTGTCAGCTTCTTACATAGGATTCGTCTCTGGTTCTTGTGTAAAGGTCTCCAAGTAAACCTCAGCCGCTGAGCCTGTTTCCCTGTCCCCATTGCCGTCTCCGTGTTGTAAAAATGCACCTGGAGAAAGGTTACAGAATTATATGTGCCCCAGTAACTTCCCATGACAGTCCCCAGTGTAATGTCTGAAAATATTTGAAAAACACAGCAACAGAAAGACGGAGCTACCGGTGGTCCACCTCTTTTCCTCCCCGGATGAACTGGTGCAAATCAGTCCTTGCTGGGCATTTATCCAGGGTAACTGGCATCAGTAAATAAGGCCACAGGCAGATTTTAACAGAAAAAAATAGCTTAAGGCAACAATATCTCTCAGCAGAGTTTCCACCCACCCCCTGAGTGGATGGAGCAGGATGCGCGCCTGCACGTCAGCTCCTCGAGGACATGGTAGGTGACATCTGGCACCCCAGCCCCCTCCTCCTCTGCTCTTGTTGGAGGAAGGATCAGCCGTTTAACTCCACAGCAAATGGAGCGGTATCAGACTGAAACAAAGTGCTCACTGTCCTGTGCCTGGGACAAGAAAACACTCTTTTTGCTGGAGCTGCAGCTAAAACATGTGCCATGCAAAGTGGTTTTATTTTTTTTAGGCTTCCAGATATCATGATACATTTAAAGATGAATGTTGACAAATAGAAGGAGATTGTTTACATTGAGTTTTCTCACCTCAGGGCAAACTTAAAACATGGCACTGCTGGATTACAGCACGCCAACAGATGCGGTGGATCGTTTCAGGCAAGCTTTCATGTGTCTTGTGGTATCACCTAAGCAGCAGATTGCTGAGTTTTGTTGCCGTGCTTAGTATCACTTACAACTTTCTCAGTGCCCACGTGCTTTTAACTTCCCTTGGAAAAATAACCCAATTTCTGTTATTATCATAACATTTAGATGACATAGCATGGTCAAAACAAACCATCTGTGCTGACAAGAATTTCCATCAGTACACACCTGAGGCATCAGCCTTCAGAAGAAGAGATCCAGTTAACATCTATCTTCCTAATGATTTATTTCATATTCATCTGTCTAACACATCCATCCACTGTCTTCCACCTTTCAGAAACACTGACAGAAATGAGATTAGCTGGAAACTGAGGGCTGAAATTTGATCTTTGCTCATGATGATACTCCTGATGGTGGTGAGGAGCCCAACACAGAGAGAGCTCAAGAGGTTCTGTTCTGGGAACAGTGTCATCTCTGATGTGCATGACAGTATCAATTATATTTGTCTTATATTAAAGCACAAATGCTATAAAAAAATTTTATATATATAAAAAATATCCTTCAGACTGATATTTGAAAGATCCCTGTACGTTTCAAGTCTTTCAAGTAAGCCACAAAATCAAAGGATTCAGAAAGATCAAGGTTGAATATTAATAAAAGGTTGCAGCAGGAGGCCTTTCAGACTCGCTGTTTAGTAGTGTTAGTGCTGTGGCCATATCTGAATATTAACTCTGGGGCTTTTTTCTGTTCTTTTGTTAGCATCTCACTTTGATACTCTCCAGATCTCATTTAAGGAAAGACAGATTAATAATGAAGTGGAAAAGATCAAGTAGATTATCCAGGGAAAGTTAAGTTGTAATAAATGATAGCCCTGCGTGATGGATAATTCAGTAAAATATCAACATGCCTTTGAAATAACCTTACAGAAGAGCCATTGGCCATAAAATAAGTCAATAATTTGTATGCGTGCATTTATGAAAATCTCGAAAATAGTTTCCATGTTGTCCTTCAGGCGCCACATGATCTGACAAGGTCAGCATACTCTTCAAAGTCCTTGCATAAATATATCAGTGTCTTTTCAAAACTACGTGAAATTCAAAGTCCAAAGAACTTGTCCTGAGTATCTATTGCAGCAGGTATCTCGCCTACGTGGTAAATTCTGCCACAGCTGCTCCAGAGGCTGATGCTGACCAGTACTGACAGCATGATCTACAAGGTCTAACTAAATGATAATGTCTCATGTGTAGGAATCCCCATTTGTCCAAGCAGCAGGACTACATTGTGGTCAAATCCTTGATGGTCAAAATCAGTTTAATTACTATCATTAAATTGGAATCAGAGAGGTAACATACATACAGAAACCTAGAGATGTATTTCTGAAATTTCTTATGGAAAAACTGTTGTCATGTATATGGCTCTTAGGTGGCTTTTCTGCACATGCAGTTAAATCCTAGTAAATGGAATTAGGAAAAGCCAGCTAGAACAAATTATGTATTTCATCCCTCCTTCTGAGACACTGTCCTGGTGGAAGTGCTCCTACTAGCTTGCAGCCCACCTATTAATATGAAAACACTGCAGCGCCTCAGCATTAAAACTGCAAGTTTTCATACAGCTTCTCATACTTCTGATACAAGAAATCATGCTATTGCATATTCTTTCTTTTGTATGTGTATATGTCTGTATCTATAAATATATGTATGTATATATATATAATTAACGTATATAAATTCTAGCTTAAAATAAATAGACACGCACAAGTAAGTGTGACTGAGGGCTCCATATCTGACATTCAAAGGCATCCAAGTGCCACAGAATTTACAATGAAAAGAATTTCAAATTTACTAGCGGCTGAAAGCAAGATTTTATTGCACTTTTACTATTGCAGGGGTGTAGTTTACAGACACTGATGTTGTATCTTATTTGAATGGTTCTGCAGAACACAAGAAGAACTTGCTCATTCCAATTACGGGACTAATTTTTTCCCTACTTTAATGGCTGTCCACAATTTATGGAACCAAACTTAACAGAAGAGATTTGGGAGGGTCCTTAGCTGCTGAAAATTCATAGTGTTCACAGAAATCAAAAGGTTTGTCCCAATTTCATGACATTTTAAAAATCTGTTGCAAGAATTAATTACTAAAAATCAGCTCAGAAACCCCTCCAATCAACCTGTAACATGCAGAACAAGTCCACTTATTTTCTTCTTCTAGGGGTAACAATATACCAAGACTGGTACATCCTTTCTCAAAGAAGCTGTTAACTCTCTTCCCACTGCCCCGTTTTACTATTTTATGTCCATCCCACACTGACCAGCTGACAACTGCTCAGGCTTTTGGCAGACGGAAGTCAAGGAGGCATGGTGTGGGTGTTCCCCCTGCACACCGTGCAGTGCCACCTGTAAACTGCTTGCTCGGCCTGTAAAATGCTGTAAGCACTGGGGAGGCATGAATTAATAATGTGTGTTTATACATTTGCATGCCTGTAGAATACCTAATGAACAAAGAGAAGGCAGCTTGAGCAGTATGCTTTTAACCTCAAAGTTTTCTGTCTAGTGTTTTTCTTATTTCTGAGATTATAGGGCAGTATGAAGACGTATTGAAAATGGTAGGGATCCGTTTGCTGGAAGTGTCATTCACAGCCACTGAGGAATATTGGAAAGCTAGGGGAGAAGGAAATGCTCATGTGCGTGTGTTTACTTACACGCATTTGTATGTGCATAGATCTAAAAGGAAATAAGAGGGCTGTGTCAAGAAGTTTTGGGGGAATCAAGTCAAAAAGAGGTTTGTTGCAATGCAAAAAAGTGCAGGGAGTTTAGCTCTGTGCATCCAAATAACAAATAATAAACCCCACACCTTCTGGGGGGGGAAATCTGCTGATTTGGTGTCTGTTCATCTCTTCTGTTTTAAAATTGCTGCATAATTTTGATAGACGGGCTGAAGATGTCTTGCTGAGAGCAGTTACTAAATGTTTGTTTGTTTTTATTTTCATCTTAAGAAGAGGATTCATTTTAAGCCATTTAAATGTTTAGGGACATTGTTTAACTTGTAAATGTTTATTCTGCTGCCTGTCTCCATTCACTACAGAGAAATGCCAGGATTCCCTGCCGATGTAGTTGAGCTTATCTGCTTCTTTTCTGCATCACTGAAGCTGAGTTGCATATAGATGTGCCCTTATTTCTTGCTGTTGAATGCCTTAGAAAAATAAATACGTTGTGGTTTTGGGGACTGACCAGATGAAATCCAGATAACTAAAGGAAATTTCATTATCGGTAGCAAGGGGAAAGTTTATGCAGATTTAGTGAAGCATCCACTGCAGATGACACATTCTTACAGAAGACAAGAGCGTATTCCTTCTGGGTGACTTTTTTTTAGTTAAATACAAAGATTTTTTCCCTTTTCTAGCAAACCAGCTAATTGTTTGCATACCTCAGATGCTTTATCTCCACAGATGTTCTAGTGCCACATTTGCAGGATTCTTGGTCCTTCAGGCAGTCCTGCTAGTTTTCGTCTTTCCCTCGTCATAATTTCAGCAGCTGGTATTATGATACTCAGATATAAGCGCTGATCTCAGCTTCACCAGAAGAACTGCTGTGAAGCTTCCCACTAGGTTTTTGCTTGGATGAAGCTGTTTGTTATTTTTCTGAGGCCTGACTGAATCATATTATTATTGAAGTTCTTTTAGAAAATGAGGAAACAGTTCATTTTAAAGGTTTAATGGTTCATTTTGGGGTGCCTACACTTTTACAGATTTCCGTAAATGTTAGATGGCTTGCATTTGACTGTATCCTAACTCCATATCTTTTACAAGGATAATTAAGCCTTTTAAAGGTCCACAGTATATTGATGTTAAGAGTCTTTGTATACAAACGTACCCAACATGCTACGACACCATTAAACCCTTGGCAACTAAGAATGCGATTGCATGATCAGCTCTAGTCCGTCCTTCTGACTTCTGCCAGGTTCTGCCTTCTGCGCTCGGGCATGATTCCCTACCCAGTTTCCTGAATCAACACCATGGCTTGAGGAGCTGTGCAGCCAGTCAGATGAGGGAGCTAATAAAACTCATATGTATGTATTTTTGCAATCTAGTAATTTATTTTGTTTCGACAGAAGTAGTTTTCACCTGGAACAGCTCTCTGACCAGCTCTCTATTATTGCATCCAAATTACAACGCAGCCTCAAGATAAGATACGAGACCAAACACAGGCATTAAAGGTACATCTCTCTGCGCTGATTATACATACACACGTCACATTAAACGCTACCAGTCATAATCTACATACTAACTCTGAAGCAGTGGCATCCAAGCAGTGGGTGGTTTTTGCTGCAGCTTGAGTACATAGAGTAAATGCTCCTCTGCCTAGGTTACTGCCTGTGGGCAGCTCGCATGGGTTGCTTCCAGGACGGTGTCAGTAACTGGCCGTTTCTGTTTATGGTGTTTACGGCCCTGGGGCCTCTGGTACCTTCCTGTGCCTGTAGTTTCAAGGCCGCTGATATCAGCCAGTGGCTGGGCTGATGCGAGGCCCCACCTGTAGCTGGGATCATTCTTTATCTACGCAACAAGAGCATATATAGAGAGCAAGCGCCCTTTTGCAGCTGTTTGCTATTACTCTGTGTACAGTTACAGCAGAGCTACAGGTATGTGACCAGAGCGACTTTGCTTGCCAGCCAAGGCAGAACTGTGCCTTTCAGCTTAAGCAAATCCTCAAACCATGCCTAGGATTTCAACGGCACGAAACAGAACTGCTGGAAAATGGTAGGTTATTTTCATGAAAACTTGTGGCAAAAATGAAAGATAAGTGAAATGAAAAATGAAAATGAAAATAAAACCTCTCTTAAGAGGTTAAGTCTTCAGACAGTGAAAGGTTTGTCATAGGTTGTTTTAAAATATAGAAAATGTGAGAAAATCTATCATTTAGAAAAAAGACAACATTTCATTGAAAGAAATGCAAGGTTTTGGTGAGTGTTAATGAGGAATATGCTCTGTTGTTTCATAATTGTATCAGACCTGTGTGTTTAAGATGCTGAAAATCGTTGGAATTGGTGAGTGTCAGAGGCGAGTTGCAAGGTACCCACTTTCCCTTCCTGTCCTATGTCTTTGTGATACCACTTGTTTCTGAAGGATTTATTTTAGTTTGTCTAGTTCAACAACTTCTCAGCTGTGTTACTGTCTCGTAACTTTTGTATGTCTGGTTGCTAGAACTCTTTATTACTTATGATATATACTGTGTTGCTATTAGAGTTTTTATGTTGCTATTAGAGCTTATATATTGCTCCAATGCTTTCTACTGAGACTTCTAATTACAAGCGTTTCAAAACATACATGTAATAATTAATCTTTATTAGCAGAATAGGAAAGCTGGAACATTCAACTTCTCCTCGTAATACTATAAATAAAATTGTTTATAAGGCTGTGTATGTGTATGAGATACACACACAAACACAATAAATTTAAAGGAACATTGTAAAAGAAGAGTTTCACTAGTAAGCCTATAATTATTATATTTTTTCCTCTGCTTTGGTTTGTAAGCGTCTGTTAAATTCTTGTTGATAGCGTCATGCCTTTATATGGGGGGCCTGAAAAATCTGACGTCTGTAAAATTGTTGGCCTGAGGTGGTTACTAAAAAGAGATGCGGAGCTCGAGCAGAGGCAATCACTTGCCGACCTTTCAGACCAGACCAACCCAAACCCTGCTGCCAAAATTGGGTTTTTTAGACAGGAAGACGGACAGCTTCATCCCTGAGAGACACTTGAGGCTAGCTGGTGTTCAGCAGGGCTGACGCTCTGTACGCGGTGGGCGCTGGGAGGGCGGAGGAGTCTCAGTTTCTTCCACCAAACAAAGCTGTCTGGCTGCTGCGGGGTGCATTCTGCTTGTGCCATCAGGCGCATGTGGACACTGAGGTTCTCTACACTTCTGTTGCCTTAGGATTACTTCACATATAAATGCTTTACCCCCGTGGCCGTATCGGTTAAGAAGGTAAAGAAAATAAACCCCACCCTTCGGATATAACTTTAGGAAGAAAAGCTCAGTTACAATTATACTGGGGAAACAAATTGTTAGTTTTGTTCCAGAAAATTATATTCCTATATAGCAGAAGAAGAATTTTTATTGGCAAATGTTATATCTCCTCTGTTCCATTTTCTAGTGATCTCATGCTGTAACATTTTCCAGTCATTGAAGTTCAGGGGGAAACTCCCCTGAAATGCTAGGACTCTAACTTGTGTTGCTACAGTTTCCAAAATACTGCAAAATATGCTGCTGCTGCTTCTATATTCCTGCTAAAACTTGGGTTCCGGGGCTAAGAAAATTGTACTCAATGATATCTCATACATTTCACTGGTTGTATAAGAACAAAGCGGAAGACCTCAATCTTTCAAAAGTTGTCCCCAAAATTTCTTAATGAATAATAGCTTATGAATTTATGACTTTAAAAGGCCCAAAAGGATGAGTATGGGTATGTGCTAGAAATTCAAAACCTGTATTCTTTCACAGATTTCTGAAGCATCTGACAGCACCAGGATAGTTAAAAATAGGAATCATGTTGTATCTTATCACTTGCCTCCATGGTCAACTAGTCGCATGTCTGAACTCACTAAATCTAAATTCCAATCTAAATCATGATTCCAGTAGTCATAATTGTATAGTTCTGATCTAGGAATGTATGAATACAGAAGCTGCAGTCTGATGCTGTTAGAAATACTTACTTCCATCCAGGAAGTTAGGAAGCTCTGCAGCTGTCTTTCAGACATTAGTAGTGAGTGAATTTGCTGTGGAATATGCAGAAATACGTGATAAAGGCCTCACATATTGAAGCAATGGGTAAACTTTGATCAATGGACCTGGATTTTATAATAAAAAGCATTATAAAATGAAAGTAAAATGGATTTAATACCTGTTAGCAATGCAGCCAAGAAGCAAATACAGCAAATATTTTACTCAGTGAAAACTATCCTGTATAAATACAGAGTAATACACAGTAATAACCCAGAACCTGCTCCTTGATAAATTACTCTATTTAGATGAGTAAAGGGACTGTGTTGCTTGATACTTATAAATGATGGTTGATACAGATTTGCTTAGCCTAATGCAAATGCCTGTGCTATGCTCTGTTTTTTTGTTTGCAATTTGCTGCCTTTAAAATATTTGTTGGGAAAATCAGGCACTTGGAAAATTTATGCCAATTAAACATAGTGGCATTTGGGATTTTCTGCTTAGTTGATGTGAATCTTTCAAGTCCCTGTCACTCAAATCAGAGCTGAATGTTCTGTGTTTACGTCTGGCAGATTGAGAAGTAAGCTGGAATGAGCTTTCTGTTTTTATTACGCTCATCTTAAATGGGTTTTTAATGATATTTATCTAAGGGCTTTTATTAATGCCTCGTTAACCCACCAAATAACTGACTTAACACACTTCCCTGTTGATGTGGTTTTAAAGGAGAGTTTTCATATTGAATTGAATTAGATTTGGCAGAACCACAGTTAGATGAGCTGTAGACGGTCGACATTGACAGTGGTGAGGGAACTTGAGCTTTGTGTCCCTGTGACTTGCTTCTCTGCAGCTAGAGTCACTGTAGTGAAACCCAAAGGGCTGCATTGTAACAACACTCGTGGGGAAGAGGTGTAGGCTTACTTGTATAATCATGAATTTTCTGTCCTCTCATAACCCATCTGTGCTTTCTGGCTGATTGGCAATGAAGTCCTAATCCTGCATTTGACATTTTCTCTTGATATGGAAATAACTGATGTCACACATTTAGCATGACGCAACTTACGCAGAGCCACAGCCACACACTGCACTTCATATAGAAATAAAATTGACAGGACAGTCCTATCTAGCCAAATCAGCAATCTTTGTGTGCAACCATCAGCCAACAAACTGAGCTGAAATGTCTGTGAAGCTACGACAGTAAAGCAGTAGGGTGAAAGCTGTGGTGTATTCACCTACAGAGCCTTTAGGAGCTCAGACGCCAGCTACCCCGCTACATGCCGCTTCAGGGGGGCTGCGTGCGCTTCTCTGAACACTGGGTAGAGGTGGCACATCCTGAGAGCGATTCTTGTGTGCGTGGGTTCGTGGTCTAGTTTGAGGTTTTGGCTTGTTTGTTTTAATTCAGGATAAAGATGTAATTGAGGTAACCACCAGGATATGCAGAAATAGATTCTGGCTGTCTGTCTTCTGGCTGCAGTTTGAGCGGTTTGGGTGCAAGTTCACGTTCATGGTTTGGAATGGGGTACACCCCTGTGCGCCAGCAGGCTGCAGCTGTCGGTCCTGCATACCTCACGGCAATACTGGAGTGGCTGCATCGGGACAGACAGGCTGGATACACTAATTCCCAGAAGGGCCCCAAATCACAGGCTATGAGGCAGAAGAAAATTTGTAAGCTGATGAGCAGCAACCATTCATGTAGCCCAAGGGAGAATTCTGTACTTGCCTTTGCAACATGGGTCATCTTTAATGTGAATAGCTGGGCTCCAGGCACATCCTTGGGTGTACAGAACAGCTGTCATTCAAGTCTGCTGAAGAGGTGGCTCTTCTTCACAGCATTTGAAACACAAAACACTGCCACCGTCCTGTAGGTACTGTTTGCACTGTTGCTGTCATTCAGCAGCAGTAATGAGCAATTACGTAGCAGAAATTTCCTAGGCTGTACAAGAACAAGGAAAGGGCTTGATAGCACCTCATCACACAGCAAGGGACAAAGGATAGTAGGCAAGGGAGAGAAAGAAGAGGGAGAACTTCTGTTACCTTCAACTGGAATTTTTCACTTGCTTCTCTATCCTTCATCCCCTATCAATGCATCTCACTGATACACAACGACAGTCCTAGTTTTGGAGGTTTTTGCTGTGTGGAAAATGGGTACTCACAGAGTGTCCATCGCTGTTATATTCTGAAAGCACGTAAAACATTTCTTAATAAGAAGAGGACAGGGGAGCAGAGGAGTTGATTGAAAAATTTAGTTTGACATCTGAATGTTTATCAGCGTCTTCTGAATGAACGTCACAGCTTGGCAGTGCAGTCTGTAAGTCTCAGTGTGGTCCCTTGGTGGTTTGTGCTGGGTACAGACAAGCCGAGTATCTCCTTTCCTGTGGGTGTGAAAGGCTTATGCTTTGGCAGATAAACTGAGAACCCTGACAATGCACTCACAGATAACCGCAAGACCAACGTCACTCAGCACTGTCCCATTTGCCATCAGAGTTAGAAATGGCACCAACAGTCTGTCATCACGCAGACCTTCTCCCTGGAGGCTGGCTGCTACAAGCTTTTGGAAAAAGTTAAATGTTAAAAAGTCTCTGGTAAGAAGCCCCAGTATCCTGTTTAGAGTACAGGCATTATCATTGTGGAAAAAGGGACCTTCGCCTTCTTCCTGATTGTACCTTTGCCAATACACTCTTGACACTGTATGTTTAATTTCTCCCAACAAACATCAGAACACAACATTTATTAATAGCATTTTTAATTCTGGAGAGCTCAGTGTTGTCCGCAGAAGAAAGATGTGCCGTGCTTCTCGTTTTACAAATGTGGTAGTGGAAGTCCAAAGAAGTAAAGTAAATCGCCAAGATCCAGATTTGTGATAGAACTGGAAAGAGAACGGGGCCAAACCTCAAGCCAGCCTCCTAATGACAGAATTTCCATGCCTTCCATCTCCATAAAGGTTTCCTTCCTTGAGATGTTTCCCATTGTGTGTGCACGACCCCATCTGTGGGGTTACATTGTGTGGCAATTGGGTTTTGCTAAGTAATCCCCCTGCTGCCACTGCCGCTTCTTCTCCCTCTGTGGCCAATGCGTAAGTCAGTGTAGATAATCCGTGGCTCACAGGTGGGACTGCTGTGTCTGCTGCGCGGGGTCTTGCAGCGGGAAACAGATGGCAAAGATGCATCTTTCACAGGGAAGAGTGAGACAGGAGTTGTCCATGGAGAGCTCAGGCTCCGTGTGACAGGCCTGCTTTGGGCAGTGCCTCTGCTGCCCTTCCAGAGGTGTGATTTTCCTAAAACAGAGCAATGCAGGCAAACCCAATATTGATGTCCATCCCTCTGAAAGCCGAATACAGTGGTGTCTGCCTGTGTACAGTGATCTGAAGTCTAACCAGACCTTCCATTCCTAACTGGCATTATTTTTTAAAAGGTCACTTTTAAAAGGTAGGCAGAATAATGTAAATATCAAGAGTTAAGCATTGTGGGTCGTGCCAGCATGCTGAAGTGAGGGAAAGCAGTGGAAAAGGATGAAATTACTCTGTACCTCTAATGACAGCTGGGCAGTCAGTGAGGGATTTGAGGTATGTGAACTTTAAAATTGACACCACAGTGGATGGCTGGGATGATTTAACACTTTCATCATTAATTTAAACCATAGAAATAAATGTAAAAAATACTTTGCGAGAAGAACAAAGGATGAGAGAATTCATCTATGGGCTACCACTTCTATCTATGTCACTGTGCGTCCAGCCTCATGCTCCTGCCAATGTCTGGAAGGATTTGCTTTAGTGAGTTGAAGTTTCAGTTGAGAGTAGGTGCAATGTGTGGGAAGAGCATTTATTTAAACTCTGTGGGCTTTTGAAAGTAACAGTGAGAGAAGGTGAGGCTGTCAGAAATACTGTGCTGTGCAGTATTCTGCCGTGTTCAGGGAGTCATGTCGCTGTTTTGGAGCGGGGAGGGAGAGCTGTACAAACCAGCTGTGTGTGCGAGAGCAGGGGGAGTTGTCTTTGCTCAGCCGAGCAAAATGAAATGTATTCTGCAAACATGCCATAGGGTAACAGTCCTTCTGCTCCTGCTACAGGCCAGGGGGGTCCTAGCAGCACATGTGCGAGGGGGAAAGATAAGAGGGAAGAGAGCAGAGTTTGCTATATGCTGAACTTACATTCTGAAGACGCAGATGATTTAACTCCCACATATGAAAAGAAACATTTATTGAGATAGAACCATTTATTGAGATGTTTGTAGAGTGCAGCACCTGCAGAGACTGCTGAGATGGCAACAGCTCCTAATTCAGCTTGTGTGGAAGGGCTCTCCTGACCTGTGGGACAGGTACCTTGACCCCAGCCAGCTATTTCTGCTCCACCATATCTTGCTGCTGTGTGCAGCAGTTGTCCCTAGTTGCCCAGCCCAGTGCCCCATTGTCACAGATCCTACGGGAGCCGCCCAGTGCCACGGCTTTCGCTGCTGGTGCAGGACACGGGAGCTGTTGTTGCTGGTACGCGTGGCAGTAGCTGCCACCGCTGAGAGCCGCGCCCAAGCGAATGGGTCTGCAGGCTTGATTGGAAGGTGTGACTAATGCAACACCGAGGTCTCATGAGACTAGCCGTATTATCCTCTCTTCTTAGAAGTTACATTAGGGGAGAGTGCTTTCTTCGTAAATGTATTAGTATGTATATGAATACTACTGAGCCCAACCACACACGGTGTACCTCTAAATATATATTGGACATCCCAGCCTCTCTTTGTCTTGAAGTGTCAGCATTTTGTGGCTGGTCTGCTGGTATTATTTAAATAAATCTGATATTATTTCAGTAAAACTCCTTAACTTCTGAATAAATTATGATTTAGAATAAGCCTTGTATTACTAAAGAGCCAAGCAGTTTTTCAAGCTTTTTGTGTGCCTGCTTTCCAACTACTTACCCTCGCTATGCCTTGATCAACTACATCTGGCAAGGCTTACAAAAACTCCTGAAAGTTTCTGAGGAAATAAGGGTGTTTCATCCTAGGTGCTGGAAACTGCATAGTCCCCTTTGGAAATGTGCAATTATGACTTCAGTGAAAACCCCAAACCCACAACATTTGCCTATTAAATTTCTTACTGACCTTTACCTCCAGAGTCCCTTCCGCCCCCGGCACATTTTGAGTCATGAATTAACTTTCATGTCTGAGCTGAAGGACTGAAGAAATCCATTCCCATTTTAATGCTTTTTCCCAGCAGCCTTCCAACTTCAGCTATCTTGTTCAGCTGCGTAAAAAGTATAGGAAGGATGGCAAGTCATTGCCTGTGTGCGGGTGTCCTGTGTTAGTTTGGTTACTTTGCATACTGCATTGGGCAAATAATGCTTCCCTTAATAAACTCACTCACTACTTAATTTGGGTTAACTTTGTAAAAACTGGTGTTAGAGCTGAAGAAGAAACACCTGCCAAGAAGGTGATATCTAGGATTTATTTTTACATTGGAATTTCCTGTCTTTCATTTTTGAAGACCTCATTACGTGAAAACACCAAGGAGGCCCTTATGTCAGATAATTAACGTCTAATAGTGGTGTTATCTCAGAACATTAAATTCCAATAAAAAATGTAAATGGAGTCAGGGAAATGTTTTTTAAAGACTGCAAGCCCCCCCTAGAACAGTTAGCTGTGTTGATTTATGTATGTTTATATATACACATGCCTTGGGACTGTTGATGTCTCCAACTAGAGAGGAAAAGCAGTACGACGCACGCATGAGCATCCTCAGGACTGTACCTAAAAGGCGAAGTCCTGCTGCAGTTGCAAGGCAGTCACTCTGAGGGAACTCCAGATTTACTTTGTGTAACAAGGTAGAAGTGATAACTCAGCTATTCTATTTATTCCAGACAAGAAAAAAGTGCGTTTCCTGTACAACTTAATGAGTGATTATAAAAACAGTATTCTGCTTCCACTTTTCAGTAGTTTAAAATCACAGAATCACAGAATCACAGAATGGTAGGGGTTGGAAGGGACCTCTGTGGGTCATCCAGTCCAACCCCCCTGCTGAAGCAGGGTCACCTACAGCAGGCTGCACAGGACCTTGTCCAGGCGGGTCTTGAATATCTCCAGAGAAGGAGACTCCACAACCTCCCTGGCAGCCTATTCCAGTGCTCCATCACCCTCAGAGGGAAGAAGTTGTTCCTCAAATGTTACTGATTTAAATGCTTTCTGCAGCATAGGTGAAGATAAATTAAAAAAAAACAGTCAGGAACTCCTCTCAACTCTTAGGAATTTAAGGAGATTTGCATATGCATACCCTGGAAAACATGTTTTCCTTGGGTGTTCACAAGTATGGTTTGAAGCTCCCCTGTGCTAGGGCACTGCAGGAGATATCTCATGTGCGCAATGTGCAGACATGGGGACTGAATTGGTTGCCGTGCTCCACTGACAGCTTTGGAAAATGCAGACCCTGATTATTTAGTTGGTTTGATGGAATTTTTATAACATGTTTGTTGTGGAAAGCTTTGGGTATCAAGGGCTTTCCAGCAGCAGTACTCAGCCGTGTCCAGGGTGCCTTACACACAGTCAAAACCTTAGAAGTGAGTCTGCCCCAAAATGGCAACACACTTAATTCTTGTGGTTTCCCCTTTGGACGTCAGAACCTTTAGGATTTGGTATGTTTTGTGAGGTCTCGCTGCAGCCACGGGGTCTACATTTCTTCTAGCAGAAATTGAGATGGCTGCTTGAGTTTACCTGGGCAGTAACTCACTCCGAGAGCTGGAGCTTTTAGCGAAAAGCCTGAACCAAACCAGCGTCTGTCAGCAGGAGGAACGGAACTGCCACCCCTCCGTCCAGCCATACCTCTGGGAGACCATCCTTGCCCACTCAGAAGAGCCGGCCATCAAAAAAAAAGGCGATTTATGGCCCGCTCCCTCTAGCTTAAAGCTCGCTCCCACCCTCTTCTCCCCTCAGGCGTCCTCCCTTTTTCGAAGCGGGGGGAACCACCGCAGCCCCGATCCCCTCACGACCCGACCGTCAGGCGCCGCAACGCGCGGCCGACGCCCTCCTCGCCCCTTGAGGCGGGAGCCGGAGAGCTGAGGGGTTAATCCGGGTGTGCCGGCTGGAGGAGAAGCGGAGCTGCTGCCGCCGCCGTGCGGGAGGGCCGGGCACGCCCACGCCCGGCCCTCCCGCACGGCGGCGGCAGCTGCGAGCCCCCTCAGTAACGCGGCCGCTGGGCTGGGTTGGGCGCTTGTTAACGGGACCCCTACCTGGGCGCGGGCTTTTGGCAGGCACCGCTGAGGAGGAGGAGGAGGAGGAGGCGGCGGCGGCGGCGGGGCAGCAGCATCACCACCACCATGCCGGGCAGCGACACGGCGCTGGCCGTGGATAGGACGTACTCGGACCCGGAGCGGCACCGGCGCCGCAAGACGCGGGTGAGGGGCGCGGAGAGGGCCGTCGGGGGAGCCCCCCTGAGAGGCAGCCGGCCCGAGGAGAGGAGGGTGGTGGGGCAGACAGGAGGGTGCCGAGCTCCGAGAGGCAACCACCAGCCTGCAGCGTGTTCCCCGAGAGGGCTCCGCGTTTGCTCGGTTGTCGATCTAAAGGGGAGTTTTTTATCCGTGCTTTTTTCCTATTCCTACTGTAAGTACTGTTTGGTAGAAGGAAACTAAATGAAACTGGCTGTTGACTTAACAGAAACCGATGTTCAAGATGCATCCCCAATAGAAACTAGTTGGAGGTGAGAGTAACAGAGAACTTACCAGAGTCAACAGCGCTGATGATTAAATGAAGTGACTCTGAGTCTAGCTCATACCGGTGGGTATCTGGTTTTGGTCCTGTTTCTCAAGGTCTCTGTTTAATAAACTGTGGATCAGGTGATTGTATCTAGTAGCAGAGAATGATCGCAGTTCTCTTCCTGAAGTTACTTACAGGGATGGAAATCGACTGAAAAGGTGTATGTGTGAGTGCTAGGGGTAAAGTATACTGTATATCAGTGACATATGGCTTAATGTGATAGTTTTTTTTATGATCTGCTGGCAAGTTCATGTTTCTTTATCTTACTGTTTTGATGGTTTGTTCGTACAATATAGGATACCCATGTGTAGGCAGCGCTCATGATTCTTTCATATATTTAGTAGCCGTTGTGGTGAATGTCATGCTGATGAAGGCAGTTGGCTCTAGTTTATGCACAGATTTCAGATGCTTACCTAAATGCTCAGCTCAAACAGGTGTAAAACTAACGGCTCTTTCTTCCTGTGCACTGCAAAAAGACATGAAAAAAAAAAAAAGGATGTTGCTCTAGTTGACTTGGGATATCAGCAGAAATTCTGTGTTCTATGCTAAGATGTGTCCTGCATGTGTCAATAAGCTAGCTTTACAGTTTGAAGTGTAGGGATTAACTATTTGTGAAGGAAGACTGTTTCTGGGGGGAGGGTTCTTGAGTGTTCTGATTTGCTTGTTGTTTTTCCCCCTGTACTGCACATTAGCCGTTCTTTCCATCCTTCCAGCCCAGTAATTGACAGTGCTGGATAGGAGATGGTGTGCTTCAGATTGTTGCTGCATAATGAGATTTTTTAAAAATAGGTAACCCTATGCACTGCACCTTGACTACTGGAGTCTACAATGCTCTTCATACCATAAGCCGAGTGCACGTGCTAGTCATAACGCAGTTAAAAATTTTATGTATTTCCTTTGTTTTTCTCTTTGCGAGTTGAACTAAGTCTTTTTCTTCATTGTTCTTGCGGTGAGAATAATGCGCTACCTAGCTTACTATGGCCGTAGAAGAAAGTTGCATACCTTCAGGGATGATTTTTAGTATGGTTAAGAGTTAAACCTGAAGCCTATGCTCTGTAGTCTAACTGATCTGCTTAAAAGCATAAAGTAGCATGGCTAACGTTGTGTTGCATATTGTACTTGTGTACTGAAAATATTAAAAAATCTCATGCTTAAGACAATTTTATGAAAGTATTGGGCTTTTGTCTGATTTTGGGTTTCTTTTAATCAGGATTAGCCTCCCCTTCCTGCCACCATGAGAACTGGAAATGTAACTCTAACAAGTTTGTAGAGTTGTGTGTAATTGTATTGCTCCAGGGTTTGGGCTTTACAAGTTGTGTCAGACATCATGAACTTGTAATATAATTGCTAGAGGTGGTAGCAGGAGGTTGTGTGTTCAAGATGATGGCAAGAGCTCACATTAAATACATTTGTGCTTATTCTGGACAAATTGGAATTTTTCCTGGGTAAATTGCCTGGATAACTTAAACATTCCTCTTTCTGCTTTAAGCAGGGGGGTAGATATGGTCAGGCATTGGAGCAGCAGCAGCTGATGATATTATGTAGGAAAGAAGCAGGAAAGCAGGATGCTGTTTTTCTTTTGAAGACTGACTAAAAAGCGTCAGAGCAGCTGGTGTTAAAGCTGCCATTCCCAAACATTCATGGAGAAAAGCAACGCAGAGCATGAACGCAGCAATACAGAGCTGATGGGAGGACACTCGGAGAACCGGAATGAACTAGGGAGACTTGCTTTTGTGAAGAAAGGCTTGGAGTTGGTTTTGGCAGCAGGATAGTGACAGTGTATAGGGTGAGGTACATTTAATAAAACCTGGGGAGGAGAGAGGTGTTAAAGTAGCTGTTGTATCTCATAGTCTGTATAACATAGGCTACTGAGTCCAATTTGTGGATGGACAGGTTTTGAAGGAATTCTCCAGCCCTATAGGTTACTGCCTGTGCCTTTCAAGCTCACCTAAGGGATTTTCTTGTGAGAAATTGAAGCCTCCTCTATGAACAGGCAAGACAACTGTTCCAAAATTGCAGCTGTATATATGATAGGAAGGCATCACCTAATTCAGTTTGCAGGAGTGCTAGAACAACTTACTGTGAATATAGTCTTTTGAGTTGGTAAATAGTAGAATGTGAGAGGAAGAGGATTTTAAAATTCTTCCTGTAGCTAAAAAGCTCCTTCAATGTAAGGCAACAGGTGTCTTCGATACTTTCTCCTTTGAGGCCGTTTGAACTATAAGATGTCCTGGACTCTGCTAACAACTTTCCAATGAACCGTACGTCACATTTTGTGCAAAATTCCCAGTGCCTGAAAGAGAGAAAACACTTGAATGAAGAACAGCTGAGTCATTCTTAACATGAGGGGAGCCATTGCTGTTTAAGGAGACCGAGTGTTTTGAGGGAGAGGCTGGATTCCCATTCACTTGAACAAGTCACAAGACAGCCAAGCTATGCTGTGCATGGCAGCACAGAGTGGGGCATAAAGCTGCTATTGCTCATGGTGTAATGGTATCAGTGCCTTACAGTTTTGGTGTTATTTGGTGGGTATAGATTTACAGTCATGTGGTTACTTTGGTTCTGGTAAATCATTCGTCCCAGCTCTAAGAAGGGTACCCCTCCAGGAGACTTCTACTGCTCTTGTTGTCAGTGGTCTCTGGTCACTGTAATCTGGATTACTGCAGCTCGCTGTGCTGGCACAGGTGGAATTAATGTGGACAGTACAGCTGCACAAAACGTTTCAGTTCACCTCTGCTAATGCCAGTTGCTGCAGCTTCACTGTGCTTCACATGCACTGCTGGTTGACTCCTGCAACACTTCAAAAACTAATACAAATCTTGCAAAATCAGGACCTAAGCCATGAAATGGGACAAGGTTTGGGAACAAGGGTTGCATTTTTAGCTGTCATGTACGAAGTACTGTTCTTGCTGGAATGCAGCTTGCAGGACAGTGAAAGAGAGTCACAGTGCTTGAGCCTGATGCTCAGATGAGCTTGGCTATGCTAATTTACGCCTCATTTTGTTGACTTTTGCTTCTAGACCATTGTGTCAGGACTGCTTTTCAAGACTCTATTACAGCTGTCATCTCTGAATGGTTACCATGCTGTGCTATTTAGACCTCAGAAACCTTTGTACACAATTTTTTTTGCTACTCATCAGAGCATTGCTTTTAATTCTTGATCTCTTACCCCTTCCAGAACAAGAATCCTCCACATTTGATCAGGATTATAAATTTATATTTATGGCTTGGTAGGATTCTACTACAACTAAAACACATGAGTTCCTTTACGACATCCTGTCAGAAGTTTACTCAGCGATACATCCTGCTTTTAACAAGTACCAGATGCTTTAGAGAGAAATGCAGAAAGTCCTAATTACATAATTTCTTGCATACTGGAGCTTATTCAGAACTTTCTCTTTATTGGTGGTAGACTTATATTTGAAATTGTAAGAATTCTTCCTTTACTTAAAAACAACAACAACAACAAAAACTTACCTGGAAGAGAAGCCACGTATTTATTAACAAATAGAGAATCTTAATTTCAATTTTCTTGTGCTTTCAGCCTTAGTGACACTAGCAATAGAGTCAGTGTTTTGTGGATGAATCTATTCTTATATGATCACACACACACACACACAAAAAGGCTTACATTAAAAAAGAATACAGAAATCTGCTTGCTTTCTACTGATGAAAGATCATTCTGTGGAATGTCTGTACTCATTTTTCATGTCTCTTTTACGATCCCTCCCATTTATCCTGTCTGTAAGCAAGGCAGTCTTTTTAATAATCTCTCCTCATATGGAAGTCTTTCTAAGCCTCTAATCACTTTCATTATCTGTCCTTGAATTCCCTTTATTTCTTAAAATCTTCAGTATGTTTAGAGGAAATAACATAAAAGGACCTAGAAGGATTAAAAATGCAAAAAACCCCCCACAAAACCCATAAACAAAAAAACCCCAAACAAAACCCAATCCAAACAAGAAACCCCAAAACAAACTGAACCAAACAACAAAAAATCCCCTCTACTCAAAAAACCACCCTACCCACAGTTTTAGGAGAAAGGGAGATTTATTCTCTTGGTGCTCCTTTAAATGTAAATAGCTCTGTAGAAGAAATGCTTATTCTGGGCTTTTGTGATTTGTAACCAAACTTCCAGATATTTTGTGCTCAAAGAACACATGCTTTTCCCACAGTTCCCTCATGTTTTGACATAAGATAAAGATAATTTGATGAGACTGAATATTGTTAAGATCTCCAAGCAATGGTTTTATATCCATGGTGTATCTAGAAATGTGTGAAACCTGTCAAAGAGTAGGCTGCATGATGCGGGGATATTGGAAATAAGAGAGGGAAGCCATAACTGTAACGTGAACTCAACAAGACAGGTTAGCTGGTTAGAGTTGAAGAAAAGCCTGGTTTGTTCATTTAAAACAGTAATCATGTTTTGATTATTTTGTCGTCGTAGAACTGTTTGGAAAACTGTAACATCTTAATTTTTTTGCCAGTGCCAGAAAGGAACGTTAGGAAGTTTACCAAGTTGGTATCTTTTTTTGGTGTACTTTGAGTTTTGGAATTAAATACATCTAAGAGCTAAAGCTCAATGTTAGGTGTAATTTGTTGTTCTCAAATGAAATAAAGGGGTAAATTGTTGCTGTGCAGTTTAGTGTAGTATTACTGTGCTCCCCTGATCCTGCAAGGTGAACCTGTTTGGTAGAGCTATAAGTTATAAAGACTCTATTTTCACCCAATCCATCTTCTCCCTTCCAACCCAAGAAGACAGTTTTAAACAGTAAGTAGAAGTGCATGTTCTTTTCAACGTTTAAGCTGATTTTTAGGTTTGGAAGTTTTATACTTAGGCCCTTCATAGTTTTTGGCCTCCACCTGGAAAATTCATGTCTCTTAAGACTGTACAGTGTCTCTTTTCCTTTGCTGTGCTATTGGTTCATCGCCATTGCAGTGGATGGTATTGCTTGCAGAACCGGGGCATATATTATCACCTTTTTAATGTCAGGTATATTAAAAAAAAAGGGTCACTGGCGGAAAATCACCAACCTTCTGGTTTGCTTTCTTTTTGAAGGACGTGTAATTGTACTTCTGTCAGGTTGCCAGTGGTGATGTAGGGCGATGCCAACAGCTCTAGATCCCTAGTTTGCTTTTGGTTGTCATCTCCATAGGTAAGGCTTTAACTAGGCACCACCTGGCACAATGTCTGCATAGAGGCTAGGCCTTGAAGGTGTTGGCTGGATTTGACATTTAATATTGTACAGGCTAAAAAGATTGCCGCTGCCTGTTGTCCAGTTTTAGTTGTTTTGGCACCATTGGCAAGTGTGCAGCTTTCATCTTCACCCCTGCAGTGAGTGTGGCTTTGGGAAAGACCTGTGTGGGAGATGAGTTTCTATGTAGCGTTGGGAATAGTGGAACATAATTCTCACTTTTCATTTACGTGTCCAGATAGAGAAACTTTGCTAAAAAGCATTTGCACCATTGTTAATGAGGGTTTCAAATACCTTTACTGTTGAAAGTTTTCTGCTCTTCCCTTAGTCTGAAAGAAGAGCGGAGGATTAATATGCAAAGCCAAAAATAAACCTGCTGTTCTAAAGCCTTGACCTATGGGACCTCGTATGCAACTGGATGGCTTGTAGCTGTGCAGCTAACCTTTTCAGACACTCAGCAAGTGAGAACTCCTCTAAGGCAGATTTTTATATCATCGTACCTAATCTAAGCTTTAACTTAGGGACAAGGATGAGAGTGGAGGGATGTCTCTGCTGGCTGAGGTATATATATATCTCTACCTCTTTATATCTGCAAATTGTGAGCTGTAATGCTGTTATTGTAGAAAGCTGAAATGAGGCTTTTTGTTTCTGAAAAATTTCAGAAAAGCTCAATAATATTGAGAGCTGGCCTACTTCATTACTGTTCTGTTTAGGTGTTGCAACTGGATAAAATTCCAGAGGGCAGAGGAGTTACGGAAACAACTGCTAGTAATATTTTCTTAGTTACCTCTGTATTGGACTCTGAGACTATGGTGTAGCTTAATGGACCTTTGATACAAAATATTTGGCATAAATTCTAAATAATTCACGGTTAACCTTTGCTGTAGTAGGCACCTTTTCCTTGGTTTACCTATTTGTGTACAGTTTAGTAACAGTTACCTTCCTTTGTAAATTTTTGTTTCAGTAGCTCTGGATGAAGAAGTTATGTGGGGATGCAAAGAATTAACACTGTGCTATTGAATTAAAATAAAAATGTGATCCAAGTAATGCTGAATCCATTGGAAACTTTTGATTGACATCAGTGGCCTATGGAACTAATCTGAGATGAATTAGAACAGCCTTATGGAAAATTCTCTACGTATTAAGTATTCTTTACAGGATAGTTGATGCTACTTCCAGTTCGTATTATAGTCTCATCTAGCTTAAACCAGGATGGTGTAGGTGGGTTTTCATCTTTGTTTTGTAAATAAATCTTGGAGTGGGTTTGGCTAAAAAGGTATGGAAACCTGTTTAGTTTCCTGGCAAAAGTTGTGACGAAAAGAGCAGCCAGTGTGTGTGTGTGTGTGTGTGTATCTAAGGATAGCATTGATTAAACCTCTGATTATCTATGTCGTGATTTTTGTTCAAGTTAATAGGACTATGGGTTTCAAAAAAGCTACTCGCATTTACAAGATACTACATCATTTGCTTCTCAAGCATCAAATAAGATTTTTTTTTTTCTATTGACTTGCAAATCCTGTATTTAAAGCAAGGCTTTTCAGTTGAAGATAAAGCATTATGGTGGAAGTTGGTGTTTTAAAGATGGGGAAGACTGCAGTCCTCTGGAGTCAGTTTATATGCATAGGAGGTGTTGATTTATAAGGTGAGACAAAGCATTGTGCAGAGCTGGTGGAAGTGTAAGTCCTTCATTCTTAAGAAAACCTAATATTTTCCACTAACACCAAAAAAGCAAGTAACAGTTTATAGGAAATGTGAGGAGTTTGTGCTTTGGGGTCTGTAGATTGTTTTTTAAATCTAAGTGAATTTCTAAGTGGGCTTTCAGTGCTACGCTACAAGAATTACTGTGATGGGAAGAGAAGCCTGGTTGGGGTAAGTTGATGTAGCAAGTTTCTCTGGTTTTACAGCATTTTCTTCTCCTTTTATTCCAAGTTATTCTAGTACATGTAATACAGAAAGTACAATTAAAATTGTGCTTATTGTTCAAATGCAAAATGATATAAATATGCAGACAATGTGCTGCTTTATACCAGCATGTCTGTACAGGTGAGTAACGCCCAAAGATTAAACTGACAGAACAATTAGAACTGACTCTTAACATTTTTCTAACTCAGGGCAACACAGCTTAGTGGCATGCTGTACTGTAGGTATGCTAAGGACTTGCAAAGATTCACTGCTTTGCCCTCACTTCCTAGGAGATTAATTTATATCAAATGGAGGTGGCTGTTAGTTGGAGTCTACTGGCCATTGACTGTGTTTTGGATTACAGTAGACAAGCAGCTTTGGTTGAACGCTGCAGACAGCTGCAAGAAAAGGTGGAAGCTTTGGAACCGAGTAGATCAAACCCAGTACTCGTCTCAGAGAGAGATTTAGTGTTAGAAAAACTGCATGAACAGATCTTGTTGAGTGAGAATTGCCTAGACCAGGTGTGAGGAACTCTTCTTACATAAGAAAGGCCAAAGACATCTTTTGACAGTACACTCATTCACAGCTTCTCCTCCAGTCCGCAGCATTGCAGGTTGTCACCTTCACCCTGTCAGCTTTCCAAAAGGTGCTCAGAGCTATCTTGTACCAAGTCCATTAGCAGCACCCTACCATGTGGCTCCTTCACCCCCACCATGGTCGTATTATGCTTACAGATTCTGCACCCCTGCCAGTGCTAAGCTTCCTCACTGCCTGTCCCAGGAAGGGCTGGGCAAGTATGTGGGTGTGTGGGCAGTTCTCAGCAGCTGTTGGGCATGATCAGGGCAACAGCAAAGATAGTAGGGAGACGTGATGGAAAGAGGAATAGACGTGGGACTTCACATGCTCTGCCCAGAATGGAGTCACTCCCACTTTCTCTCTGTCTCTCTCTCTTTCACCTTGTTTGTGTTTTGTGTTTTTTTTGTTTTGTTTTTTAAGATGAGTGTCTAAATGTTGTAGATGCTGTGAGTAAGACACAGAATTCCATCTGCAGTACATTTTGAATGTATTGGTCTGGAGCCTTCGAATCCACACTTTGATATTTGTGCTGTATGTGGACACTAAATTATCAGTGTCAAGAGTGTCATACCGGAGTCCATAGATTATAATTATTTATTATGACTTTCCCTTGGTCGAGGAGGACTGTGTGAGGGATCACTTAAGCGATCTGGACGCCCACAAATCCATGGGCCCCGATGGAATGCACCCACGAGTGCTGAGGGAGCTGGTGGGTGTCATTGCTGAGCCACTCTCCATCATCTTTGAGAGGTCCTGGAGGACAGGAGAGGTGCCCGAGGACTGGAGAAAGGCCAGTGTCACTCCAATCTTCCAAAAGGGCAAGAAGGAGGACTCAGGGAACTACAGGCCGGTCAGCCTCACCTCCATCCCGGGAAAGGTGATGGAGCAGCTTATGCTGGAGGTCATCATCAAGCAAATGGAGGAAAAGAAGGTTATCAGGAGTAGTCAGCATGGATTCACCAAGGGGAAATCATGCCTGACCAATCTGATAGCTTTCTACGATGACATGACTGGCTGGGTAGATGAAGGGAGAGCCGTGGATGTTGTCTACCTAGTAGACTTCAGCAAGGCTTTCAACACGGTCTCCCATAACATCCTCCTAGGGAAGGTCAGGAAGTGTGGGCTGGATGAGTGGTCGGTGAGGTAGATTGAGAACTGGCTGAATGGCAGAACTCAGAGGGTTGTCGTCAGCGGCGCTGAGTCTAGTTGGAGGCCGGTAACTAGTGGTGTCCCCCAGCCTTGTTCAACTTCTTCATCAACGACCTGGATGAAGAGTTAGAATGTATCCTCAGCAAGTTTGCTGATGACACCAAACTGGGAGGTGTGGTAGATACACCAGAAGGCTGTGCTGCCATTCAGCATGACCTGGACAGGCTGGAGAGTTGGGCAGAGAGGAACCTGATGAGGTTCAACAAGGGCAAGTGCAGGGTCCTGCACCTGGGGAGGAACAACCCCATGCATCAGTACAGGCTTGGGGTGGACCTGCTGGAGAGCAGCTCTGTGGAGAGAGACCTGGGTGTCCTGGTGGATGACAGGTTAACCATGAACCAGCAGTGTGCCCTGGCTTCCAAGAAGGCCAGTGGCATCCTGGGGTGCATTAGGAGGAGTGTGGCCAGCAGGTCGAGGGAGGTTCTTCTTCCCCTCTACACTGCCCTAGTGAGGCCTCATCTGGAGTACTCTGTCCAGTTCTGGGCTCCCCAGTTCAAGAAAGATGAAGAGCTACTGGAGAGAGTCCAGCGGAGGGCTATGAGGATGATGAGGGGACTGGAGCATCTCTCCTACGAGGAGAGGCTGAGGGAGCTGGGCTTGTTCAGCCTGAAGAGGAGAAGGCTGCGAGGGGACCTAATATATGCTTATAAATATCTGCAGGGTGGGTGTCAGGAGGATGGGGCCAAGCTCTTTTCAGTGGTGCCCAGTGACAGGACAAGGGGCAATGGGCACAAACTGAGGCACAGGAAGTTCCGTCCGAATATGAGGAAGAACTTCTTCCCTCTGAGGGTGACGGAGCACTGGAACAGGCTGCTCAGGGAGGTTGTGGAGTCTCCTTCTCTGGAGATATTCAAGACGTGCCTGGACAAGGTCCTGTGCAGCCTGCTGTAGGTGACCGTGCTTAGGCAGGGGGGTTGGACTAGATGACCCACAGAGGTCCCTTCCAACCCCTACCATTCTGTGATTATTATAAAATAATAAATTATCTTATGTAAGTCTGTAAGAAACATGAGTTCAAATCTGAAAATTATAGTAACTAGGAAAGGACAGGAGAAATGTTTCTTGGTGTTGGTAGCAGGGCACACATTTAAGAAAAGGAAGAAAAGGTAATAAAATACTGTTAGTGTGAGAGTGACTACATACAGTATAAACTTTAAGCAAGAAATGAATGTTGCTCCTGTGATAAATCTCTTTGTTAAGGCATTTTGTTGCATGAAAGTTTTCTTAAATGTCGACTTCTGAAACCCTTTCTCCTCATACATGCCTCAGTTCTACTGTTTACCAATAATGTTCTGACACATTTGGTTATGAAGAGGATGCATCCTGTATCACATGACTTTGGATTCTCTTTGGTCTCATAAAATAAACTTGACTGCACTTCTTGAATTATAAGGCTGACTTGCTTTTATTTGTTTGTACCTAAGCCACGAAGAGGAATCTGTTATGTTTTGAAGCAAGTGTGAAAAATGTGGGCTCGGCTAGATATCAGGCTAAAAATTTATTCCAAAGGCCAGGTGAAATTTTCTTGTTTCCCTTCTTGACTCGACAGAGGTGACTTGAAAATAAAATGCTTTAATACTTGGTATTGCTCCAGTTACTGATGCGTGTGTGTGGCTCTTACTATGCTAGGAATCTTTTGTTTTGCTAGAGATTTTAGCATGAATAACACAATTCTGTGTCATTGTTCTCCCTGGTATTTGTTGCCAGACCAGCAAAGTACCTCTTCACCTCATCAGGTTTCTGATTTCTTTCTTCCCCTTTCTCTGCCATGTCCAGAAAAAGTAATTATCTTTGTTCATTTCCCCCCTCTTCCCATATCTTGAGGAAGAAATCGGGCTTTATCTTGTCACCTGTAACCAGTCCTTTTTTGGAGCAAATTACACAGTTTCGCTTTGATGAACAAAAGGAGGATGACAACCTGCTCCAAAGAGAAAAGTTAAAGGGATATTCTTAAGAGTCTCTTTTAAAGTCAGGCAGTAAATGGCAGCAGACTGAGTCAGTAGCTGCTGTGCTAAAATGGGTCCAGAAGGTTGACAGTGAGTTTGCCATACTCACTGTATGAGTTGTTGACCTGCTCAGCTTTTTGTGAAGGTCTGTACAGTGGAACCCTTTCTTCACACATGTATTCATGCCATGGTGACACTCGGGCCTTTCTGACATATAACATCATCGCAGGCAGGTGCTGCTGGTCCTGATGAAGGTCTGTGATCTGTACAAGAATTATGCTCCTTCTGTCCTGTGCAAGTGGATTGGATTTGGTGGACTTTTTTACCAGAGGCATGGGACAGCTGGGCGATGAGAGGGAGTAAAAGCATTTATGAACAAGAACTGAGGAAGATTTAAGAAAAGGAGAAGAGTGAAGACAATGAGAAGTGGCAGTCAGTGAGAGTTTCTCCTCTGTTTGCCAGTAGGTAGATGGAGAAATTCTGAGACTGTCCTTGTTAGCCCTTGCATGTTTTATTCCCATAAACTGTATGGATGTGGTTGTAAGTAATTTGTCTTGGGAAGCACCAGGGAGCATTACTGTCTGTAAGAGCTAGATCCTTACGGTAAAGCAGTTGTGCCATTCCACTGTGTCTTTCCGGTGTTAACTCCTATGGTATTCTCTCTTTAGTGCATAGAGAGTTCCTATTGAGCAAATCTTCTGTTTGTGATATTTATGAAACTGGCTTCCTATAGATTTCTATCTGAGGGTCATCGTTGTGTCTTGGAATATAAATTTAATTTAGAAAAAAAGATGCACCTTTTCTGTGCATTTTTTTTTGCCTCCAAGGAACTCTTTTTCTGTCTTTACCAACAAACTGGGAAGTCTTTGATTGCAGGTGAATTCAGGATGAAGAAGACGTGAACTGACAAATCTCGATCTGAAAGTGATCAAGTAGAATCTCTAGTGACATTCATAAAACATGGTGTCAAGCTTTTGTTTGTGATTTGTTGATGCCAGAAGCTATGATACTCTTCTAGGTTTGGGAAGCTGGGCTTTGGGTGCAGTAGCTTACAAATTGTTCTTTTACAAAATGTTTTGACCTATGTTACTACTTCTCATGCATACTTCAGGTGGAATTTCTCATTTACTAGTGAACACATACATTACACTGTAGCATATATGGAAGCAGCTCTTTAATTTTGAAGAAGTACGCTTGCAATGAAGATACACCCACTTGTGGTGTTTTGAAACAAATAGCCAAGCCCTTGTTTCAGTTATTCTTGTTTGGACTTGAGAGAGTCAAATAGAATAATCTTTGTGTGCTCTGTGCCTTTATGTGATGTGGCAGTTAATGTCAGAGAAGGTTGAAGTTCAGTAATTTGCTTGGATAGAATCTATATTTTGAAATTAAGTCTAGAGCAGTGGTGACAATGTTAGCCTAAGGCTCTGGTGACATGGGTTCAGGCTACTGTGGCAGCGCTCAGCCCTTGTGTAACGATGGGAGTCATTTAACCTCTCTGAAAAGAATGTAATTTCTCCCAGCGTGCACAGGGGAGGGGATAAATACTGTGAAGGATACATATTTCAGGATAATTAGTCATCTGAGTGGATAGTTAAAAAACAAAACAAACCTCTGACTTTGGAGATCCAAAAATACGCAGTGGATGCACGTTCCTGCTTTCCACATTAGGCAGAGTTTAAGACTATCTGCCACAGGTTCGTCTTCCACCATAATTGTGTGTCTTGAGTAACTGTTTGAAATGGGGCATTTGCTCTTAAGGTGGTTGTGTAGGGCACCCTCTGTAGCTGAGAGGGGTCCAGCTCAAGCAGGTGATCTGTCTGATCTCTATTGATTTGGTAGAAGCTTAAACTAAATCACATAAAGATGGGCATCTGAAGCTGGGTGAGACTAAATCCAGTCTAAATAGGTGTGTGGCAGTGGATATTGCAGGCACTGCATAGAAGATGCAAATTTCACAGTTTTTCATGCATTATGGAACTAGATGTATGTACTGAGTATCTAGACATCTGGGCTAAATCAGCTTTACTCTGGAGTGGGACTTTTTAAAAAAGTTCTTTTTATTAGTCAGAAAAGGAAAAGGCTTTTCTGGCTCTCCCTCTTGCACAGTGCATTCTTAATATTACTGATTCTTCATTTCACTTATGTATAACTGTGCTGTTTTAGGAAAACTTTTTTTTTAAATCTCTGTCTCTTGCCAGCTTTGCCATTATGTATTAGAAACCATTGGTCTCTGGTTGCTCAGAAATTTGGCAGTACAGGATGTTATCTTTCCTTTCCCCCTTTCTCTCTGTTTTGGCTCTATTATGATTATTATAGAGTGCTCCTGCTGTGACTACTGTACAGAAATGCATTCTTTTTCTCTGTGTAGTTAAGACAGAATTAAATTGCTGAAAGGTTGTTTTTTTTTACAAAGGAAGAAAGATTAAAAAATACCACTGTGTGACTTGGAGAGTAACCTTAACTGTAAATTTGTAGGGCTCTTATTACTTCTGGTAGCAGCCTGTGCTTCTGATAATGTTAAGTTTGGCAGCGTTTTGTACTTTGGTAGTTGTGAGTTGAACTGGAATTAGACTAGTACTGATTCCATGCATCGTCTCATGGGAGACTTGAAGCTGCAAGCGGATGGGACCACTACCAGGACATTCCCATCAGCTGTTCTGCTCTTGAGTATATCAGCAGCAACACTGGGTAATTTCAGTGGTGCAGGATTAGGCCTTTTGCATCTGCTATTTGTAATAGTTTCATTAAAGAAAACAGACATTTATGAACTTTCAGCATGCTAGTAAGTAGTCAGAAGGAGATAAACTTTTAGTGATAAGAACTGAGAACACACAGCCACACTGAAGTATTTGTATTGTCTTGTTATAGGTGTTGCTGATGCAAAAAAAACAAAACACCAAAAAACAAACCACCAAAACAAAATAACCCAAAAAAATCCAAAAACAAAACAAAAACCCCAAACCGCCAAACAAAACACAAACAAAAAACCCACATTCTTTCAGCAAGGTAGGCATCACTAAGCTCATAAATTCAGAACTTAATTTCTACCCTAGGCTTTTTAAAGATCTGTGTAGGAACTTTTTGAACGTGGAATTGGAAAGTGTGATTGAATTTGCTTCTTTGTGTATATAGAGTACTGCTTTGGATTTGAAGCTGTTTTTTTTATCAGCACTTCTTTCTCTTGGTTTAAGGAGTTTACCTTGGCCTTGCCTAACCTACAACAAAAGATGTACTGATAGGACATAGTAGATAGTTTATTATTCCTCGTGTGTCTGTCAGACCTCAGCCCACCTTAACCTTTTTGGCAGGTTCTGCCAATTAAAATGAATCCTCCTTAAGGAGCAGGAATCTGGTGGTCTAAGACTAGGATGTAAAGTTGTGTAGTGTTTAAGCATATGCAGCAGTCTTCACATCTTGGCAAGAAGTGCTGTGTGGCAAGTTTTCACTATCACTCTTACATGTTGTTTATATGAGACTACTTTATGCCCAGACACTGGCAAGTATTAGTGCTGTTACGTTCGTTTTTTAAAGTAGGTGTGGCTGAAAAAATAACCCGTATAGCATGGTGTCAGGGGTAGAAGGGTGAAGAGTGAGGTGGAAAGATTGTCTTGGAGCACTGCTGTTGTATTAAAGCATGTATACAATTCGTACTCAATGGCTACAACAGAGATCCAAACTGGAGGCTGCCTGAGAAAATACATAACTTAATTTGCACAAATTCTGGCCTTCCAAAAAGAGATGATACTGTGTCCTAATTTCTTTGAAACTTTTAGTCTTTGTGATGATCTTCTAATTTTCTATATTCCAATCCTCAGAGTAAGAATGCATTACTTCCCCTTGTAAGTACTTCTTCAGCATGACCTGTCAGTGAAGTCCCAAAACTGTAACATTGTCTTTTCAGAGCGTGCCCCGTACTCTTCAGTATGTAATTGCTTTTGCTATTACTGAATAGCCATTTTGAAGAGAATGGGGGAAAGGAGGGATCTGGGGGAAAGAGGAAATTTCTGCCCTTTGTCTGCAGTGCTGTGGCTCAAATCAGTGTTTGTGAGTTAAGGAAATTTGGGTCTGACACTTAGCACCTCTGAAGTGTAACTGTGAGTTAATATTTGTGCCTGCTTGCTTGTGACTGGCAGAACGTAGGGAGGTGCAGCACTGGTCCCTGTTCCTGCAGACATGTAGCTTATCTTGCTCCTTTCCCTCACTTTGTCTTTCTCTAGCAATGACAAAACAAAGGTTGTTCAGCCTTATACCATTATTACAGGTGCTGATTGAATTAACTTCTGCTGAAGTTGTTAATACGGAATCCGAAATCTTAAGTGAAGACTTGGGTTAGAATCTGCATTTTTAAAAGTGGAGAAAGTAATTTTAGGTCTAAAAACAGAACCCTCATACTATTTTGGATTTTGGGTTTTTGTTGTGTTTTTTTTTTAATAACATTTATATCTGATTTAGAAAAAGAATAAAAGACTACAATTAATTTGTAGACTACCTAGTAAGATAGGCTTAAAATGTCACATGGAGTTACATTAACTTTATTAATACCCTTTGCACATTGCAACAGAGTCTTAATTTCTATTCTTAAGAAGAAATTTTTATCTCTGGTTACATCCAGTGTAGCTTGCTAATTTTAGGGGTGTGAACTCCTCATGGTTTAGTGAGACAAAGTTTTAATAGCTGTGTCTGGATACTTGCTTAAAATTTATAACTGTATGTTTCTATGTAGGGCCAGATATGTTGCTTATGATGTTGCTGTTCTGGTGACTAACAGGCTGATGGGCTGATAATACAAACTTAAATAAAAATAGGGTTAATGAATTGGAAATGGGAAGAAATTCTAATTCCAAGATGATTTTGAACAGTTTCATGTCTTAATATACTGAATCATCATATCAGTGTGTTTCAGTGCTACAAAGTGAGATTTGGCTTGGAAATATTCTATTTGAACTGAGTTCTTGAAATTTCTGCATAAGGGGCAGCGAACTTCCCATAGTAAAATACTAGCCAACACATGAAGCAATATCTTTGCTAAATTTGGGGAAGCTTTAATTTTAGAAGGGTAGTGCCTGGTATCACCCAGTGCTGTGACTAACATACTTGGAAGATTCAGTTCTGAGTGCTCTGAGACTTTTGTGATAAAACTGCGTCATTCTCTGAAGTGTCTATTCCCCCTGGGGCTGACAGGTCTATCTGTTGTCATTATCTTTGCAGTAGCAATAAGATTTAGGAGACAGTCATGTTAATAAAGGTACAAAGCGTCCTCAATTCAACAGCTCATTTCCAAAGACAAAAACCGTTCAGCATTATCACAGCAGATGCCCTTGCTTTTTGAATGTTCAGTGCACAGAAGTATTCCTTAGGCTAACGCTATGCTCAGCTTTCTTCTGCCTGAGCAGGCTTTGCATTGTTTATTCAGCCCTTTGTCATTTTAAAAAGGGAGAATGGCTAAAGATGATTCTCATACATTATTTGAAACTGTAAATATGTTATACGTTCTGCATAATTTCTGTATAATTTTTTCAGAAGTGAACAAATTGACAGTGTGTAAATATTGCAGTGTTCTGATAGTTAAACTTCTCAGAAGACACACTCCTGTTTTTAATCTCCTTATTCTGAATTGCGCCAAGTCATCCCCTAGTTCCCACCAAAGTAATGGACTGTCTTTACTGTATAAAGCTCTTTTCTGGCAAAGTGTGTTCTTCATGCAACATGGCTCTCAAGATAACTTTTTTCCTAAATGGACGCAGAACTACATGTTCTTGGTATGCTAGATGTTACTCTTGCAGGTGCCAAATGGAGTTACCTAGTTGCCAGACATTAATTTAAAAAGACCAGTTTGCACCAGATGTGTAGTAGTAACAATTTTAGGCTTGGGATTGTCTGTGTTTGTGGGACAGGAGAAAAGAGGAGATGGTTGCAGTTTTATTGCCATAAATATGCCATTGTGTGTTTTGTTTTATTTTATGCATACATACACACATACTTATATATGTGTGCATAAAATGTTTTAAATATTTATACCTTTTCTGTATTTTATGTATTTAACCTTTCTTTTCCTTTTAGAAACATGACCACAAACAGACCTGAAGGATGAATACTGTGTTTATCTTAGAAAATCTGGCTGTTCTTTTCCTCCAGTGTTTTGTTTGTGGAAAAAAAATATAAAATTACACCATGTGAAATCCGTGGAATGTGATTATTTTTCTTTTTTCTCTGGGAACTATATTTTGTGCCAGGTCCTGCAGTTTGGGAAAACTTGTATAGAAATTATAGTTTATCAGCTTATTATGAAAGGACAAAGTTGAGACAACAGGGGTGAGGGCTATGAAGATTAGGAAGTTGCTGCTAATCATTGTTCATCTGCAAGCTACCACAAAAAAGGAGTATTATATTGTTGTTGCCTCAGGATGTATTGTTTTTTGGGGTTTAATGGCCAGTGTGAATTACATTAGCAACATGTATTAATTATTTTTATTTAAAACACTAGAATTTCAGTGGCCAAACTACTCCTACTCTTGCATGTGACACTGATTTTGGGCAGAAGTCTCATAAATTGAATTGCCTGTGGTGGTTATAGCACTGACAGTACTTAGATTTGGTAACAAAGAACCTGTGCTATTGTGTCAGCATAGATTTTTCGTAACATTAAAGAAAACGCAGAAACCCTCTAAGCAGCCCTGAAAGATTCCTCATCATACAGCTGTACATCCTGTCCAGAGCTTTCATGAAACTGATGAACCATTTTTCAGATTCTCTGGGTATTTTTTTCCCAGTCTGAAGCTGCAGATTTCCCATCACCTCATAGACTAACCTTTCTCTTCTTTTCCCTCTGCATCCATTGCATTTTGGACTAATACATTCTTAGATCTTTTGTCTCATTAGGTTTCATCTCTCTTGGATACCTTCAAATTGTCTATTAAGCAATTCAGATACTTGTTTCCAAAGTATTTACTTTTTTTAATCCCTTAGTGGAACATACTGTTTCTAGTTCTATGTAAATAAAAAGAGAATGGGTAAATTCTCCAGTGAAGGTAAACTGGGAATGAGACTAACCTATTTAGATATGTGCATAGAATTTAAATAGTTAACGTTGTTCTGGGTGTTTGGCAAGACCCTGGTGTTTAAGAATGGAGACAGAATGGCAAATCAGAGTGAATGTGTGGAAATGAGAGATACTTGTAATCAAGGTGAAAATAAAAAGCAGACTTCGTCTTCAGTCTTTGTGCTGGAGAGAAAACTGCAAGGAGTTAGCAGAACTGATTACATCCAGGCCTTAGTATAACCTCAGCTATATGGAAGGCTTTAAAGCAAAGAGATCTCTGAGCAAATTTTCAAGGAGAGACTAATGAAACTTAATTAAAGACTTGGAGTTAAATAGAAAATGAAATAAATTTAACTTTTGTCTTAAGCAGTGGTGGATCCTGGCAGTTAGTATGGTTTGTTGTCTTAGCAAAGGTAAAAACCATGTATGCTGAATTCCCTGTGCTTAGAGTATGAGTATGGCCCTGAGTTGAATTCTTGCTGTGGTGCCACATGGTAAATGGTGTGTGAAATTGGAAATTTCAAAGGGGATAGGCAAATAGAAGAGAGATGGGATTAGAGATGGTGAATAATCTCACAGAGCATCTGGTATAATTTTCCTTTAAGTAAAGAGAGGAAGTTTGTGCTATTACATTAGTTTTCATTTAATGTATGTCATCCTGCACCTATGCACCAATAACAAGGAGAAACAGTTGAAATCAAGTTGGGTGTAGAAGAGAAAGATCTAACTGCAAGTAAAGGTAGTAAATCCAGATAAAATTTTTATTCCCGGGAGGAATGATGTTCTGAAATTACTTTCCAAACTCGAGTAGCAGGAAAAATACATTACTACTTTGGAAAGGAAGCCTGGTAAGTTTAGGAATGCAACTTCAATGTTAGGAGCCAGGAATTTCCTTTAAGTCCTTTTGTTTCTGTCCTGGAAATTATTTTATGTGTTTCCTGGGGCTTTTGCATCATTCAAGTCTGAAGTAAATATATTCTGCCTAATAAATTCGACAGGAGACTAGAGGCTTCAAAAGTAATGAGCCCAGACATCTTGTGAAAATAATTTTCACGTGTCCTCACCAGATACTTATTCATTCTTGTAGGGAGTGAAAGTCAGAGGCAGTTTTCCCATTATCCACTGGCTGGCATGCTGGTCTGTCAGTAGGCAGATAGTGTAAGATTATCCATGGAACATGCTTTCTTGCCCACCTGCCAGGCCAGAAAGATTACACAAGGGGACACTGATGAAGTTGGAGCCATTATAAAGGACAATTAAAGACACTGGAGAAGCAGGAAATATAGCATTATAGGGACATAAGAGAATCTGAGAGTACTGAGGTGTGGGGAGTGAGGGCACCTGGGAAGGTGTTGCTGGCGTTGTTGCCAAGTTGAAGGTTGATATGATATCACATTTCATTGTTTTAGCTGAACTACTGCGTCTGCTGCATTGTGGGGCATCATACAGCAGACTGTCCCTGCCACTTCTTCTTTATCAATTCAAATGTGTCCAAGGGAATACAGTAGTTGTTCCACACAGCTGTTCAGGCTGAGCTAAGGCTCAAATCTCTAAGAGGTAGTGGACGATTTTGCATTATGGAATGCTTTCAGAAATTTGTCGTAGAGAATGGTCAGGTCCCATATCTCATGTGCTTTTCCACATACGGATATATATACACACATTTGTATTTCAGTTCAAATGCAATTATTACCTTAAACTTCTTAGCTAACAATCCAATCCATTTAGTGATGGGTAAGCCTTAATTTTGCTTAATGGTGTTAGGCTACAATACATATTCACTGTAGCCACCTGTCCTAGCTGCTGGGTCTGATACCCTCCAGGTGTATGGGGAGAGTTATGTGATGGGCATTGTGCTGCTGGAGTTTGTAGCCTGGGTAATTTAAGCCAACCACAAATCATTGCTTAAAATATAGTAATGCTATGTTAACACATAGATATTCTTGCCCTTAGTGCTCACCGGTTCAAGCATTAAGTCATATCATAACAGAAGATTAATGTTCCAGTGACATCCAATCTGTTACTAAAAAATGTGTTGGCTAGACTTTGTGGGCATATGTGGTTTCTAGCAGTGATTTAGAGATGTGTCCTGGAAGATTCATACTGCTTGTAGTAATTATTGTTCATCTGTCAAGACAACTGGTTTGCTACTGTATTTAAAGCAGTTACTGGTATTTGTTTTTGAGCTGTAGAACCATAGGCAGCTTACTTAATATACAGGCTGTGCTCAGGTGTGAGGTTTCCTAATTAACTACTTTAGTAACCTTAGAAGCAGATGCCTGTCTGCTGGTTCTGAACATAGTCTGTGCTGCTGTCTTTGGGTTGACCATCAGTTTGCATGTAAATCCAGCCTTCCAAAAGAGTTTTCTCTCTTTCTCAGTGGAAACAAATTTTTAATCATCGGTGATCTCCTCTGCATTTGTGTTGCTAACAATAATGACACCCTTCAGAAGGAGCACAGAGTTAATATGGGATCAAGTTAGATACCTGATGGATAACTGGTGCTTATTCAGCCACTGATCAGGTGGAACCAGTGTGCTCTGATAGTGTCTATGTCTGTACTGTGGATCTCTGCCACAAGAGGCAACTTTATACTCTAATTAGAAAGAAGTTTTTATATCAGCAGGGTAGTGATGAATTGACAAAAGTGTGTTAACAGTGAAAGCTCTATTAATGATCTGCCATAAATGCTTGGGCGAAGGTGCTCAGGCATCTTTAGTGTGTCATGTTGGAGTGCAGAAGGAGAAAATGGGCCTGCCCGACAGTGCTCTTTAGGAGCATTACGAAGGGAAGTTTTGTCTGAACACAGAATCCCAGCCAACACTTGTGCTCTTAGCAGCAAATAAGTGGCCAGAGGAAGCACTGTGAAGGAAGGTAGATGACTTCAAAATGAGATGGTGTGCCTTTGGGAAGGCAAAACATGTCAAGTGAAGAAGCAGATTTTGACAGCAGACCACTTTGGTGTGATGCTTGGTTACTCAAAGTGCTTCCTGCTACAGCTGATGTGCACAGTTATTCTTGAATCCACTGCATTTTGATGTGCCTGTTTCCTATCACACCATTGCTCTCTTCATTGAGAACAGGTGCCGTAAGAAGTGTTTGTGTTGATACATATATAGAATGTGTCACGGAAATTTTAGAAGGGGGCTAGTTCCTTTTTTTCTTCTTGGCCGTTTCCATGGTAGCATTTGTTACTGGAAACTAAAATCTTAGTTTTTAGTTTTAAACAATTGTTGGTCTTGTTTTTTTCCATCCATATTCCATAAGTTAATTTAAGATTCACAGGAGACTAGTGTTAACTAAATTTGGGCATATGCTGCACCTGGTGAGGGATAAATGGAAAATTCTTGTCAATCTACACTTTGAATTCTCTCTCCGAGAACACGGTATGTTCATTGCTGTTTAGTGGTTTGTTTTTTGGTTTTGTTCATTTTTCTTTCAGTGGGCCCACTTATTCCTGTTTGACAGTGTTTCATTATCTTCAGGTCCATAATATAGTGATGTTCCTGATAATTTTTTTAAGAATCTGAATTCATCCATGCTTATGAAGGCAAAAGGCAATCGATGTTAGTCAAGTACTTGAAATGCCTTTCTGCATTGCTTAGCTGCCACACAGTGTGGAAGAATGGTCTTTGCTGCTGCTTCTGAAACTCTGGATCTGGGTGTCTTGACATAGCTCTGGGAGTGTCCAGTATGCTTCATTCCTGTGCATGACATTAATATTTCACTTTCATGAGCACTGAGGCAAGAAAATTATGACCTTCATAGAAAATTAAGAAATGTTGCTGTTTTTGGAATGAATTGTTGTGTAGTATCTTACCTAGTGTTAAGTGTTTAACAGCTTGTCTATGCTTTGTGCACTTCCATTAAAAAAATAAAGTCTGACTTTTAATAAGTGTTAGGCTTTGCTGCATACAAGGCTGGATATTGCAGGTAATTTAGCTCTGGTTCAGTTTTTGTTTGCCAAGCTTTAGACACCCATGTTAAGATTCATAATCTGAAGAACTGAAGCTTCAGTTGATACAGATTCCCCCCCCCCCAGAATTTTGCTATGAACTTTTCTCATACTGGACATATAGAGCAGGATTGCCCACGAAAATGTTCCAATGGATGTATGCTATTTTGTACAGTTATTTGCTGTCCTCTGACTAGCTGATGAAAATCTTTCATGAGGATATTTAATGGAGAAAATAAAATCAGCAGAGCTTTAAAATAACATGAAGTGCTCAAGCATAACAAGTTAAAGTTGTTGTAACCAACAGCTTGGAGTTCTTAAGTGGGGACATATTAACAGAGGAGTCTCAAAAGTGACAGACTCTCATGGCTTGATTTCAAACTAGTGCAGGGGCAATTGCCCTTCTTCAGTGGTGAATTATTTAGGTATATAAGCCAATTCCAGCCTACAGTGATTTTAGAGGTAACTAGGTGGTGTTACTTGCGCTGTGCGTTTACCGAAGAGCTAAGAACAGTGTATGAAGTTGGGTTCTGCCTGCAGTCCATTTAAGCATGCTTCCCTACAATACTGTTTTTCAAGTTATTCCTGTCAATATTAAGTAGTGATTGGTGTGGTTTTTGGTAAGCTCCATTCAGGTCATGGCTGGTGGGGAAAATTACAGCACAATTGCTTTTTTAATGGGAGAGATGTGTGGCTCAGACCCTGCTGATTAATGATGTACTGAAAAAATGGTCCCAAATATGGTTTTACAGTAATAGGATAAAAATTAGACTCGACGTGTTTCGTGGAAATACTGCAGCATGAGGAAGCTGCTGCTGAACTAAGGAAAGGAGTCTGTTGGACACCTTGAGTATTCCCTACCATCTTGTTTGAGCTGCTTGGGAGCCTGTGTTTCCGAGGTGTGCAGTCTGATCAAGGCCTTTGTGCCACCCAAAACGTGTTGGCCCCCAGCACTGTAGGGGCTCACGGCAACAAGTTCCCTGTTGAAGAATCGCAGGAGCAAGCCTGAGAACACAAGGTGACATGCTGGCATGCCCTCTTGCAGTGAAAGTGAATTTCTTCAAAACACTTTTGGTGTTGTGAGGTGGTGGTGTGAGGACAGTTGTCCCCTTGCTGGGGCATGTCCTCACTGCCCTATTGTCTTTTGTGATCTCTCCGTAAATCTCAGGATCTGGTGGCCGGAGTTCTTCAGGAGAGGCAGAGGAATGCCGTGCCTTAGCTGTCAGTTTGGTGGTTGGAATGTCTTCCTTAAAGCTGTGAGTTTGAGCATGTCTTAAGCTGAAGAGAGCCTAGAACCCAACTGCTAGTTCCTTGATGAACAGTCTTAACAGATAAGCAAGCCTACAGGTTATTTCTTTCCCCATGCCCGTTGTTGAAGGCGCATGTGACTAAACATGGGATTCATCTTTGGTGGAGTATTTCTTCCCCATTGGTTTCTGCAGTGAAGGCATAATACATTTCACATCTGAATTGATTCCCCTGGCAACAGACTGTGATATCAGTGCCCCCATTAATGGACTACTATGAAGTTACTGCAAAGAAATCCGTGGAGAATGAGGGAATAAACTCTTCAGGATAACATATTTTAAAGCATGTGAAATAACAGGAAAAAGAATTCAGGAAATGTCTGGCTAAGTGCATCTCACTGAAACAGTGACATTTGCCTTAGTACGAAGTCTTCAGACTACCTACATTAGCTCTTTTCTAGATTGTTTAGAATCATGGCTCTGTTTCAATCAGATAAAATAGATTTTGAAGTATTACTTACCATCCTTCCAATCTTTGTTATCTGAGTGGCACAAAAGAGAGACAAAAACATGATGGTAATTCTTTTCATTATATAGATACCACAGAGCTTTAATTTATTCTGTTAATTGCTGCAAGCTTAAAAGAAGTTTAGCTGAAAAAATTGGGAAGTACATTTTATAGTTCAATTGAATCATCTCCCCCTCATGCAGTATCTACAGTACCGTTCAATAGTAGGTTTTAAAGCAGATGTTATTTTTCCTTGACAGGCAAGTGGCAGCCTGCATAGCCTCACGAGTAGATTATGGCTGATAATAACTTAGCACTTAAGCTTTGGCCTGGTTTTGTTCGGGGTTTGGTTTTTATTTGTTCTTTATATATGACCCCTTTCATACTTTTATGTGCTTCTGAGAAATGAAGGCGCATACACAAGAGACTAGAGGAAAAAGTTTCTTCCAGACACTGGCAGGCTGATGGGGAAGGCCGAGTGTCAGAGCTTGTTACATGGCTTAGAGTTGTTCTGCATTCACATTGGTTCTTGTTTCTGCAGTTGTATTGTATTGCTGCTGCTAACTTACTGTTAGACTCCTAGAATTAAAGCTGCTGTTGCTTTCCTTGTAAAGTTATGTAAGCTAAAGAGTATCTGTACATTTTGTAAGGCATCTTTTGAGAGACTGAGAATGACTTACTAGAAAGATTGTGCTTTGATAGTGAGATTGTTTTCTTCAAATTTCCTAATGTGAATGGATACTGATATGATTTACAGGACGTTGTACCACTACTGAAAAATTGTATGCTTCTGTTATAAATGTTGTAAAGCTAGATCCTAGCTTCAAGACCCCTTGGCTGAGAGATAAGCAAAATCTAAATTGAGTCAGGAAATTTTGGGGAGCAAGTAGATACTGCAGAATTTCCGGGCAAGGGGGAGGTACCCACCTATTATAAGGTATGTAGATATAAAAATAGGAGGGAAGCAGTGACAGAGAAGTAACTGAGAACAGAAGACTTCACAAAAAAAGTATACAGAGATAAAGAAAGGGTGGAAAGGGGTAAGGGGAAAAGCCTGAGCTCATGTGAGGCAGAAGCTCACATGAGCTTCTGCTCGTGGGAATAGAACTCATGAACTTGTGCTTAACCAGTAAGCTGTGATTTGAAGCAAAGTGCTTGTATGTGGCATCCTCCCATCCTCCAGGAAGGAGCAGAATAGGTCCTGCAGTGTCATCTCTGAGCTTAACACCTGGAAAAATTCCAGGCTTTCCTTCTTCACCCAAAATAGTGACTGATTCAGTTTCCACCTGCCACAGTTGCTACCCTCACCATTCATGGATACCAGCCGTGCCATGGATGAAATAAAGTGAAGACATAAGAGCTTAGATTATGATTTGCAGGTAGCAGAATCACTGTGTGCAAGGTGTCAGATGCCTGTGGCATCAGACGGAGGATGAAATTTCACCTGAGGTGGCTGTAGAAGCTATGTGGCAACTAAAAGTAAGCACAGATCAAGTGTCTCTGGTTGTCAAAGACACACTTTGTTTATTTTTGGCCTAACAGGAGTCCTTTAATGTTTCAACAATGAAAGCAGTTGTGACACTGGTCTGCTGTGAGTGGGAGGTCACAAAGTCTTCATTTTATGAACACACACTGAGCAGGTTCAGGAGGCAACACTGACCGAAAGGGAAATAAATAGATCGTGTTTTAATACCTGGAACTCATGATTGGTTTGAAAGAACAATGTGGTGACTGGTTGTTGTTCTTTCCATCTCTGGCTCATATTGCCTGTCAGTGTGTCTGTGTGCTTTGTGGGGAGGGGGAAAGCAAATTCCTCTAGAACAGGTCATTGAGTAAATCTGGCATGACTGTCTCAATGCAAGCTTTGAGATACAGTTCATCGCTGGGGCTTCTCTTGCAGCTAGTGGAGTTTTTTTAGGATTTGTCTTTTCACAGGTCAGAAGTACAGCTCAAATTATTCTGGCAGGTTGTGCCAGAGACAGTTATCTAGAACTACCAGCTATAACTTTTAACATCCAGTATTAACAATGAGAACTCTTTGGAAAGTGATCATAAAGGCCTAATACCCCAACTCTGACAATTTAAGTCTAAAAATATTCTGACCTTGCTAGACTTGCTCACTCTAAGGGATATTGGCAGGCTGCCAGGTCCGTAGGTAGTGATTTAATGTACATTCACATGTAGCAATCTCTCATACGACAAGTCTGTTAGCACATCTACTGAATCCGTTAGATTTTTCTTTTAGTTGCAGCATGAGATTTTGTCTGACAGCAAGAGAAGTACTTGTAGTTGGGTCTTAGCATTCTACTCTGTAACAATATTTCTCTGGTTGGGTTAAAACTTGCATAGTGCCTACAGTGTTGTTGCTGCATGTAATGAAACTAAGCACCTTTTGGAACAACCAGGAAGAGTGCTTTTGTTTCCTTACAGATAATAGTAAAATTGTAAGAAACTTGTGATCAGTTCTGATACAAGTTTCAACCGTCGTACATTAGGTAATCACATATCACAATATTGCAATGTTTTAAACATAGTAAGAACTTTTCATATCTGTTACCTTATGTCACCCAGAAGCCACCTGGAGAACCAGAAAAGCAGTGTTAAAATAGTATATTTTTTTTATAACGCCATGTCATAAGTGTCTTAAGTTATTTACACTCTGCTAACCCCCAACCCCAGCTCTGCACACTAAACAAGAATGCATGCACAGCATAGTGCATGAATCTTTTAAAACCTGTATTGTGAAGTGAATACCAGAAACTGGACATCACCTACATCACACTGAGAAGTGAAACAGCTTTTCAGTAAAAAGCTAAATAATGACAAATAATTGTTTTTACTAGTTTATTTATATGACTTTAAACATGCTTAAGAGTTCTTACATGGATATACTGCTCTGTAGTGGTCCCACTATTTGTGTCTAAGCAAATCTGAAAATGTTTGAACATATAGCTTCTTTTATTCTGGTGAATCTTAAACTTTCAATAGCAGACAGCCCTAATAGGCTTTTTCAGTAATTTTTACTGTATCTTTTGCTTTCAGGCTATATGACTGTTGTTTAAATATCGTTAAATTACACAGAGAAACATAACACCTGGTGCATTTATTTCTATAGTGACCTTTATTTTTATAACACCCTTGTTAAAGCAGTAAATGAACAAGAAAGATAATCAAAAGCAAGTAAAAAGCCTACAGACCAAGTGGGATGACTAATTAACTACATCAGTTTATTCCATGAATTTAAAATGATGCAGTGTTGCCTGGTTAGTGCCAGAATCATATGTACAGACAGACTTTAAAAATCGGAATTTGGAGCGCAGATCAGTTAAAGTGACTTGTCATTTGCTCTTTCGTTTCGGGGCAGGTGAAGTTCCTCGCATTCATGTTTTGTTTCTGTTGCATGGAAGACTTTTGACCTGTGCAAATCACTGCAACTCATTAAAGTTTCCCGAAGTATTCAATGAGTGTTTGCAAATCTACAAAATCCCTCCCTAGCTGACACAGAATATAAGCCATTCAGGCCACTTTGAGTTGCTGAAATGTTAGGTGTCATGGTTTTAGTTCACTACCTCCTTTTGTTTCTTTCAAACCTTTGTTTTATTGTAAGCAATGTTAAGTCTGCAGACGCTACATTTCAGAGTACTCTGGAATCAAAATCCAGCCTGCAGATAGGTTGGTGCATGTTACTGCTGTGTACAGAAGGTGACACCTCTAACCTGTTTCTTCCATTTGCTTACCTGCTGGCAGGCTGCTCTGATTGTAGCATACATACCAAGAACTAGAGGGCATAAGCTGAAGTAGCTTCCATTGCAGTTTGCACTGTAATTTCTTGGACAACCCTCCGTTTCTCTGAATTCAAAGTTGTATTGGCAGAAGCTTCTTGACACAGCAGCAAATATAAGTTGTTCTGGGAAGGGAGTCTCTGAGATCTAACAAAACCACTATCCATGCGGCTCCTGAATTTTTGGCCTTGGCCATAGTTGTGAAACTTAGACATATGTTGTGGACTTTTCAGTGAGGTAATAGGTAAAAGCATTCCTTAGAAATAATAATGTTGAAGTCGAGGCATAACAGACTTCATGGATGAGCAAAGAGCAGTAGATGAAAGAAAGAGCAGGACTTGCTTGAGGAACTGTTGACACCATTGGCTTGTGAAAGAGCTATGGTGTGATTTATGTGTTTCTCAACCTTGTCAAGTAATTGACTACAGAAAGTGAGAATATTTGTCAGTCTGTTTATTTAAGAAGAATATCTGAAAAATGTTTTTTCAACATACAGTACAGTATAGAATATTAACTTACTGTGTGGAAGTTGTAATTAGGCTGGCATCGTTTGGCTAATCTCACAGTAGGCATATTTCTGAGGGTTTAGTAGTGGATATAGAGCTTCATCTGCCTGTTGAGACCACTAAATATCTGATTTACAGATGGTAGTTTATGAAGTTTAAATTACTCTAAGGACATGACTAAATGAGAGATAAAGGGAAAAAATATTTAGACAATTTTCTAATGCCTTTGAGTACTGTGTTTTGGGTTTTGTTTTGCCTTTCCACTTTCAAAAGCATGAGATCTCCTGTGTCGAGTGTTGGGCTGTTTGCTACAGGATCCCAGGGCCTGTAGCCAAGCAGATCTCCCTGCTCAGGTACGGAGCTCTGGCTCGGTGCACTTCTAGTAGCCGTGGTCGGACTCCAAGGTCAGCATGACTCTTGTCTACTTCCTTTCCCACTGAGCTCTGGTTTGTTCCTTTTTTCTGTGCTGTTGCTGTGACTGAGTATGGTAATATGTTTATAAATCTTCTATACCAAAGCCAACCATGTGATAAAGCATATCCTTTTAGACTGTCTGAATAGAAACTGAAGAGAGAAAAAAAAAATTAATCGATTTGGAAAGTTCAAAGGAGAGGGAGGCAGGCAGGCTATGAACAGAATATTGATCGCCGCTTCATTTCTAATCAGATCATATTGGTGAATAGGCTGCTAACATCTCCACAACTCTAAAAACAGAAAAATCTAATATGAGTTTAATACATAGGAATTAGCATTAAAAGAGAAATGGCAACTAGCATTTATGTCTGTGTGCTTTTGAGAAACCATCTATGGATAGCTTGAAAGTAAGCTGAACACGTGCCATTTTCTGTTGATAATTTTTTTTTTAAATGCTCTGAATTAAGATTACAAGCTGCCTTTAAAAAGACCATCAGGCTTATTGCAGTATTTTATGGCATAATAAAATCGTATGGGGAAGGTAGGTAAGGAAGCACATAACTGTATCCTGCTTTAAATGGTTTTGTTGTGCTGTAATGGCCAAAGAATCACAGAATCACAGAATGGTAGGGGTTGGAAGGGACCTCTGTGGGTCATCTAGTCCAACCCTCCTGCCGAAGCAGGGTCACCTACAGTAGGCTGTAGAGGACCTTGTCCAGGTGGGTCTTGAATATCTCCAGAGAAGGAGACTCCACCACCTCCCTGGGCAGCCTGTTCCAGTGCTCCGTCACCCTCAGAGGGAAGAAATTCTTCCTCATGTTCAGACGGAACTTCCTGTGCTTCAGTTTGTGCCCATTGCCCCTTGTCCTGTCGCTGGGCACCACTGAAAAGAGCTTGGCCCCATCCTCCTGACACCCACCCTTCAGATATTTGTAAGTATATATTAGGTCCCCTCGCAGCCTTCTCTTCTTCAGGCTGAACAAGCCCAGCTCCCTCAGCCTCCCCTCGTAGGAGAGATGCTCCAGTCCCCTCACCATCCTGGTAGCCCTCCGCTGGACTCCCTCCAGTAGCTCCTCATCTTTCTTGAACTGGGGAGCCCAGAACTGGACAGAGTATGCCAAATGAGGCCTCACTAGGGCAGTGTAGAGGGGAAGGAGAACCTCCCTCGACCTGCTGGCCACACTCCTCCTACTGCATCCTAGGATCCCATTGGCCTTCTTGGCAGTCAGGGCACACTGCTGGCTCATGGTTAACCTGTCGTCCACCAGGACACCCAGGTCCCTCTCCACAGAGCTGCTCTCCAGCAGGTCCGTCCCAAGCCTGTACTGATGCATGGGGTTGTTCCTCCCCAGGTGCAGGACCCTGCATTTGCCTTTGTTGAACCTCATCAGGTCCCTCTCTGCCCAGCTTTCCAGCCTATCCAGGTCATGCTGAATGGCAGCACAGCCTTCTGGTGTGTCTACCACACCTCCCAGTTTGGTGTCATCAGCAAACTTGCTGAGGGTACATTCTAACTCTTCATCCAGGTCATTGATGAAGAAGTTAAACAAGACTGGGCCCAGTACTGACCCCTGAGGGATACTACTAGTTACCAGCCTCCAACTAGACTCAGCGCCGCTGACGACAACCCTCTGAGTTCTGCCATTCAGCCAGTTCTCAATCCATCTCACCGACCACTCATCCAGCCCACACTTCCTGAGCTTCCCTAGGAGGATGTTATGGGAGACCGTGTTGAAAGCCTTGCTGAAGTCTACTAGGTAGACAACATCCATGGCTCTCCCTTCATCTACCCAGCCAGTCATGTCATCGTAGAAAGCTATCAGATTGGTGAGGCATGATTTCCCCTTGGTGAATCCATGCTGACTACTCCTGATAACCTTCTTTTCCTCCACTTGCTTGTTGATGACCTCAAAAAGAAAGTGGGGAACAAACTTAATCAAGTTGGGCAGCCTGTAGCTTCATAAAGAAATGTTATAATGGGATGAGTGCAACTGTCTGACTATGGCAGTGTCTTTAGAGAGGCTCTCCCAGTTCTCTGTAGTTGGAGAAGGGAGGCAGTGACTTTAAGCTGGAAAAATAACTCTCAAGAATGCTCTGAAGCGTCTTCTATTTTCATACATTTGGCAGAGAATTTGATTGGTGAACACTGTAACTCAGTTCCTGGAAGGTGTAAATCATGGATAGTGAGTATTTGTGTCACAATGTGACCAAGCAGAAAAGCAATAGCCTGTGCTCTTGTTTCAGAATTATTATTGCTATTCTGGTCTAGCTAACACAACTTATGGCTGTATAAGAATCTGAAATACCTATTTGCTTTGTGAAGTTTTTGTTAGATGTAGTGTGGATAACTCATATTACTGTTCAGGCTTAGTCAATATAGATAGCTTTATGTTTCTTCATAGCACATGAAACTTCCCAGCAATGCTGGAAGAGATTCTCAGGGTAAACACACAGGTCTATAATAATGTCTAATTTGAAAATTTTTTTTTATCATGAGTATTTGTACCAGTTGACTTACCCATCACTGTGGATTTAATAGTAGACACGACTGAGGATATAGCAAAACCTATTTTAAGACTACATTTTGTTAATTAAGAAATATTATCAGTTGTTGTGTCAAGTGTCCATTCAAATTGAAATGTGTGGATTGCATAAAATAATGTGCTTTGGATTTTGCAATATCCAGAATAAACACTTGGTGTTTGTGTGGTGTAATATAAATCATCACTATTATTTTAAAAAGACAAATTGTTCTGACACAGTCTTAATTACTTAGTCTCATTCTCTAAGACTCTTAAGAAACATTAATGCATAGATTGGCAGTTTTTTTAAATCTTGGTAAGTATTGTACCAGGTAAAATATATCCCAGGTAAAATGCGTGATTAAACTGATTTTGAATAAAAAGATGAAGTTGCAAAGATTAGATGAGCAAAAGCAGGAAGATAAGAGGAAAGATATAATGGAAAAGAAAAATTTAAAACTTAGAGGGTGAATAAGCACATAACTGCCAGTGTATTTCTGTAGCAAAATATACTTGTTTTTATTTATGTAAAGTTGACTATGTAAAGTTTATTTATGTAAAGTACTACAATATTCTAATGAAAATACTAATGTTTCTTCTTCCAAAAATTCTCAGTTTGATTAGCCATTGGTTCTTGTTGATATGAATTGACAAGTTTGCCTGTTTTGTCTTTAGACTCTGAATTATGGTTACTATGGCATCTGGCCATGTAAACATCTTAGTAAATAAACCTCTCTGAACTTTAATTGTGTTTCAACAAATATTTGAAGAATAATTTTATCATTACCTGAGAGACATGATCCCAGAACAGTCTAACATTGTTAGTATTACTGGGTTCGATTAAATGAATAATCCCTCTGACACCATCATGTCCTCTGGAGGGCTAGAAGACAGGCAAGATATCCTTAATAATGCTGAGATACAAATTAAATTGTGACTCTAGAAGCATTATGAAGGCCTTAATCCACTCTGCCCTCCTGGATAGAGTTTTAACAAAAAAATCTGAAAGGCCTTGAATATGAAGGACAGGGTCCTATAACAGTTACCCAAATGCAAGAAAAGACAGTAAAAGCAACACAGGTTACAAAGCTGTCATTGCTTGTCATTTTCTTACTCAACTCTTACCGTTGCTGTTGTATTACTGGTGTTGCCTCTTTAGCCCTGCTGTCTCCTGTGATAGTTCTTGACTATATCTGTGCCACATTGAAAAAGATTTTGCATAAGCATATTAATGTAGCAAATAAGTTGCATAAAGTTGGTCTGTAATATTTTATCAACTCTCTCCATTACAATGTCTAAGATAAGGGGTTTTGACTTCACTGTATTGAATGACTTCTAGATTAGCAGAATACGAAAGATGAACTTGAAGACAGTTTTTCTACTGAATCTGTTCTGGTTTGTGCAGTTTCATGTGCTGTGCAACTGTACAGTTTCTGAGCTCTTTCCAGTAGTCTGTTAAACAAAGTCACTACTGTTTCTTGTCTGCAATTCTCATCTCACAGTCCTGCATTTGGGAATGGTTTTTGTGTTGGATGGCAGAGAGAAGACAGCAGCGTTTTTGTTTGGTTTTGGTTTGATTTGGATTTTTTTATTTAGTCTGAGCACTGAATTTATGCCTAAATTTTATGCATAATATACAGTCTCTTGTGTATTTATAGTTATGTATTACATGAGGAGATGTTCACCAAATGTGCCCTGTAGTTGGAGTAGAAGGCAGTGAGCTTTGTAATGAGCCTATAGTATATGCAGGAGTTCATTTCACCCTTGACATTTTAGTTCTGGCCAAACAGAGATGTATTTTCAGTTTGCAAACATCTCTAAGAGGAAAAGTCTGCTTTGATTTGCCAGTACTACCCTGGCAATACGTAATGGTTACTACTCAAGCTTGTTCAAAATTACATCAGAGGCTTTGTGCCATACTCTCAAAATCTAGTGAATCCCCATTAAAGGCAGTTGTTTAAAAAATAATTTCATTGCCCCTAAAACTTCAAAAAAAAAAAAAAAAAGTGATTTAACACTTTTGTTACAAGTAATATGGTGGCAGAAGTGTAATTTAACCTAGTTTATCTTCTAAAATGATCTATTGTTTGAATTGCTATCTCATAGTAATTCAGTTTAATAAGTCTCACTAATTGGAGAAGTGTGTTCTTAGGATAGGAATATTTTTAAGACTAGATAAAAATTTTACTGTAGGGTTTTATTGCTCTATAATTGGGTGAATCACTTTGTTTTTCTTTTCAGTTAAACAAGCCTTCTGCATTGTGAGGTTTTAGTTAATTGATGTTATTTTATTGACTTCTCTACGATTCAGTTTCTTTGAGGTTGAGATCTTCTGTAATGTGCATTAGTATTTGAAATGTATGGCGTATACAAAAATTTGAAAGACAAAGGAAAAATCGGAGTATCGAGATGACACATCATGAAGTACAAATGGTGGGTTATTTTATTTCATTAGATTGAGTATTCAACAAAATTGATATAGCCATCTTAGCTGAACTTGATTCGGAGACAAAAGACTGGTAGAAAAGCTGTTTATATTTTTTTTTTTTTTAAAACAAACCCTTAGCCTCTTACAGGAAATGATTCATGTCAGTACAAACTCAAACATTTTGAAAGATTGTGTGAGAAGCTATTCAAAGTCACATGCTATAAACAGTGTTTTAACATACAGTGATTCCTTCAACACACTTCACCGAAGAGATTATTTAAAACATGTTGTAGGCTTCCAAAAGGGTTTTCTTGCTTTGCGACTAACAAATAGGCAATTGGTTCAGCAAATATGTTCACTGACACATTGCTAGCTGTGGCCCAGGCATGAAATTGAAATGCTTCTGTGACTGTATTTATCTTTCAGCAGTTTATAAGTGAACAGAATGACTTACATCCTAGTTACCTCAAAAAAGGAATAGTCTGTTGGCTGAATAATGTAATTTTCATCACTTTAGAGCTGTCAATTCAAGTAAAATCTCCTGAATATTTTTCATCAGGAGAAGAGATTCAAATCTACAAAAGCAGGATGGTAGAAGGTGCTGCCTTCACGCATCCAGGAATCAGAGCAGTCGCAAAGTGGGTCAGATTCAGAGCACTCTTCCGCACAGGGGGATGGAAGCCCACAGGAAATGTTTCTGGAGAGCACACACAGACTACCTGAGGTAGTTGTTCACTCTGATGTGTTGCTACTATGTGCACACGGAGCCTCTTCAAAAAGGATTTGTGGAGATCTGCTTGTAGAGGCACACTCAGCTTCAAAATAGGCTATTTGTGTCTTTTTTTTCAAAAAGCTATCTTCTTGTGAGTTCGTATTTAGTTGTAACTGTTTGAACTGATTCTTGGAGTGTAAACTTAACAATAGCATGCCAAGAGCAGATTCTCCAGAAGGTGACATCAGCTGAAATATGGCTTTATTTTACATGTAGATATATGAGATTTTCTGTGGACTAGTACTTGCTTATAATAATTTTATGTATGTTTTGAAAAACATTTATAAATGCGTATTTTTATACGTGTACATTATATAAATAACAAGATATATATATGTATGGAAGCATATAAATAATATTTGAAGATATTTCCTCCAGAATAAGGAGGACTGCTACAGTTTCTCTCAAGGAGATCTAGTTAGTTTTACTCCTAAGTTGGTAATTATCACCTGTGACCCAGTTTAGTAGCGTAGTCACAGCAGGAGAAAACCTTGTCCCATTATATTTTTACTTTTACAAAATACTTATGTTAACCTAGGGGACAATGTTTCATTTTCTTCCAGGAGGAAGATATTGCAAAGAGTACTGCCTGAGTGGGAAACTGTGGTGCTGTTGACTGATGGTTTATATTGCTGCTTCAGTAAAAATAAAGGAAAATATTTTTGCTATTTTAAAAAGAAATGTAGGTTAAAAAATGCTTTAAAGTTCCATTGTTGTGTTCTTCAGGAGGTAGAGGGTTAAATCCATTGAATCTACAGAGAATTTTGGCACTTGCTGCACCGCAATTAAGATGTTTTCTCCAGAGTTTATTCAGAGCAGTGTTAATCAGTTATGTATAGTAGCTTAAAATATCATTATTGCAGCAGTGTTTTTTGAATAACAAATGACTTGTATAATAATGCGTCTGTGTGGTTCCAGTTTTAGTTGTCCTTATCTTGCATAATGAAATAAAGTTTTGTTAAGAAAAATAATTTTAAACTTTTTTAATAGAGTAGGCTTTCAGATAAGACCTTTCATCTCTTTTCTTTCTTTTCTGGGCTTGTCTTCTTTCTTTAAGTATATGTAGATCATGAAGTATGGCCAAAGTTTTTGGATTTTGGTGGCCCAGTCTCATTGCAGTTCTCTGCCTTTGGCCTTATGTCTGGTATTGGGTACAAATACAAGCCTTGAATATCAGGTGTGGAACAAAAAATGTACTCATATGTGTAATGTGGCAAATGGTCAAAATTTGTTTGTGTATATAAGTAACTGAGCTTTAAAAAATAAAGTTGTCTTGTCAAGAGATATACTGGTTACGGACAGAGAAATAGAATGCTCTTCAGAATGGAGATCCTTTCCTGGAGGGCAGCCGGAAGTGTAAGGGCAGGGGTGGGGAGGAGGAGAGGGGAAGGAGAGACCTTGTGGTGTTCAGCACTTCCAAGTTCAACTGGGTTGGTTTGTTTGCTGCTGATACCTGGAAGGAGGGTTACCAGGTATTGAACTTAATGGACAAGCAAAGCTTAGAGCCCCTATTATCTAAAAGTCAGAGAGATGGGAGGAGTATCAGGTATGTGGGAAGTCTTATTAAAGAGGGCTCAAAGCCACAGCTGTAAGCCTTCCAGTAGTTCCCATAATAGTGAAAAATGAAGTTTAAGCTCCTCATTAGGCAGCCTGTGGTTGTTAGTCACATAATGTAGTGAAGCAATTCTTATTTTTCGATTAGGCCTTCATATCAAAAAAATGAATTAAAAGTATTGTGTATAGGCAGAACTGTTGATGTAGCAGAAATGTATGTTTGAGATTTTACTTTATCAGTCCGGTGTGGAGAGAAGAGGGGAAAAAAGCAAGCAGACTCTTTTGAATAAGTCAGTTCATGTACAGGACGAGATGTGATTGTTTATTTGCTCAGGATGTGCTGCAACAGCATTAGCGCAAATGAAGAGACCTTATGCGTGATGGAGCTGTTGTTCTCTTGTTCATAAATTGAAGTTTTGCAGTGGTTAAAACAAACAAAACACAGAAGTCTTTTGGGTCTTTTGCACATGATGGCCAGTCTCTCTGAATTTAGTGTCTTTTATCTCTGAATGGTAATACTGCCAAAATTCCCTGCTACTGTGAAGTCTTAATGTTCCTGTTACAAAATAGGTTTTACATAAGTGTTACCAGCTCAAAGAAATAAGAAATCATGAATTAGACTTTCTAAAATCAGTGTTGGTTTGTCAGTTTCAATTTGGAGATCTGTAAATAACATTTAAAATTTCCTTAACGTTATGTGTATTTTGGGGCAAGGAGGAATTGGTTGGTTGTTGACTATTAAATTAGATGTGGGAGTTACTTAGTTATATTCCCTGGAAGTCTCGTGTATGATTGTGCCATTCCAAGAGCTGGGATTTCACGAAATGCTTAGGCAATCTGAATAGCAATGAAATGGAGAGTTGACTGTGAAACAGAGAGAACTGGGGGGGGGGGGGGGGGGGGGGGGGAGCAGGTGACCTGTTGTAGCTTTATCAATACAAAATAGATAATTTGTGATGTGAAGCTAGACAATGAAGTGATGTGAAGGAAAGCACACTCTAAATCCCCAGTGGTGGGAAATTCAAAGCATGTGCTGTAGCTGCGAGAAGTCGTTAGTCATAGCAAGGATGTGCCTGGCTTTTTATCAAATTCTCATTCATAGAAAAGGATTTAATAATTGAAAATTTAATAACTGAAAATGCGTAGCAGCTTGCTCTTCACAGAGTATTTCACAGTATTCTGGAAAATTTCATTCTTACCATCTATTTGAGCACCTTTAGAAAAAGAAAGCTTTTATTAAGCTTATTGAATGGGAGGGGAAGAAAATCCATAAAAGCTGGGAGGGGAAGCACTTATTAGAATAAAAGTGAGTTGAACAGTTAGTCTAGAGGAAGAGATACAGAATGCCTTGCATCACTCTTCAAAAGTATGCCACCCCCACACTGATTCATAGTGGCTGTATTTTGAGGGATTTGTGTCAGATGAAAGACACTCTGCTTCAGTGGAAGTGCAGGCTTCTCATAAGCACTGCTTGATGGAACCGCTCATGTAGAACCTGGGGCTCCCAAGTATTTCTTTATATTGCTATGGAAACCTGAGAGAGAAGGAACATACACATAAGTGACATTTATTTTCATTTAAGAAGTTAGGAGAGAGTATTTTAATGACTCCTTAATTAATGGTGCTCATCTAAAGAGTGGGACTGATCTGAAGCAAAATAGTTAACTGGGGTGTGGAGCCTATCTCTTGCCCACTTAGGAAACTTAAGCATAGTATATCGGAGCATTAGTTCATCGCTGTATTGTTTTTCCTAGACAGAACAGTGATTTTTGTTGTCTTTTTGTTGTTGTTTTTACGTGACTGCTGGACAGTAAATGGAAGTAGCTTGCTTACTTTTATAAAGGTCTGCTGAAGTTTGCAGTGTCTGGGCGCACAAGTTGTATTGGAACTGGTTTGCTTGTGTCAGTTTTATGCTGTGGAACAGCCTGGAACAGGGCTGAGTGCGAGTCGTGACACAGGAGACTTTTCAGTGGATGTTGTTGGCTTTTGAAGGAAGTGGTGTTAGTAATAAAACAGAAAACTACCTCTTCCTCACGTTGTTCTCTTCTCCCATTGTTGGTTTAATCTGAAATAGTACCAGATCTAAAGACTTATTTACACACAAGCAGTGACCTAGCTAATTTGGCCTTAGTTCAGTCATTTAATTAGAAATTAGATAAAAGGTTATTTCTGGGATATTCCTAGTTTGAACTGAGTGTGCCCATAGGATTTGATGCAAAACAATGTTGGTGTGAACTTGGCTGTTTGGGTTGCAGGTTATACATGGCTATTTGGCACTGACCGAATTAGACCAGGAGAGTAAAAGCTGTCTTTCTAGTAACACCAGAACTTTTGTGTATATGCTTTTTGTTGGCATTGCTTTCTACAGAGTTTGTTTTAAAGCATTTTAAACTTTTTTTTCTGAAACTAAAATTACAAGCACATTTACATCTTTCTGGAGGTGCCTGTGCTTACAGTCTCAGCTCTGTGGTGGTAATAAAAAGAATTAAAAGGGAGGGAAAGATAGGTGATAAAACTGACCCTGAGAAGGAGTGAGTTCTACATCTGAGGCCTTGCCTAGTATGCTTAGTTGCTTAGTCTCTATCGGAGATGTTGCTTAAGTTGCTTAGTATAACAGCTGAATTTTTATAATTACCAGGCCATATTGGCATAATGGAGAAAATTTTCAAAAGTATCCAAAGCTACGGGCTAGTCTGCCTCTGTGTGGTGCCTTACTGATGAAATGGCCTTGAAGCTCCCTAGCCTTTGAATACTGAAGTGCAGATACCTGCCAAAGGGTATCTGGGATTATCTTTGACTACCGCCTGGAATAAACCCCTGATCTGTGTTAGTGAGATGACCTACAGCTTTAATATTTATCTTTTTGATAGGTGATAGAGGAGCTGTTGATGGTAAAAGAACAACCTTCTGCGTTATTTGACTCCATCAGCATTTGCCAGGTGGTCGCAGACATATCACTTACCCTGGATCTATGATTTACCTGGTGAAAAGTAGAAGCAGGGTTTGCTGTCACCCTCCATTTCTATATTCTCAACCCTTTGCATGGTTATTAGTGTGATGTTGTGAGTGTAGGTACTTCCAAATATTACTATTAAATAGTTATTAAAAAAAAAAAAATGAGCAGCAGGTGTTTGGCTGTAACATACTGTACAGCAGTGTTTGAGGCTGATTTTGTATAAGTTAAAACCTTTTGTGATGATTAAGCATCGTTTTAAACCCTCCATGGAGGACTCAACCTGTGGGTTTTAGAAGGAGCAGTGAATGTGAAATAGATGGTAAAAGTCTCTCCCCAAACACATTGCTGCTTTGGAATATACTGAAAAAGTAGCAAAACTTCTTCTGCATGTTGTTCTACCCAGTGGAACTCCTATGCTTCTGGTATATGTATACTTCCTGACAAAAAGAGAATTACTGCTGATTATCTTTGTTGCTATTGCTAAACATAAAAGCTTTAGAGCTGCCTTAATGCTATCTTGTGTGTTTGTTACGGGATTCTTTTTCTAAGCCCTAATCAGATACCCCTCTAAAAGTCTTGCACACTGGACTTAAATTGTCATCATAAGCTTTTGTTTAGCTTGCGCAGCTGTGACTGCTAATGGTAATGAGGCTGTTTGGGAAAAGAAAAAGGAAAAAACCAACTGCCTTTAAACTGAGCCTGTTTGAGTAAGCAGATCACTTTGTGTCTTCACAGTTTGCTTCTGCTGGTGAGACAACCCAAAGCTGTGTGCTTTCTGGAGCCTGAGGTGTATATGCAGTCAATGACTCTGTCTTGCAAATGCCTTTCAGACACTTCTTAAGAGTATAAAAGAAATCTGTGAAATAAACATCAGAATTCAGTTTGACACCTAAACGTAGGTGCTGAGCTGTCACTTGTTGGTGGAGAGCTATTGACACAGTCAGCAGAACAGAGGAAGCAGCGTCTGAGCAGCCGTGAGATGTGAGCTGCGTGCTCTCTGGGCTCTCTTCGCTATGGATTTCTTTCTCCCAAATGGATCCCACTCAGGATCTTTGTGTAAGAAATAACCTTCTACGTCTGCTTTGTGCTGTGCAACCAGAGGATATAATGGCCAATCTACACAGGCTGTTAAGCATGATATTCTCACCCGTTCACCAGTTCCTGTCCGTATGGAACCCCTTTCCAACGGTCTCATCGGTGGCATGTGGGCACATGGGTCCTTTTGTGCTCTGAGGTCATTGTTAGCATGGCCTGCAAATCTGAGCTTTGGGTTGCTTTTGCAGACAGTAAGTGAGAAAATGTGGATCACTGTGATGCCAATAAAATCCATGTCCTTGCTTCTGTGATTGGATTTTGAAAGCACTGTTGTGCTCTGAATGCTTCTTTATGAATGGCAGGTTGCCTTTTACGCAACCCTCCACTTACCATTTAAGATGGAAAGTATACTTGCCAATTCATGCTTAATTGAAGGGTTCCTAGCAGTGTGCCTGTGTTCATCGGACCAAGCAGTTATTCTGCTGTCCTTTTCAAAGCTCTGGACTTCGGCTTGGGATAGGCTGCATGAACAGCCTGGCCATGCAGCCAGGGAGCTGCTTGGCTCCCTGGAAAAAGGGGAATTGGGGCAGAATGAAGTTTCTTTATCTCTGAGGGATACCTGTCTAGTCATCTGTGGTGTCTGGTTCTTATGCAGACAGGGAGCCCAAACTGCTGCTCTCCTAAACCACCGTTCTTAAAAGCTAGACTTTGAGCAGCATAAACATCGAAATTAGTTCTCAACTGGGTTGTAGCAAAGTGCATGTGTGAACTGCTCCATGCTGTTCTGTCTCATCACAACAGAAGACAGGTGATAGGCCTCTTGTCTAGAGATAGCTGGGTCCTGAAATAAAACCCCAAAACAAACCCACACAAAACCACCACCACAACCACCCCCAAAAAAACCAACCCCCCCAACAAAAAAGCGTATTGCATCAACACATCAACAGAAGATTTCAAGAGCCTCTGTTGCTTGAGCCACCCTTGCAGCATGATGGCAAGAGGACACCTGCCATTTTGGCCAAATAGAGTCAGAGAGAGGAATGTCTTGGATATGACTCTCCTGTACCCTTGGTGAGCTCTCAGTCCAGTAAGCGAAAAAACTACTCCTAGCAGTGCTTTGGGAATTTAGACACAATTCTTTTCTAACCTTTGTGGAATTTAAACTGACCCTACAATTAGTTATGCTCGTTTCAGAAGTAGATTTGCCACATGCTGACTGATTTCCTCAACTGTAAAAGCAATGCAACTTCTAGCAGATGTATTCCCTCAATGCTATTGTTCTTTTTATCTCTATTGCTCTTGTGACATTGAAGTTCCAGGAAGGCAAGGGGTGCTTGGTGATGATAGACCTGGCTGACCGCTAGAGACTTCAGTGAGGGAGAGGACATAAGGGAGAAGGGATCTGGTTTGGGCTTGTATCCAATTATTGCAATATATTTTTAGACTATTTTGTACTAAGGAAGTAAACACTTAAAGTTGTGTAAAGGTTAGAGATAGACCCACCCATTCTTGGAAGTATGTACAGCTTGCCCTGAATGACATCAGTGATGGAGCTGTCTTGTGTGTGTATGCAATTAGGTGATTTATTACAGTATAATTTTGTGCCAAAGCTTATTCAGAAATGTCTTTGGTTGTTTCAGGAAATTATTGTTTTATACTAAGCTTTTTCTCTTTACTGAATTTGTCCAGACCCAGTAAATCCATTTAAAGAAACATTTGCAATGTGGGGTACGGATCTAGTATCTAAGCTTTTCAGCTATTTGCCTTGATTGCTTTTATTTGCTGTATGAGCCTTTGGAAAGATAGAAGTATCCTATGTCAAACTATTTTTGCGTATATTAAATGCATATTTTAGCTACCACAACAGTATTATAAGTGTTATCACTTTTTAAAGTGATATGTAAAAGCTATTTTTTTCCTATTAGTTTTATTTCTAAGACTGGTTCAATGAAAAAAAAAATAGAAAATGGAAGTTACACCTGTGATTTTTGTCACTCTTTTAATTAGGTATCACCCTGAATATAGAATGCCATCTATGTGTGTCATGTGCAAATACTAAAATGAGATCTCATCAGTAAAGTGGATTTTCTGTAAAGCACATATATGATTTAATATCATCAGTCATACAATTTTTATAGATTTATAAAAATTAATTGCACCTCTTTTTAATAATTAAGCATATGACTCAATTATTTTTAACAAACTAGTGAAGTGCAGAGCTATTAGGCCACAGCACTGGTTTAATTCTTGGAATAGATCCAAGTCTTAAAGGTTACCATTAACCAATATTCCCCAGAAGAGACTGTCAACTCCAGAACTCTCCAGGTTGCATTTTTCAAGTGTCCATTTTTCTTAGAGATTGGTGAATGTGAACTTTTATGTTACCTGGTTTGCACCTTGAGCAATGCAGTAGCAAAAGAAAAAAAGAAGGTACTGTAATCCTCAGTAAATAAGAACATAAAGTAGGAGTAGAGATGATCTTGTCTCTGAAACGGTCGGGTACAGATCCAATTTTATGGCTGTATTACCCCCTCTGTGTTTGTAACCCATGATGGTAGACGCAGGGTGAGAATAGTTCTCCTGATCAATCTGTGCACGATGCGTGACATTAACAGTTGGACAGCACGTCTGGTTCCTGAGCCTTTACTTTCAGTGCAATACAGGAATGCTGGGAAGAATTTCCAGGAGGGCCACCAAAACTGTACAGGGATGGGAAAACAAACCTTACAGCAATGCTTAATGATGGTTTTATTTTTTTTTTAATCAAGAAAAAGATTGAATGGTGATCACTGGATGTGTATGTGCCCATAGGTCTTGCTGCAAGATCTTCAGTATTATAGACAATAATAAATACTGTAGTTGGAAATCAAACTTTGAATATAGTATTTCAGGCATTTTGAAGCAAAGAGTAGTTAAAGAATTTCATAAATGCATCTTTAAAAGACACTTTAGTACAACTTCTGCCTTGTCTCTGCCGTGGTCATGCCTGAGCAATTGTATTAGTTCTCTCTGATGTTAAAGCTCTGAAAACCAATTATGGCTAGAGCGTTTGTTAAGCAGTTTCTAGATACAGTGTTGTGGCAGCTTTAATGAAATGTACCTCCTCTATCGCAGAGGCTAGTGCGAGATGATAATAGGGATGAAGCTATCTTGGTTAGATCATTCTTGTCTTGTGCCTCCGCTGTGGTTTTGACTTTATATGAGGAAATACTTTTACATTTCGTATCAGACTGTCTTGCCTTTCTGTTGAGAAAGATGAATAATCGGTTGTGTTCGTGCTGTGACCAAGTTGCCTAACTGTTTTTGTTTGGCTTTCTGAGACCATTATTAAGGCGTATGGATCTTATACTTGAGTGAATGCAGTTTTCTTTCCTGAGTTTGTTTCTATAAAGCCCACTCAGTGAATTTGCTATTAAAACAGACTTAGTTACAGCAGGTCAACTTGTTGAGCATCTTCATCAAGCATGGAAAGTCAAATGCGGGACAATTCTTTCTGTATGCTCTTTGGATCAAAACCTAGCAGCTGCTTCCTGCTGAAGCACGCGTGAAATTTCCAGGAACTTAGAGCTAGTTGTGCAAAAACTTTGAATTGCGTGACCGACTTGAGTGGGAGGAGCACGTATCAAAAAAGGACTCAACCTGGTAAAATATACTGAACAATATAATGCTGCTGGAGAGGGGAGAACCTGTTTACAGCTCTGTCAGTGTTTGACAATTTCCAAGAGAATGATGGAGTGATTATCAGTCATGATCTCTTTGAAAAACTCTTAATAATAAACAAGATATTTGGGAATCTTTTCTAGCTAGGCCTTGTTCTGATTCTGTAAATAACGGCAAATGATTCTGAAGAACTATATACTTGAATCATTTTCACTCTAATTCATCTTGCTGGTTTGTTAGTAGACACAGGCGGTTCCCTGGGCTGTTTATCAACCTAGGGGAGTCAAGAAAAATGCTTCTTAATTTCAAAGAAAAGTTCATTCTATTTTTCTACTACAAGCTACTTTATATTGTGTACTTGTTATAATTACATGCAGAAAAGGAAACAGCAAGTTGGAGGAGAAAAAGTAAAATTCAAATTCCATTTATCTCTTTTCTCTCTCCTCAGGTGGAGAGACATGACATGAATACTCTGAGTTTACCGCTTAACATTCGCCGTGGAGGCTCTGACACCAACCTGAACTTTGATGTGCCAGATGGGGTCCTAGAGTTTCACAAAGTCAAACTCAGTGCAGATAGCTTGAAACAGAAAATCCTCAAGGTTACAGAACAAATCAAAGTTGAACAAACAGCTCGAGATGGAAATGTGGCTGAGTATTTGAAACTGGTAAACAGTGCAGACAAGCAGCAGGCTGGGCGCATTAAACAAGTCTTTGAGAAGAAGAACCAGAAATCTGCCCACTCCATTGCCCAGCTGCAGAAAAAATTGGAACAGTATCACAAAAAGCTCAAGGATATTGAACAAAATGGATCTTCCAAAACTACCAAGGATACTTCCAAAGATAACTTGAAAGATACTCAGCATGGGAAGCCTCGTACCTCTGGGCATGGAACAGACAGCAGCAAGTCGGGTGTGCCAGGTGTATCCTTGACACCACCTGTCTTTGTTTTCAGCAAGTCTAGAGAGTTTGCAAACCTGATCCGAAACAAATTTGGTAGTGCAGACAACATTGCTCATCTCAAAAATACCTTGGATGAATTTCGGCCAGAAACGAGTTCTCGAACGTATGGGGGCAGTGCCACCATTGTTGCCAAACCCAAATATGTTAGTGATGATGAATGCTCAAGCGGGACCTCTGGCTCAGCAGACAGTAATGGGAATAATTCCTTTGGTCCTGCTGTGGCAAGTACCCTGGACAGCCAAGGAAAGCTTTCCATGATTTTGGAGGAACTAAGGGAAATCAAGGAGACACAGTCCCAATTAGCTGACGATATTGAGAATTTAAAAACACAATTTAAAAGAGACTATGGCTTTATTTCTCAAATGTTACAAGAGGAAAGATATAGGTATCTTTTTTAACTGTTCTTTTGAAATTACTTTTGAATGGGTATAGAAGTTATTTGGAAAGTGTAAATGTGGGTGTGTGCTGTTGTGGGGGATATTTCAGAAGGAGGAGGAAAAGATAATTCCAATCAATCTCTGGTACCAAAATGTTCCATTCCTTCCAATAACCGAAAATACATGAAGAACATTAATATTTCCTGTCAAATTATGTGGTAGTTCTTTGCCTTTTGTCAAAGCCTTGTCAGAAAATTCCCTCATCTGACATCTTACTGGCATATTGTGTTATGTGAATACTGCACATAGGAGATGCCAATTGTTCTGTAACCAGTGGAAGAATTCTAATCTATTGCGACTTGAAAATGCTAATCAGTCTACGGTGTAGCACAGCTGACTTACGGCTGATAAATACACCCTTTAGTCCTGAGTACCTTGTGCAAATACTTCTCGGACACATTCCTATCTTGTGGATGCAATGTCACTTTGTACCCTGGTGTAACACATGGCTGTGAAATGTAATTTTAAGTGCTGTAGCACAACTTCCTCTTGCATTTGTTACTTGGCAATTAATCCCTTTATCCTCCACTGTGGGAAGTGAGATATGTTCTACAGAAGGCTTGCACCTGCTGTACCCATATCCCATTTGTCATATTGCTTCGTAAAGTAAGTGTTGATTCTTGAAGTCTTTACTACACTAACAGGCAAAAACTCAGTATGAATTGCAATATTTAATGTTTCCCTTGTTTACACTACTTGAAATACGAGGGAAGGCTGGATATCGGGTGGTAATATGGGGGAGGAAAGAACAGAGCAAATGGCCTACTGCACTCAGGACTTGGTTTCAGGAGAAAGCAGAGTGGCCTTTTCTGACAGCTCACTGCCATTAAGATCTCAAGCCCCCTGCCTCCATTTGCACAGCTAGACAATTTTGCCTCTATCATTTGTGTGCAGACTGTGGTGTTTGCCTGTTTGTGTGTTAAATCAAGTTACAAAATTACAAAAAAAATAAATTTCTAATTTCCCGATGGTTTAGTTGAACTGGTTTACCATGCAGAGACCTGCCAGAACAGGCTGTGCATGAATGGCAGGACCTTGCAGTTGTGTTTGAGAGGGGATCTAGGGAATATATGTTTCTTTTCACCACCGGCGAGCTGTTAACTGGCTCAAGCTTACTTATGAAACCATATCTTCTTGTTTAAATGAAGAGTGAGAAATGGAAAAATGTGAGTTGGATACCCTTAGGCACTGTTTATAGTTCATATAATTTGCCAATGATGTACAAATATTTGCTTTTTAACACCTGCTGCCAGCAAGGAACACTGAAAAAAGGCTTTCAGTTTGCTGCATAAATGCTTATGGAGAGTTTCCAAAGTTTCTACTGATTTCTCTGTGTGCTCTGTAACACCAGTCAGATGAATCCATAGTGCACTGAGAAGTTACCCTTTAAAATGTGTAATTGTTTTCATGATTTAGCATTACTTATATAGAACGCACTAAATTTAGACCTTTTTTCCTGATAAGATACGAAAGATTGGAAGACCAGTTAAATGACCTCACTGATCTGCATCAACATGAGACAGCGAACTTGAAACAAGAGCTAGCCAGCATAGAGGAGAAAGTGGCGTATCAGGCATATGAGCGATCACGAGATGTTCAGGTACTTTTTTTTTTCCTTATCATAAACTTCTAACATTTTGTAGAAATCTTCTACTGTGAAACACTCGCATCTTTCTACATCTTTGTATATAAAGAATCTGGGGAAAGATTTAAGCCCTTTTTTTGTCTGTTTTAAGGTGAAAACCCAGCACATTTAAATCTGTGACAGTCTCCCTTTATTTCTGTGGGTTCAGAATTTTACCTGCTGGAATTGATGATATAGCCTAGGCAGACTTGTGGATGAAGAATGACTGGTTTTAATTTCTTGCACCAGAGGAGGAGAGAATTGAGTCTCCTTGTATTGTGTCAAATGCCACTTTTGACAATGTCCAAACATAAGCCTCTTGCTCAGAGTTTCTCCAATATGTAGTCATGTCACTGTCAAGGTTTTTTATAAATTGAGTTTAAGGTAAAAAGTAAGAGAGCTAACTGATAAACAGGCTTGTAGATTTGCCAGTTGTAATTTAAGAGTTTTAATCCATGGTCACAAAGGCCCCTATAATCAAAGCTGTAGGGCATGTTCACGTTAGTGGTCAGTTGTAGTCATGTCTGGCTTCAATCAAAAGGCTGGTCATAATGTCTACAAGTTTGTCCTAACAGCATGTACTTACATACTGGAATATTTATATACAATATAGGCATCATAATATTTCTACCCCAAGTTTGAGCAAGTGGTGAAAAATGGTGAAAACATTGTTTTGCCTTACCGTGGGTTTAAATTCACTAACAACTGAGGAGCACTCAAAGACTGTCTTCATATTGGCTCACATGGTAAAAAAGAAAAAAAAACCACCCAGCCTCTTCTGCATGCCCCTGTGCTCGCATTTCTAAACGTAGAGAGCACAGGCAGCAGGACAATCATGGTGTTTCCCGATCGGTGTGAGGGTTGGGAACCCTCTGTAAAACTGGGAAAGGAATGGTCCTGAATCTAAACATATTGTAGGTTCCTTTGTAGACTGAAAGAACAGAGGTATCTCGTGCAGGACTCCTTTCTGGGAAGGCATCTTGAGGATGTAAAAACTGAATGAGACCCGTGTTCTCCAGCAGAAGGGCTGTGAAATGTTCGCTAACTCATTAGCAGAACCCTGGAGAGGTGTCAGAGACTTTTTAAAACTAATTGGAGTGCTACGTTGACACAGCCTTGTTTCTTTTATCTCTGTACAGTTGGGCCTGTTTCACCCTGTGTCTTTGAGGGTTTGGCAAATAAGCTAAAATAGAGTAAAAGCATTTAAGTTGTGGAGATTTTAAGTAACAACCTAAGTTTGGAGCGCTCTGTCCCCTAGCAGATGGGCAGATTGTTTTTAAAACACTTGCTCAGCCTTTCAATGCAGAACTGCAGCTATCAGACTTCTGCGGCTGGGCTTTCGCTAAATTAGCATGAGGTGATTTGAGAATAACTTGCAGTCAGTGTGGAGGAAGGACCAGGAAAGTTCTTTAGTGTGTAGTGGACAGCATGCGTGAACCCTGAAGGACTTTGTGCCACTCATTAAGAACGCTCTTCTGTATGATTACTAATTCCTAGAACAGTGAAAGGAAGCAGCCTTTTGTAAGGTGCTGTGCCGCGAGCTTTGCGCTGACTTTGTTGCCTGGCTGGTCCATGGTAAGCCAGTTCAATTTACTGAAACAAGGGTGAACTGACACAGCCAAAGAAAGCTCATAACTCTGTGTGCAGTGGCTTTGTTTATTTTCACACAGAGTATTGGATAGAATCAGCTTACTGTGTGACCAGGTGAACATCCCTGCCAGTGCAAGGAAAATGTTTGGAGTTTGAGAGTGGGAAAGGAAGTAAGGATGTAGGCATAATTTTTGCCTTTTACACAGTGGTAAAAGGTTCTATCAAGTTGGACAGTATCGTTAAATTGCAGCCTTGCACCTGTGTTATGTAGTGGTGCCCAAATCCCAACTTCAGCAAAAAAAAAGCAGCATTTTGGCAAGCAAGTGAAGCAGTTGGAAATTTTTCCATATTTCATTCCTGGAGGGCTTAAGAGTGGGGTTAGTGACTTAGGAACCATTTTACTCAAAGACCGTTTTTAGTACACCTTCAAGCCAAAGAGAAAGGTCTGCTTTCTTTAGAACAGAATGTGAAGTGGAATATATCGTGTGAAAGAGAGAATCCCATGAAAGTGTCACCACAGATTTCTCCACTGCCTCCACTGCACGCTGCCCACTTGCAGTATGGATTAAGGAGCCTTCCCACTGACAGAGGGAGAAGCTATGTCTTGCTGAGGACTCAAGCCTGGCCGTGCACCCTGGGTTCCTTTGAGAGAAAATCCATGTAGACCAGAGGGGTGGTGTAAACTGAATGCTACATGTTGCAAAGTAGATTTAATTAGTAGCACAGCACTACCCTAATATTTTCTGTAGCATATACACAGAAACTAATTTTGATGCTGGTTTAATACAATGAGAGTTGCCATGGCAACAGCTTTCCCAGTACTTTTATCTCATCAGTATATGCAGGAAACGTTATCTGTCATGAGCATTAGAGTTACGATACTTTTTCTCAAGCATGAAAAATATAAAAACTACATTTTGGACAGAGTTGTCAGACTTGATTATGCCTGGGCAGGCAGCGATATGCACATGCAGATATGTATGTGCATTTATTTTTAAAAAATTTGGTGGGTCATTCAAATTTTAGGAGTCTGTAATAAATTACACTTCTAATCTAGCTGATGGGTGGCTCTGCAGCTAAAATGGGAAAAGTGGTGTATGGAAATACAAGCTGCCCTAATTCTTGTTTTCTGCCTCCAGGAAGCCTTGGAATCATGCCAGACCCGGGTTTCAAAGCTGGAGCTCCATCAGCAAGAACAGCAAGCACAGCAGTCCGAAACAGTTAACGCCAAAGTGCTCCTGGGGAAATGCATAAATGTTATCCTGGCCTTCATGACTGTCATCTTAGTGTGTGTTTCTACTCTTGCAAAGTTCATTGCTCCTATGATGAAGAGTCGTTTTCATATCATCTGCACTTTTTTCGCAGTGACACTGCTGGCAATATTTTGTAAAAACTGGGATCATATCATTTGTGCCATAGAAAGGATGATTATACCAAGATGAAGCTGCTGGTCTGGCTGCTTTCTTTTTCTTCTCTTTTTTTCTTCTTTCCCACCCTCTTTTTTAAGTGCTGTGTGTATACAGATTTTTTTTTGTCAGTTTAAATGTGCACACTGGATGGAGAAGGCTACAAAGACTCTTGGACTTCAGGGTGTGAATACATAAGTGCATACTTGTTGGCAGTCACTTGCCTGTTCAATCCAATTGTGTCTAATTGGCTATGTCTGTGATGAACTTCTCGCTTATGTCAAGTCTTCTGCCTTAATCCAGTGGGTTTTCCACTTTACAAACCCACACCCACAGAAGATGGTGCGATGCTCTGGGAGGGATCCAAGGGACTGCAAGTCTCAGGTGTGCTTTTTACTAGACTAATGTGAAGAGCGGGATCAGGAGGGAGTGCACCATAATGTGTATCAGCCCTGTTAGACTAATAAGTTAATTTTCTCTCTGAATCCAAGTAGAATTATAAAACAGATTATACAGTCATATGTATTAATAGTTCTTGATTCTAAATAAATTGGTATCTGTATATGGCATTTCTAGTTTTCAGGACTAGGAAAACTTGATTATTCGGCTAGTAACCCTTTGCACAGAGAGTTTATTGTTTGTAAATTAGACCAGTGATGACTATTGACCACAGTCAGAGGTTGTTCTATCCTGGCACTATTCCTTACTGCACTCAGGAAATGCATCGATGTGGCATAAGGCTTCCAAAGATGAACTGAACTGAATGGCAGGATCTCTGGGCCACTTTGTAAAGGAGTAAAGCAGCAAGTAACTGATGGGTAAGTTGTCATGCAGACCAAAGCACTCACTTGCTTCAAGCCCTGTAACCTGCAAGGGCAAAGGAGGGCACAGGAAGGCGACATTTAGGTGAGCCTTTGTTAGCACTGAATTGTTGGGGTGTTCTTGACTGAACGCAGAGCAGATAGGTAGTGGGACTCCGGGTACAGTGGATTTTTTTCTTGTGTCAGATTAAGGAATATGGAAGAAGCATCAGGGAACAGGTCTTTCGGGGAGCAGGGTTTTAAACTTCTGTAAGTATACAAACACTGTGCAGACTCTCTTGACAAACATTCCTGAAAATAATGTATTAGCATGCAGTACCACTACTAGGAGACAGGGTTCGTTTTGTTTTTTTACTGGAATTAATTTTTCTTGATTTAGGAACTGCAAAAAAAATTTCCCTGAAATCTGCTTGGCTTTCAGCCATGATGTAAAACAAGATTTTTACTTAAAAAAAAAAAAAAAAAAAAAAAAACCAACCAAAAAAAACCCACCACAACCAGAATTATTCTCCACTCTGAATTAAATAGAAAAAAAAGACAGTGTCTCAAGTTATTTGATATTGAGTGTTACTTACTTCGAAAATAATTGTCATGACAAGATTTTCTTTCCAGTTGCAGTATTTGTTATGCTGGTTTTACGGGGGGTGGGGGGAGGTGAAGGGGATTACTCAATGTGTGTGTTTTTAATCAAGTGCAATAGTTGGTGTAGAAATTCAGAAAACATTATTCTGAGGAAAGGGAGTGGAGGCAGGGGAAAAACTCTGAAATTTTACCACAACTGGATTAACAGTGAATACAGTTACTTTTTGTGGCTTCAGGGACTTGAAGGAAGGACAGAATTAACTGCATAAATAATGATGTGACTCAGCATTTAGAAAATTCAATTAAAACACTCTTAAAAAACTTTAAAGAATCCTATATGTGTGCTACATGTTTGAAGAGAGAAATCAGGAAGGATTGTGCTGGCGCACAGGCACCGGAAACGGATCAGATCAGGCACACCCATGTTATCCTACCCCAGCCCTGCCTAACCTTCCAAGGAAGGTGGAGTGGAAAGCAAGAGTCCTGCTGAGAGGGATATGACCTTATAAAGCCCAGACTTACCAATTTGTTTATCCCTGGCTGCATCAGGGAGAATTATTATATAGATACATTCTGCTTTTCCTTCATAATGTTTTGTTTTGTTTTTTTTAATTTGCTTTTACCCCTGTATTCCTGGTATCCCCTGAGGAAGGAGAGAAGTGTTGTGTTATGCAATAAAACTTCTCTGTCTTAACTGCTGCATGTGCTCATGCTGCTGGCCGGTCCAGGGAGACCTTTCTTCTCATGTCTCGTCACCCATTTTGGCACTGTATGCGTGCACTGCAACAGGCCTCCGCCCCCACCTTCCACGTACCTGCGCTTAGCCTCCTTTTCCAGCCAGCTCATAAACTGAGGGCATTGCTTCCACTGACGCAGCTGATAAACTTATCTTCACAGGGAAGTCTCTTCCACAATGTTAAAAAGATTAAAAGAGAAAAATAAGTTGCTCTTTCATGGTCTTTACATCACAAGAAAGGGTTTCCCTTGGTTTATTTTTATGCCCTTTTGATGTGTCCTGAGATCCTCTTGGTCTTTTTCACTGTTTTAATAGAATTTGTTCCTATCTTCATTTTTGAAAGGGCATATAGTGTCTTTTTATAGTCTGTGTTTTCCATTTCTTTAGCTAATGAGTGTGCTTCTATTCCCAGTCCTTTCCTTTCTGAAGTCTTTTCCTAAATTCCACCAACCATTTTCCTCATCAGCCCTATGACTTTTTTATTCCCCTCATTTCTGTAGACCATAAGATTATACATCCACTGCAAAAACCAAAGAGTCCTGGTACTGATCCTCAGAAAGCTGTGACTCTTCATGGTGTTTTCTTGCCATCTGTATTATAACCTCCATTCTTCTATTCAGTTTGCACAGCCACCTTCTGGTTTGGCCGCTTGATAAAACACTTTGTCTAGCATTTTGTTGAATGGGTTCAGAAGGGTACACGTGCAAGAAAGAAATACCAGATGTTAATAATTTTTACATGGGAAAAACTCCTTTGCCTGTTGCATGGTTGTATGTTTAAAGAGATAGTCTTCCCCGTGCTAGTGTATGTAGTTAAAAACGTAATGTCAGATAGTCTCAAGGTTGGACAGGAAAGAGATTAATCATTTTTCTTATAATGAAGTTGGTGTGGTACAACCTGGGGACGTGAAGGCTTCTGTTCCAAGGGTATCCTATTACAGTCCTGGAAGATGACCTCCGTGCAAAATGAGGGTGCAACATAAAATCAATGAGCCTATGAAAGATTGCTGATGGTCTTGATAAAATCTGACTGCGTCCAAATTGGAAACAGAAGGGTCTTGTGTTTCCATGTTGGCAGAGGACACAGAAAAAGCTGTAAAGGCTGCCTAATGTTACACATGGAAACTAAAACAACCCTAATTGGTAAATGGGTACAGCACTTCTCTAGGTTATTTTCCCTGCTAGATTTAAATCACTGGAGGATGTGACGTGCATCAAGAAATTTAAAAAAGATGTGAAGGGCAAAGGCCTACTTTTGGGTGAAACTGCTACAGTTTGCAGAGAGTAAGGCTGCAGTGCCAGAAGCTGTGCCAAGGGGAAGGGAGAGCTCCCTGCCTGCCTTCACCCTCCTGTCTCTTACCTTGAGCTGACACTGGTGTATGTTGCAGTCTTCTGCACGCCAGGTTAGCTCACTAGGCTGGAAGAAAAACCTAGTGAAAGAGGTGGATATTCCAGACATCTAGCGACTTAAAGGGTTGATGGAAAGGTCTCGCGAGTCTAAATCAGGGACCAAAAGGGAGATGAGCCTTTTTCTTTCTTGCTGCAGTGAATCATTAGCTGCCCCTAAAACTACACTCCAGGCAGCCTCCAGGTAGAGTGACAGTACAGCTTCATGCAGAAAGGTTCTTCCTAGCTTTTGCTTACACGGAGCAGATACAAACAGCACCAGGACATGGTAGTGCGGGCTAGCCAGCTGTGTTTGTGCCCAGGACAAAGAGCAGGCTGGTGGCTGTCCCACCAACTGCAGTATCAGCATCACTTCCACCGCTTAGGCTGGGACTACATGAGTAGGTATCTGGCCTGCAGTCAAAGCTCTGCCTGCTGTGAAATTACGCCTAGGCCATCCCTAACAGTTGCAAGACCTGTCTTAATGAGAACTTTGTTCGGCTTCTCAATCAGTTAACCATGTTCTGTCAGGATACTGTTTGCTTTTATGTTCTCATACAACACACTAGACATTTTTAGTATATTCCTTACACTTACTCAGTGTGAGCCTCTAAAACACTCCTACTCAACAACAAGTTGCCAGACAGTGTCTTTTCTGCTCAATGCTGCCTGGTAGTCAATTATTTCACTTCACTATGACAGTAGTTCTCCAACTGAAACGCCCCTCAGTTAGTTGTTAATACCGGTTCTATAGGCTTTTGGCAGCTTTTTTGCTCAGAGTTTTCTGGAGATTTAGTTTCTCGTGAAGGTTAGCACACTTTTCCTGATCTCTCCCTTTTCAGCATACAGGTCTAAAATTAGGTTTCCTGTAAAACTTGTGTAATGGATGCCTCCACTAGCTTCAGCTATAACTCTATTATTGTTGAGTATCCAATTAGTCACTGACAGCACTGAATGAGACCCAGTTTAAATCCCTTTTCCTTTCTGCTTTGTTATGTGGTTGTGCAGCTTCTCATTTTATTGTTCTCCTAAAATGTCTACTTGTTCTGAATTCTTAGAGAAGCACTATCAAGTCTGACTGCTTTTTGGCTTGATATCAAAATGCTTGTGTTCTGCAGTGTCTCTGCTGCAGGACCATCACATATAGATCTGACATCTGCACTACATGAAGGATATTTAAAAGGCAATGGTTTTCTTGGAACAAAATCACGAGTGTGTATCTGGGGAATAGAAATTCAATGGGCGAAGGCACTTTGCTGTAGGAAATACACATCATTCACTGACTAGAAGTTGAAGCTAGACAAATCCAGTGCAAGCATGAGCTTCAGTTTTGTAATCATAAGGGTTACAAGCTAATTATTAGCTACTGAATAACATAAAGACTCCAAAATTTGAAGTTAAAGTTGAGTGCTGCTGTTCAAAGAGGAATCCGTTCAGGCTTATGTTTGATGCAAAGTCAACTGCACAATCAGAGGTGGTGCTTTCTGGAGTTAAAATCAATGAACAAGAAATTACTTGGGGGAAAAAAAAACAAAACAGAAGCTTGTGGTTCGTTTAGCTGCTATGGAATTTTGGAAACCAAGTCCCTTTCCTCTGTGATATAGACATTTTACTTCTGAAATCAATGGTGCAACAGAAGGTAAACACAGATTAATGTAATTAAACACTTTAATTTGGATAACGGTTTAATCACTTCTGAAAGTCTATGTAGGAATAGCAATCAGACAAGTTTATTCTCCTCTTTTTTAATCAAGCAATATTTATCTGCTTTTTTTAATTTACCATCACACCAGAACATGGTCTTTAATTAATTACATTCCTCCATTCTAAAATGCAAGAGATTCATAAAAGGCTTGTTTTCAGATAAAGTTTGAATGGTCTCTCTGAAGCTTAGTAGAATCCAGCAGAAAGAATCAGTCAATTTTACATTACAGCAGTGAAGGATGGAGAAAAGTGTAAGTTTAGTTAATGGAATTGCTTATTTTCCCTGAAGAAGCAAACTGAGATGATGCTGTATATAAAGACTGCATGAGGACTAGTCAAACTATCTTGTACGGTTGATTTGCTGTATGTTTAGCGTATTAAGCTGTACTGTTGTCGGAAAGTTTTGCACAAAACCACCTTTCCTTTTTTACCCAGGGAACCTGGGTGTGGTAGTATCAAGGTGTACCAAAAATTGTCGGGTTTTATTGACTAAAGTTAATTGTCTCAGTGTGTAACCTACAAGTTTCTCATACCATTTTCATTTTGTGCAGCACTGTGGAAAGATGCAACTACAAAAATGTATTTTTTGTATATTTTGTTGTGTAGTCATGACTGCCTCTAAGGTGCCATTAACATTTTTTTAAATAAAAATATTTACATTTATTTGATGGTGAACATTGCTGCTTAAACTTGCTGTCTGATGACTCAAACCCCTATCAGTTTTTCTTTGTCAGTAACCAAGTTATTCACCTGACAGTGACAAAGTTATTCAATTGAGCTTAAGCCCCAGCTTTAAAATACTGATGAAACTGAGCATTTTGTTCTGCTGCAGTTTTGACCACACTGATAATTTGAATTTTATTTATAGCTATGACATGGCAACACTGCAAACATCAAATGAGGTATCATCACCGCTTTTCTCCAGAGCTTGTAGGAACATGCTATGAAAACATCATGTTATTGTGCCAAGCAGTTGGACTCACTTTGGATTATGTTTTTGGAAAACTGTATTAGAAACCTGAGTTTGTACATTGTCAGAAATCTTGGTCACATATGCCAAAAATGTAACACTGACACTTCATAGTTAACATAGCTGACATAAGGCAAACCATTTGCATTTATTTTTCACAAAGCAGAGGTCTTGTCAGCTGACACCAGCAGCCGTTGGGAATTATATTATTTTTATACCAAGAACAGAGTAGACACAGTGCAGTAGCAGCGTGTTGCTTTGCACTCATGCCATATTTCCTATTTCCTCCTATTTGAGGAAATGGCATACAGCGGCTCCCATGTCACCTGCAGACCTTCCAAGATCTTGTCATGCTGAATTTCACATAGTAGCCTGGAACTCCATCTACAATAAGGCTAACTCCAGTCACAAACAGCAGGTTCCTCCCAGCTGCTGGTAACTTTTTCCTGCTTCTGGCGTGGGCTGAATAACCTCTGCTAATACACTGGCAAATCAGACGTAAAAAAAGGCACCATCAGTTCTCCGAGCTATTCATAACTCTGGCTTTGAGGAGTGCGTAACACACCCAGGTAACTGTTTCAGCACCTAAACACAGAAGAGCAGAGAGGAAAATAGGATGGCGCAGTTTAACTTTGCACAGAAAGAAAAGTGTCACTGCTAGCCAAGCAGTGGTCACCACACAGTGTCAGCAATCACTAAATGCCTCATGTTGGTGCACCCAATACCTCCGAGAACCAAGTTGTATCAATGCACCAGAAACCAGCTGAAGGCACCCAAGACTTCATCTTCTGCTACACGGCAACTCATTTAGACACATTAAAACCTGCTTTGAACTAGCTAGCTCAGACACAGCTGGCAGTGCAGTTTAAACTTAATGATAAATGCTTCCTGGATGCATGCGTGTCACCACTCTGCTTGTGCTACTGTGGACAAGTACAGCAATCAAACAGCAGGTTCTGCCTCCCAAGGCAGCTAGCACAGAGCTGGTGTAATGGAAATGCTGCATCTTCCCCAGTTCATGTTTGGACTGTGCACTTAGGTGAAAACTCATTCATTTTGTGAAGTTACCTGGTGGATCGAGCTATGTGACCTTTTACATGCAGGCTACCAGATTCAGACAGCAGTAAAGCAGAGAGGCTGAACTCCCCTGCCTTCGGATGAGCTTGAAGCTGGCCAATGCCAAGCTGCTGGAAGAAGCATCAATACGCTTTTGACAGAAACTTTAGGAATTGCACTTGCATTTGATGTAGTCGTGATCCCTTCAGTTGGTGTGTGGTTCTACCCACCTGTGTATGTAAATCTTGAAAAACTCCTCTTTAGTTAGTGTGGCTAGAACAGGGTCAACCTAACGGAAATGAAAGCACAGTCAGGACTGAAACCTGTAATATATGAGAACAATACACATAAATGTGAAATCTCCTTGTAGCCCAATAAAAGCCCTCTATATTTTTCTGTTGAATACTATTTTAATTAGTTGGTACTGGTCGGGGAAACATGCTTTTTCCCCGTAGCCACAGACACATGGTTAAAGAGGGAGGATGCAGAAGATGAGTATTTATAAGCATGAGATACTCTATGTATGTGCTGGACGGAAAAGTAGAGAGCATGCCTGTGTGATCAGCAGTCCCATACAACATGTTTGCCTGAGTCAACTGCTTCATAAACTGCCTCATGCTTAATATCAACTGATGTCCTATGTGCTAAAAATTACATTCCCGCCCCACTGAGCTGAACAGCAAAACCCCCTCTGAGTTTAACCAGGACAGATTCTTATCATAGCACTATGGCATTCAAAAGCATCTTCTGATTTTGCAGTGCCCCAAATATTATTTTTCTCAGGCAATCTACACACAACAATGTACAGTTTTAACTCTCCACCACAAATAGCACACAGACGCCTCTGCCACAGTTGTAGGAGACGATGATACTACTTGGACTCCTTCAGGCTCTGCTGACTCAGAGGCTGAACAGAGCTTGTATTCCCAACACTAATTCCCCACTTGGCCTCTCTCCTGCTAGGTTGGATTCAGGTCAAGGTGACATAAACTAAGCATGGATTAAACTACAGGTATGACCAGCACCATGTGCACGTAACAGCAAAACCCTTCTCTGAAGATATGCCCACTGGCCTATGGGAGGATTTATCTAATCTAGCAACTATTTTCAGCTTGCTCAGCTAAAGCAGTAAGGAAGTCTAAACGAGCTTTCAAACTCATCAAGACAATTTCTGACCATACTTATACGGTATCTTCCTCCAAAAAGCGTATCTGCAAAACACATCAAAATATTTTCTTGGGCTTCTCTACATAGTATACATCCCTTTGTATGTTGCTTTCTTTGTGTAAGGATGAACCTTGCTGCTCTGTGAAATGCTGATCTACCCAGAACTAATATAAGATGACATTTAGGGAGACATAAATAATCTCTAATACTGTTAACTAAAAACCTTGAAGTCTCTAAATGAAATCTCTTTACTTTTATTTGAACTTCACAGTGAATTTAAGTAGTGTACCTAAAAGAGACTTTGCTTTTTTGTAAAATAAACTACTGAGATCTGTAGCTGCATAAATTCTATTCCTATGAAAAACCTGTGTTGGGGGAGATGTTTTAAAATGGGGAATTTGCTGCTGTTGGAATAATCCAATTTATTATAAAGCTATTATACCTGTTTCCTTTAAGTACTGACTTAACTAGAAGAGTAAGATGGACATAAACAAAGACAAAACAAACAAACCCAAATATGTGTTTCCCCTCTCTCCTCAACAGGACAGCTTCTTTTCATATTTACTTCTCTTTCATTTTTTTTTCTTTTGTCGTTGCCCAGAGAAGCTGTGGATGCCCCCTCCCTGGAATTGCTCAAGGCCAGGTTGGATGGAGCTCTGAGCAACCTGGTCTAGTGGAGGATGTCCCTGCTCATGGCAGGGGGATTGGAACCAGATGATCTTTAAGGTCCCGTCCAACCCAAACCATTCTATGATTCTATAATATTTATAGTTTTCACTTTCTAGCTGTTTCTCCCTCTTGCTCTCTAGGTTCATCACTTGACTGACCCTCTTCTCTCTCTATGTCCGTAAGCCCCACGCACATGCTTGCTATTCGTCCTTCCTTCAGCCATTGCCTTCTTGTGCCCTTGAACTCCATCTTGTCTCTTGCTTTTTCCTTGTGCTCTGCAACATTCCAAGGTCAAGCCCATCTGAGTGACTACAGCAGCTCTGTTTTTTATGCAAGCAGAGGTAGGAGCAGGTTTTCAGCAGTTCTTGCATTGCTGTGAGACAAGGAGAGAGAGAGAGAGTCACTGTGACCAAGAAGAGCATCATTACCACTCATACTTCAAAAATGCTAGCTATCAGGTGATTAACTAGAATTACCTGACTCAGTGGGCCTCTGAGGGAAACAAGGACCCTTTTTTGGTCAATGTGAAAAACATGGAGACAAAAATAAAGTAATGCGATTTCCACCATCTTTAGTCATCCTCTTAGAACAAGATTCCACACTGCAAATTATTACACAAAAATGGTACCATTATTCAACCAACTAGCTGGCAAAAGACACCCGAGCCTGTCTGTTGATTTTAATTACCTAAATAATTTTAGATTTTTTAAGTTTTTTGCTATGTCCCCCGCAGAGCTCATACTGAGTGTTCTAGATTCTCGACTTCATGTTTCTGATGTAAATTAATGGTTTTCCAATAGATTATAGCTGTGTGATCCTGATGTGAACAGGCACTAACAGAACCAAAGAAAGAATCCAGGCCACACCACCATTCCTGTTCATGAAGGTGTACAAGAGAGGAAGACTTCTGCTTGACCTGAGTTAGCATTAATATATGTAGAGCTGATAGCGAGCAAAAAAATAATTTAAATGAGCAAATTTGACGCAGGAAACAAGAGAGACAGGGATACAACTTCGTAAACTTTTTAAAAAAGATTTTTGCATTGTAAATCCGTGTAGAACTATAGCTTTTTTTTTTCCTCCATCAGAATCTGTTTTGCATCAACGTTAAATTTTAGTTCATTTTGGAAGGTGAACTTTTAAGTTGTTGTAATGTTACGTATTTCGGTACAGGTATACATTGGTATAGACTGAATGCTATTGGTATTTCACTTCCAGTCTTGCAGAGGTGTTGCCCACAAGCACAACACCCATGTCACGCTGCACAGCCACACCAGCCGGCACAGGCTGCCAGCGGGGGACTGCACCCCTGCCATCCCAGCCACGGCAGTGCCCGCGGCAGGTTTTAGGCACCTTCTCATTCACTGAGCTTACAACCACCTCTAGGGCAGCCAGCTGCAACTGTCGCCTACAGATCTCTATGAAAATACTGGCAAATTTAACTTTTGCCTTTTTTTCTCTTTTCCTTGGGGACGCGTGTGTGTCATCAGTAATATCCACCTTCCAATACACCGATCCTAGCCGATTTTAATCCTTATCAAGGGACTGTTAGTCTTATTAGAGGACTGTCAGCACCGGGCCGGATGATCCATCTCCCGCCAGTCAGAGCGGTTTCAGAGAGACATCGAGCAGTTGACCCGAAGATCGCGCTTACAGTGTTCCAGCCGCCCCTACAAGCCCCTTTCTGTCAGCGAACAGCGGCCATCGCCAGGAACGCCTGGAACGTGTTTTTCTCTGTAGGCGGCCACGCAAGCCGGAGCGTTGGCCACTTGGCACCGCCGAACGAAACACCTCCCGCGTGCGTTTCCCCTCAGCCGGCAGGCGCCAGGCTCGGGCATCCGCCACGGACACGACAGCGAGCTGCCCCGCCGTTTTCCTCCCTCCCTCCCTCCGGAGAGAATCCGCAGCGGCGGCCACCGGGCTTCGCAGACGCCGCACGGAAGCTTAAACCTCCTGCCCGCGGCACAACCCCGCCGTGTCAGACGCACCGCGCTCGCCAGGGCGCCGTTATCACGACACGGCGACACGGCGACACGGCAGCGTGCCAACCTCCCCCCCCCGCCAAGGCGGGGCGCCCGCCGCCGCCAGGCACCGCCCCCTGTCGCGCGCGGGGAGGCGGGCCCGCGGAGGGCGGCCGGCGCAGGCGCACGCGGGGCTCTGAGGTGGCGCGGGCCCGTTACCCCGGCAATGCTGCCCTGGCCTCCGCCTTCCCCGGCGCCGCCGCGCTCCCAGGATGCTCCGCGCCCCGCGGACACCCGGCGGGCGGAGGCAGTGGCGGGAGGTGAGGCGCCATTTTTAAATTCCTCGAACCGGCGGCGGCCGCTGCTGGCTGAGCGGGCCGGGCTGTGAGGGGCAGGGCACCGCTGAGGGGAGGCCGGCCGGGCGGACTGGCTGGGGCCTGTCTGCTTGGGGCTTCGCCTCGCGGCGTACGAGCTGGGAGGCACTGCGGCCTTCGCTCCGGCCCCGCTCGCTTCTCCCCTGGGCCGTGCGTTACCGAGCGGAAAGCTGCAAAGCCGGGAAGGGAGGTCGGCAGCCCGTCCCAGAGCGCGATCGTCTCTGTCTTGTGTCCCGTCTGGTGGTAACAGCCTGCTGCGGCCTCCGCTGGCTGCTGGTGGGCTGCGGGGTTTGGGAATTACCCAGCACAAGCTCGGGGCGGCAGAGTTCAGGGGCAGGGAGAGCCTGCTCGCTGCCAACCTGTCAGATGTTTCCGTTTGCATGCTTTCTTTTCCACCAGCGAACTTCAGCCTTGTCGAGTTGGAGGATAATGATTATTCTTCTGCGCTTCTGGATGTGTGATGCCCGTATTGGTGTTGTTCCTCTGACCAAGCTACTACATCCATGAAATTAACAGTAAAAATGTCATGGTGACTTACACAGCTCGCTTTGCCTCTCGCATGCTCTTTGTCCACATAGTGTATGGTGCATATAACCATATTTCTGCCTGCAAGAGGTGTAGGATACATATACTAACACAAGACCTATGCCCTACCTGAACATTTATTTTTTAAGTCAATATGTAAGGAAAGTGATTTTTCAGAAGAGTTTTGATTGTGGGCTATAGAACTACATGTGACAAGCAGACATCTGTATGCCCTGAGTAAAACTTTGAATGGTATTCTAGTGAGCAAAAGTTTCTCACCTGTTTGAAGGTCTCCTGTCATGAAAATAACAGTGGAAGACATACGTGGTGTATGTAGACTACAGCCAGATTTACCAACTAAGGCTCCCATACCAAATTGCAGTTCAATCAGTAACTGGTCAGTCTGACTTAGTAGTGTATGTGGCTAAAGCAATAATCTTAATCCTAAACTAAGATATAAACTTGTTTGTTGCTTTTCAGCTAATAATTAACCATATCTCTCATATAGGACAGAAATTGAAAGGGTGATACTGTGTAGAGATGGACACTGAAATAATGTATGCTTAATTGTTGGAATTTGTACTTTGAACAGTGCTGTGGAAGAAGTGATAGTAGTTTGAATGAGATTGGTGTCTTGTATAATGTAGAAGTCATACAGATGTTCTCCAAAATTTTTACACTTAGGCATGCAAAGCTATTAAGCATTTATTTTCACTGGATTCTCTACGGTCATGTCTGAGCAGTATCCAGATTATGGAACTTCCTATGATGAAGGTTTTCATGTTTTTCTTTGATTTCTCCTCTCCAAGTATGTGTATGTTTTTAAGGTGATTACTTTGGCTATTGCAAGTTGCTTATGGGGAATTAGTAGAATATGGACTGTTAAAGTAGTGAGAGGTACACTATCATATTTCTCAAATTATAGATCATTTTGGTTTTTATTCTTGATGTTCATGGAAACTCTGATCTCACATGAGTGTGTCGCATAGTCATTAAAGGTAGGATTTGTTTCACTTGACTGACTGTCTAAAAGCTAAGTATCTAGTACAAGGCTATGGTTTTGTGAACGTCTGAGCACATGATATGACAATGCTCTGCTCCTGAAAGAAGGAAGCCTTGCTCCTCCTCCTGCCTATTTACTTGGCTCTTTGTTCCTTTCTTCTAGCCAGTACCAGCTGCCTACTTTCACTGATGATGTAGCTTGTTGGATTTTTCCCATGAGCTAGCGTGACTCACTGACCTCACAGAAAAACTGTTGAGTGTTTTCTGCTTGTTTTAAGTGTATTGGCTTCTTGAGTTAAATCAGTTCATGGAAGGGTCTGGTGGATGACAAATCTAGGAATGGGGATGAGTAAAGGAGGAGTGGAACCTCTCATTCCTGGTGGCAGTGAGCTCTTGTATTGGACTACACTTTTTCATTTGTTCATTATCTAGTCTTACTGTAGACTCTTAAGCAGGGATGAGAAGCGGTAGTGTTTGAAGAGTCACTTTCGTGAGGCTGTGCTTCCTTTGAGTGTCTCACTTGTTCTTTCAGGCAAATAGTTGTGTTGTTTCACAAGACCTTGGCTGATTCAGTTAGGAGAAAAAAAAAAGAGCACAGAAAGAGGTCTAGAGTTCTAGAGAACTTTAGTACTTGAACAAAACATGGTGCAAGGCTAAATACTGTAAATTTTTTCACCAATGGTCGCAAAATTGCATTCATTGTATCATTTCACTGTTTAGAACAGTGTTCAAATATGATAAATTTATGTGTATTAAGCGTGGCTGTGGTATGGAAAGAAGAACCATGAGTGAATTATGTATGTCACCCAGATGAATTACCAATACATGCTGAAATCATGTAGCTTGGTTATGCTAGGTAAGCTAGAAGGAAGCCTTGTTATTGTAAACAATATACAATAAAAATAGGAATTGTAATATAAATAAAAAAATTGCATTGATATCTTCATATTTTTGTCTAAATACAAGTATTCTCACTATTTCAAGTGCTTGTAGCAAACAAAAGTTAAAATAATATAGCTGAAAAATCTTATAAAAGGAGAAAAGCCCTTTTACAATGTGTCGATATAAAGAAGAGACAGATGCGAAGCAGGCCTTTAAACATTGTTTCTCTCCGTATGAAAATAAACAATTGGAGAAGAAAGGCAAAACACAGGTGATTCTTGGAAATGGAATTGACTTCAGTTAGTTAGATACTCTACAATAAATATTGCTATTTTAGCTACTGAGTGTGCATTTCCTAGGTTTCAGAACTCTGCACCAATATCTTCTATATGTACCTGAGCAAAATGATGTTGAGATTTCATAGTATGAATTTGGGGCAGCTGATACAAGTTTGAAGTTCTGTAACATGATAAAATTTGGCAAATATATAGGTGGACAATTAATTTTAGATGTGATGTGGTTTTAGTTTCTTAAAAGTACGTTTTCTGATTCTCTACTGCTTGAACAGATCTCTAAGAGAGGAAGAAATTTTAACTAGTGTTCCTTTAAAGTGTTTCTCAAAATTATCAGTGTAGTCTTGTGTAATTTTGAAGATTATTTAAGGTCTGTTCATTGACTGTGAGCAAGCACTGTGAGCCATTAGCACAGAAGAAATTCTTGTTAGTAATATACTTACAGTATTTGTAGCCCTAAACAGTGTTGACTATTGACAGTGCACTGGCAGAAATTATTGTATGATTTGGGGGGAAAAAAAAAGGGGTTTTATTTGTAAGAATGTGAGTAGGTTAAATATCAGAAGTTGCTATTAATGATTTCAAGGAGACAGCTCTAGTAATGAGATCTCTGTTATTGTAATTTGTTTCACAGTTGTCACCAGCAATGCAAATCATGAAACTTACCACTAGATGTCCGTGCAAGCCAAAATAGTTTTGTTCCCTTAAAAACAGACTGCTTAGATTTTTGAAGTCTGAAACAATTGTTTTCTAAGCTACAATTTCCTCCCCCTTCGTTCCTTTTTTCCTTTTTATGAAATTTTCATGCAGATGAATACGTGACAAGATGTGTGTCTTGCTTTACAATTTGTGCACTTTTTGATAGTAGCGAAAGCTGTGAGGAGAGAACATATTTCCTACCTGCAGCAGCTTGGAACTGAGAGTACAAAAGGTTGCAGTTCCATTTATCTTTTTCTTTTGGTTGATATGCTCTTAGAAAATGCCATGGGGTTTTGGTGTCTTTGACTTTTTATCTGTTATGCCACTTCAGAAGCTTGGGGCAATCCTAAGCACAAATACAGGCTGGGCAGAGAATGGATTGAGAGCAGCCCTGAGGAGAAGGACTTGGAGGTGCTGGTTGACAAGAAGCTTAACACAACCTGGGAGTGTGCACTCGCAGCCCAGGTGGCCAACCGTGTCCTGGGCTACATCAAAAGCAGTGTGGCCAGCAGGTTGGGGAGGTGATTCTGCCCCTCTACTCCGCTCTGGTGAGACCCCACCCGGAGTCCTGCATCCAGCTCTGGAGCCCCCAGCACAGGAAAGACATGGAGCTGTTGGAGCGGGTCCAGAGGAGGGCCACAAAAATGATCTGAGGGCTGGAGCCCCTCTCCTGTGAGGAAAAGCTGAGAGAGTTGGGGCTGTTCAGCTTGGAGAAGAGAAGGCTCTGGGGTGACCTTATAGCAGCCTTCTGGTACATGAAGGGGCCTACAAGAAAGCTGGAGAGGGACATTTTACCAGGGCATGTAGTGATAGGACAGGGGTAATGCCTTCAAGCTGAGAGAGGGCAGATTTAGATTAGATATTAGGAAGAAATTTTTCATAATGAGGGTGGTGAGGCACTGGAACAGGTTGCCCGGAGAAGCTGTGGATGCCCCCTCACAGGCAGTGTTCAAGGCCAGGTTGAATGGGGCTTTGAGCGACCTGGTCTAGTGGAAGGTGTCCCTGCTCATGGCAGGGGGCTTTGGAACTAGATGAACTTTAAGGTCCCTTCCAACCCAAACCATTTTATGATTCTGTGTATTTCTTACTCTCAAGTAAGCTGCAGGATTCAGACCCAACTTTAAATCCTGTGTTCCTAATTCTGAGCTTTGGCTTACAGTTTGGTAGTTACATTTGGTATCTGGAGCTTATGAAAGCAAAGATCTGAGACAGAGGAAAGTACTGTTGCCTAGTTGCTGGGTTTTTGTTTGGGTGGGTTTGGAGTTTTTTTTGGGGGGGGGTGTTCTTTTTTCTTTTTTTTTTTTAAACAGTGATCATAATAACACTGTTTTGTTAGAAATTCTTAGGGATGTGCTGCCTTGGATTTTCTTTGTGCTGTCTTGTGTGTACCAGAACTTTATCCTCTCACATGGTTTATTGTCCTTAGGATCACTGACTGGTTTTCCTCATACAGCTGTTGGTTTAACAGTTGAAAATGTCTTTATATTGAGTTTGGAAATCGCTGTTCTGTGTTTCTCAACGACCGACAAAATTCAGGAATGCAAAATAGATACTGTATTGATTAGAAGGTTCTTGAGAACTTGTGCTATTACTGTTTGAAATTGGTTGTGCAGATAGGACAGTCAGTGAGGAGAATGTTCTGCATTCTTATTTCTTCGCTCTTAGCTTCTCAGCAAAATTGAGTAAAGCAGAATACAAAGTTGCAGTTGTTGCTTTGCCTATACTAGTGTTGTAACTCTGGTAGATTTTCCTCAGACCTTTTCCCATCTTAGTGGTGGAGGAAGGAAAAATGGGAAAGAAAACCTAAATGTAAGACTTTCTTGACATGATTATGTCTTTTAGTGGAATGGGCACTGACATGCAACATTTATTTTCCTATTTGAAAGATAGATTTTCATTTTGCTTATAGTTCAGGGGTTTATAAAATCAAGTGGTAAGTGTTTAAGATAGGTCCATGAAAGATTTAAAGAGTGGAATGGTAGAAAACATTGTATGTTCAATTGTATGTGTAAAGAAGGTGAGGTATTTGCAGTGATGGTGGAGATTTAACGTTTTTCGTGTTTGAGTTTCATGTTGTACAAAGTTATGCTTAGTACACTGCAAACATGGACCTCTTAGGCACCAATCCAGTTATGCTAAAATGGCAGAGTAGTTGGTTTCAAAGCTTTGTAACTTCCCTAAAATTCAGTTACAGTCCTCCCTCCCCCAGATCCCTGGGAAGTGTCAGTAATGATCAGATTAATCATCTTGCTTCTAATATTGAAAAAAACTAATGAGGCATATTAGAATACTTCCTCATTTCCCACATCTGTCGGTTTGCAGCTTTCTCACACTGATTTGGTATTGTCACATTTAACAAAACTCTTTCTGGAAGGGTCACAAGAAACAACCAGATAAACTTTGAAAACGAGGAAGTGACACTTATCAGTGATATTTCAGGGTTGAACTTTGGGCAGGTATCTTCCAGACTGTCCATGAAACCTTAACTCTTCTTCAGAGACAACTTGATAGGAATTCAACGTTGAGAATTATCTGCTCTTCTTCCAGCTGAAATGATGGTGTATGGAGTAGCACAATTTGTTAGTGTGACAGACTGTGACTGTGATAAGTAGTAGTAAAAGCTGTATGTGTCTGATGTCTGTGGCCTCTGCTTGAACTCCCGTTAACAAGCCATAATTAGAGCATTACTAGCATCATAGTTTGATTCTTAGTGTACTGCCGAAGTAAAAATAACATTTCATATAATCTGTCAGATAGAGATGCTTGTGCTTAGTTTTTTATTGACTCAAATAAGCTCCGTGTTTAAGTTTATTCCGTGCCCCTGGAAGGGGCAGGCAGAATGAGCAGAGAAGAGTTGCCCTTTCAGTAGAGGTTTCTAACCTGAGTTACAGCAGAGCCAGGATTCTTCTGTACTGAAAGCAAAAGCAGCATGTGAAATCTTTGAACTGTGACTGTACTTGATTGCTAATTATATGTCCTTGTGTTTGTTCAGGTGACTTGATCTTCTGGGATGTGAGCAGAAAAAGTGGATGGCATTGTAGATTGGTTATAAGTTAATTTTTATCCTGTCGTCTCCATACTTATTGTGAACAGTCCTCATAAAATGGATGCTTTTGGCAGTCTCCTTCCCCCAGTGGTTGGAAATGGTGACACGGCTAATTCGCAAGAATTACAAAAACTTCTGATTGATGAAAAAATGCGAAGTGAACATCATAAAGCAAATTATCAAACTATAAAGGCAGAACATCTAAGGTACACTAATTTAAACAGGTTTCTTCATTTGAGTTAGAACAAGGTGAAGCTAAATGTTACGTGAAAGGAATTTATGTGTGTGTGTTAGCTACTTCTGTATTTAAGGACAGATTTGAGCATTGTTCATATTAGAAAATAAACAATTCAAAATACCTTAAGACATTGCAGACTGAGTTTCTGAAAAACATTTTATGCTTGTCAATAGGGGAGAACTTTTCAATATATTACAGGAAGAGGATAGTAATAGTTTAGTTCTAACTAAATTCTAAAATATTTGTATATTTGCTTCTGCACATGAGTTTTTTGAGCTTCAAGATCTAACTTTAGAGGGCAAATATAAAATAAGTGTCTTTTATCTTGCAGATTACAGGAGGAATGTACAAAATTACAAGAAGAACTGAAGCGGTTGTTAGTTGAAAAGCAGACTGCACATGACAAATTTCAGTTTCTTCTTGCTGAATATCGAGAGGAGTTGCTGGGTAAAACACAAGAGCTGGAAAAACTGAAGTTGCAAGTGAGAGAATTTACTGGCAGGACTTAATATGCTTTTTAATCCTGTAATAGGGCCATGTGTGTATTTCTGTTTATGTATCATGTATATACCTAGCTTGCATGCATTTCAGATATCTTGAAATTTACCTAGCCTGAGTAATGTTTCTTCTCTAGAGTGACTGTGGGATGCAATTATTGTTTTCTTGTTTAACTGAATCTTCCAAATCTTGTTGTTACACGCTATGTGAATAGTAAGACCCTCAGTCTCTGTGCATGCTCTCCTGTTACAGGGAGAATCATCTGCCCTGGAGGGTAACTTAGATGCCTGAATTTGTTTGGATAAGTGACTTGAAAAATAGGTATTTGTTTCTCTTTGTGATGTCAGCTTTCCTCATCTTAAAAAAAGCAAACAAAGAAACAAAAACAAACCCAAACCAAAACCAAAGCCCCGACATTTAAGATAACTTGGATGACACTTTCTGTAACTGCTAGTTTCCTTAAACTAGTGCAGGATGTGTTCTTAGGAAACAAACATAGTAACTAACAAAGATCCCAGACTCCAAATGGAGGAGATGTGCCTCGGTACTGTAACTAGAATTAGTTTTCAGGGACTTCAGGGTACAGATAAGTGGAAGAAAAGTAGCATAGATTAGAATATGTCACAGGGTGTGGATTAAGGGTTTTTTAACACGTTTTCTTGGTGGATAGTTTACTGTATTAGCCATACCCAAGAAAACTTAACAAAATAGGATGCAGCATGGAGCCTGAGGCATGGAATGTTTCCTGATCTTAGTTTCATTTCAAACCAGTACCCATGTATCTAATGTGTTTTACAAATAATTGGTTTGGTATTGCTCATTTTGATTTTTTTGGGGGTTGGTTCACTTACTGTTGAAGTTTTTCCAAACACTAATTCTTTATCTTTTATGTGAGACCACTTTTCCTTCCCCTCCCTCCCCCACAAAGGAGATAAATCTCTTGGCAGTTCAGTTTGACATTTGTATTGCTTCTGCCAGCAAATACTGACGTTTTGAATGTTTCTGTTATCTTCCCAGAGTATTTCTGGTTCACTAATATCATGGTTCTTTGCTTCTGTAACTACTATTGAAAATTCCTTAGAAAAACGTAGAAAATAAAGCAGGATTCCTAAAATCATATTTGAAATATTTTATTCCTGTCTGTTTGTCCTATCACAGTGTAAATAAATGAATATGACTAATTATTTATGATACCTTTCTGTCTTAAGGTGCTAACTCCTCAAAAGTTAGAACTGTTAAAAGCACAAATACAGCAAGAATTGGAATCTCCTATGACAGAACGTTATCGGAAGCTGGAAAATGTAAGTAGTAAGTATTGAAATTCTATTTCATTTAGAGTAGTGATCACGAGTTTATACTTGTTCTTAAAACATTAGGAAAATATAACTGAAAGGGGAGCAAAGTACGACATTCTTTGTCTAGTACTGTTGCCCCAGGCAGTGAAGGTGGAAACCCTAGAAAAGGGAGAAGGAGGGATTCAGTTCATCAAATGTAACTTGTGAAATGATAGGAACATTGCATGGACATCTGCAGGAAATAAATCTGAAAACTTCTCTGATGGATGGTTTTGGTTTTTTTGTCTAACTTAGGAAGTGGAAAAATACAGAACAGAATATAACAAACTTCGTTATGAACATACTTTTCTGAAATCAGAATTTGAACATCAAAAGGAAGAACACACACGTATTTTAGAAGAGAAGAAAATAAAATATGAAGCTGAGGTACACAGAATGTTACAGTAGCTTAGAATGTATCTGATGACAAAGCTGCTTGAACACTGTGAAAACGTTGGTACTTGATGGGTTGTCAGTTTGACACCATTTCGTAATGTAGTGTTTGTTTCCGTTCTGTTAATTCTCAAAACACTTTTATGACTTTGCCTAAAGCTGTCTCTGTAGGTTTGCTCAGTGATGTGTCTCAATGTCGCTTGTACTGTTATAAGTAAGAATAGACTTGCCTTCTGATAAATGACAGCCAGTAGCTTTGCTTAATGCTTTTTTTAATCGCATGTGTGATGGAGTTTGAGACATTATGGTAATCTGAAATTAATAAATTATCTGAGCAACCGATGTAAGTTTAGATTTTGAATTACTTATGTGGTAACTAGTCCAAGAAGAAGGCAGCAGAAAATGTGGTTAATGCCAGACAAGGATACATTTTGCAACTAAGTTGGATTATGACAGTGGTGGTCAAAAGGATACTGAAAACTTTGATAACTATTTCAGTTGAATAAACCATTCATGATTTTTTTTTGTTTCAGAACTGGGCTTTCAAAGTGTAGCTAAATAAATTGCCAGCTTGTTTATGTTTTAAATATATGCAGCAATGTAAATGAGTGTTGCATATGTCATTTGCATATTCATTTAAGTATTTGTCTGGAAGCATATATCCTAAAATGCCGGGTTTGAATGTATTAGTCCAAACATGAGACACAAATCAAAGCAATCATTGCTTTCAAAATCAATCCAAATTTGCAAACGCAGTGCATTAAAAACAGAACAGTTTTCCTTCCCTGAGCTAAACCCACATGCTGCTTTACAGCCTGTCTCTCTTGTGGGCTTATTGAGTTTGTGCTAGTCCTGCAGCTAATTAGCACACTGACAGAGAATGAAACTACCTTGAGCTGAGGGCGCAATGTGCTCTAGTTTCTCTGTCTTAGAGTCTTTTTAATCTTCCATACCATTTAGCACAAGGAGGGTACAAAAACATCCTAATTCTTAAATGATGGCTTGGGCATGTCATGCAAGAAGTGTTTGAATATCCGCATAAAAGCAATTTGGAGGGCTTTTGCTGCAGAAATTGGCTTGGCTGCATAGAGATCACTGATGCAACTTCTAAAAGCACTGCTGCAGATCAGAGTTTGGACTATTCTTCAAATATCAAGACAATTCTTACATACCTTACTTTCTCACTGTTTTGCCCCCAGTATTACATTCAGTCCACATAACTAATTTTGAAACACTAGAATCTACATATTTGTAATATATTTGTTAGTTACAGTCTCGAGATCAGTTTGTACCTATCATACTACTTTGTAACAGAAAGATGGGGTGGTTTTTGCTTTATTTTCTGTCCGACAGGGCCCAATCATGTTGGCTGTCTTGAGTTACTGGCAGATTTGGGTTTTGTTGTGCTTATAGAATTGTGGAATCATAGTATAAGTTGAAAGAGACCTCCCTCTAGTCCAACATCCCACTTAAAATATTGAATAGCTCAGGGCCATGTCCAGTCAGGTCTTGAACATCTGAGAGGATGGAGATTCCACAACCTTTCTGGGCAAACTATTCCAGTATTTAACCATCTTCATGGTAAACTTTTCTCCTAAAATCTAATTGGAATTTCACATGTTCCAACTTGTTTCCATTGCCCCTCTTCCCATCATCGTGCATCTCCTTCTGTTCTCCAAGCTGAAGAGGCATAGTCTCTCAGCCTGTCCTTATATGTCACGTTCCCCAACCTCTTAACCATCTTGGTGACTGTTCACTGGACTTGCTCCAGTCTGTCATTATGCTTCATGTACTGGACACAAACTCCAAATGCCGTCTTACAAGTACTGGAAGGGGACAAAGGATCACTTCCTGGATCACTAGCTATCCTTCTGTATATCTACCAGGGTGCAGTTGGTCATCTTTGCTGCAAGGTTATGCTGCTGACTGATGTTCAACTTGTTGTCCACTAGGACCCCCAGATCCTTTTCCGTGGAGCTGCTTCTCAGACAGTTGCCCCCAGCATGTACTGTTCCACTTGGTTACTCCATCCTAGATGCATGATTTGTACTTGCTCTTGTTGAAGAGGTTCCAGTCAGCCCATTCCTCCAGCCTGTCCAGATCTCTCTGAATAGCAGTTCTGCTTTCCAGCACATCGACCATTTCCCCCCAGTCTGGTGTCACCTGCAAGCTTGCTGAAAGTGTACTCCATCCCATCATCCAGGTCACTAACAAGGACATCAATCAGTACTGGACCCTGCACTGATCTCAGAAAGACCCTGCTAGTTACAGGCAGTCAGCTGGGCTTCGCAACATTGGTCATTGCCCTTTGAGCGTGGCAACCCAGCCAGTTTTCCACCCACTTTATCATTTACTCTTTCAGCCCAAATCTCACCAATTTGGTGAGAGAGAAGGTTATGGGAGACTGTATCAAAGGCCTTGTTAAAATCAAGGTATACAAGATCCACTGCCCTCTCCTTGTCTGCAGTGCCAGTCACTACTTTCTAGGAAGAAGAGAAGTAGGTCAGGCATGATTTGCCCTTGGTAGACCCTGCTTTCCATTACCTTGTCTTTCATGTGTTTAGAAATGGCTTTTAAGAGGTTTTGCTTCATAACTTTTGCAGAGACTGATGTGAAGCTGACTACGCTTTAGTTATCTGGACCCTTGACCTTCTTGCTGTTCTTGATGATGGATGTGCTGTCTGTCTCTTTCCAGTCATCAGATCGCCAAGACTTTTCAAAGATGATAGAGAATAGCCTTGCAGTGATACCAGTGAGCTCCTTCAAAATGCTTGGATGCATTCCAAGGACTTGTGTGTGTCCAGTGGATTAAACGATCCCTAGCATTTTCTTCCTCTACTCTGGGTACTGCTTTACTCCCACAGATTGCTGGCGGGCTTAGAGACATCTGAGACCCAAGGACAGGCCTTATCAGTGAAAACTGAAGCAAAAAAGGCATCAAAGAATGAGTCTGTTGATTTTCCTACTCTAAGAAAGAAATGTGAATGTAATTTCTTAATATTTTAAATGCACACTGCTGCTCTTTCCTGAATTGTCAACTGCTGTATTTGTTGCTGTCTGGCACCTAAGCAATGTAAAAGCTTCTATTTTTCTGATTAACAACTATCAGATTGCAAGGCTGGATAAAGATAAAGAAGAACTCCATAATCAGCTGCTTAGTGTTGATCCCACGAGGGACAGTAAACGTGTGGAGGCACTCTCTAGAGAAAAGGCACAACTTTATCAGAAGTTGAAAGGCTTAGAAGCAGAAGTTGCAGAACTAAGAGCAGAAAGAGACAATTGTGGTGTGCAAGCAGAAAATGTTCAAAGAGTACAAGTACGACAGTTAGCTGAGATGCAGGCTATGACAAGGTCTCTAGAGGTAAGATGACTCTTTTTTTTTCCTTTTTTTTCTTTTTAAAATTTTGCCTCCTTGTAGAGCGTACTGAGAGTAACGCTTGGCCTGATGAAACTGTCATGAAGTCCCTGATCATTTTGCCATTGACTTCATAATTTGAATTTGTACATTTCAGATTTAAAACCAAATTGTAAGTACATTGGGAGTCATGTACTGCCAATTCAACTTTGGAAAGGTGGAAAGCTCAAATGAGATTCTGTTAAATGATCCTCTTTCTAAACATGCGAGTGATATCCATGTTTGCAGTCAGTAAGAGGGTCGTGTCACCACTTGTCACTTGGCTGGAGTTAGAAACTGACCACAATATGTTAATAATCTGCTACAGTAAATTTTTTTATTCTTTTCAAAAATGTCATATGATGGTCCCCTGGTTCTTTCAAGTCAATAGCAAGAGACAGCACTGCTCCAAAAATTTTACAAATACGTCCTTTCTTCAAGGCAGAAAAGAAGTCTGCTGAACTGCAGATCGATCGAATTGAGAAAGAACTGCAGATGAGTCATGAGCAAAACATTCTCTTAACTAGCAAACTTCACAAATCTGAACGAGAAGTCAGTTCCTTAGCTGCTAAAGTAAGTGCATTTATGGTATCTGAAATGCATTTTTCATATCCTGTTACATTTAAGTTTTTCTGTTTGTATTTTACATGAAGTGATGACGTCTTACGCTGTGACTTAAAATAGGTTTGGGGTTTTTTTGCCAATTTCAGTTGGAAGATACAGAATATGTGACTTTACAGGAAAAATGTCATCCCTAGAAGTACCTTTAGAGGTACTAGATTGTGGTTATGGTCTTTTTATTTCATTTTTCTGGATTCATTTTTTAGATCTTTTTTCTAAACAGAACAGGGCTTGAAGAGGTGTCTTTATATTCATGTTTTTAGTACTCAGGAAAATAGCCAGTCTTATTTGATGGGAACAGACATTGCTTTTTCATAGTGTGTAAAGTCCAATAGAGCTTTAAATTGATTTTTTGTTGTTGTTGTTTTTATTTTTCAAATGGAGCTATGGCTTCTGTAGATCTTAAAAAGTATCTTCTGAACGGGCTAGGTTAGCTACAGGAAGCAAGCTGCATTGCAGTCACCTGCGGAGATTGAGGTTGTGTTAGAAGCAGGACAGTCACATTAGCTCAGCGTTCTTCCTGGGCTAATGCCAGCAAGCTTGTACAGAAACATTTCTGTACAGCACTGCATCATTTTAAGTAGATCATTGTCTTGCAGCATGCTTGCGTGTCTTAGTTGTTTGCTTGGCACCGGATCTTAGAGGTTTTTGTTCTATTTTGCATGCTTTTTTTTTTTTTTTTTTATATCTTAGAGAAATTTTGAGAAAAATATTTAAGGAAAAAAAGATCAGAAGGTTTCTAGTTTAGGGAAAACTTATAAGTGCTTAAGAAACTTGACATCACTCTTTAGTATTTCAGCATAATTAGGTTAGTATAGATGCCAGATTCGGAGTTTTATCTGGTTGCAGTGACTCCTCAGCTACACAACTTTAAAAAGACAGATCCTTTATGCAATTTCATGTGTGTTTATTTCACTGAACAAGAAAAATTGAAACACTAGTAAACCGTTTTGCCTTCAGATGTTGCAGAATACTTACATTGCTTTATGTAAATTTGAGTCAGGATACTAGTCCTAATGAAATAGTTAATTGGGTGAATTTTAGCTTTATGCTGTCTCTTACTAGCTTCTTTCTGGAGAGAATACCGGGTAATAAATTTTGATCACATTTGTCAGTTCCTGGTAGCAAATTGAATCCCCTGTGTTTTCTTACCTTTCTAGAGAGGCTACAGTTAGTTCTGAACTAACTGTAAAGCCAGTAACTTCAGTCTTCTATATCTAGCTGAATGCAGAATTATTTTAAGCTCTCTGTTGACTTAAAGCTATCCTGCATTTCTGAATATATTTTCCAAAGCAACACTGACATGTGCTTTGTATGGGTACAGCAGTTAATATTGTCTCAACAATATGCCTCAAGAAAGGTACAATACAGGAAGAAACCTTTAACTTCTACTATAGTCATTCTTTAACAGTCTCAGATTTAATTCAAAACAGGCTTTACAATGCACATTTATGAGTGTGAAGTAGTTAATTTTGGTCCTTAATCCATAAAAGTTCTATTTTACCATAAGAATAGGATATACCTATACCAGTATTTAAAGCCTTTTTATACAATGTGTCATACTTGTCTCACATGAATAGTAAATAGGAGGGGGAAACTTCTGTTAAACACTTTTTAATGAATTGTCTATCAGAATATATAGAAGATTGTTACAGACTTTATTTTTTGTATCAACTTATGTTCTCTGCTCACCTCCAGAAGCAGGAGAAAATTAAAATGTTCAGTGGTGTTTCCTGAAGGAAGTAGAAACTAATTTCTGTAGTAACCTCCACCACCTTCTGCACGCGCTCAAACTTATCCTGAGCACAGGTGCACACATTTGTCTTCTGGATTTTGTGCCTTAAAAAAGCCACCTTAAATCAATGCAGGTTGCCCTGAAATGTTCTCAGCTTAGTATTTAAGCAACCAAATCCACCGTGTAGTTACTTAATAAGCTACTATGTCATTCTTAACCTTTTGCCACTCGTATATGCTAGCAGGTTGTAATTACATTTGTCATTGTGAATGGATTTTCATTATAAGTGCTTTCCTCTAGATACTTAATTCTCATTGACCGTGTAATTACTGCATACTAATGCCTAAACTATAGAAAGTTTCCATGCAAGCAGTAATTGTCTTTGATTTGATGTTCTTAAAGCTCCTGCTTTTATGAGTCCATTTGATGTGTATGTCATAGTTGTAGAGAAGTATTTTATTTAAAATGCACTTTAATACTATGACAGCCTGGATTTTGAGACAGTGGTATAGCACTCCAGAAGGTCAGGGGGACTATAAGTAGTAATCAAATTTAAATTACTTGGAGGAGCAATTGATAATCTGGTTTTGCATAGCACAGTTTTGTTTTACTTAGGGAGATTAAATTTATTTTAGCTTGACTCTGAGGGATCTTTAGTCAGCAGTGAAGTATGTGTAAACTGACATGCTAATGCTTGAGTTAGCGAGGCATAAGAGTCTTATGCAATTTGGATCAGTGTCGTATCAACAAGATATTTCCAATGAGTGGTCTTTTCAGAAATACCCCAATATTCAGAGGCTAGCTTGTAGAATGTATAGTATTTACTCAGCAACCAGGTTTTCACAGGCAGTCCCGCACATCTGTGCATACATTACCAAGGCTTCTTAAAAGAGTGACTTTTCTACACTGTAGCTTGTAATAACTGGATGGTTAAAGACGAAATACATGTCACAAGTCATATAGCCTGGGTCCTAGAAGATATGTTGTGTTTGAGCACTTCAATTTTTTTGATCACGGAATATACAAAACTTGCATTTCAAGATGACTGACAACTCATTCAATAATCCTCAGTGTGTGACTTCAGGAATTAATAAAAAGCTGATTATGATTTTGGGAATCAGATCATGTCAGTAGCTTTAGTGTTACAGTATATATGTAATCACCATTAAAAATTATCTGCAAGAGTGGATATTCTGGATTGACTTCAGGAAAGCAGTGGAGGAAAAAAATATTTAAGGTACATTTAAAATAAGTGTAGTCCATGATTATTTGTCAGGTTTTCTTGTTAGCAAAGTATCACATGAAAAACTTACAGTAAAGCTGCAACTATGTATATTTATTGTAGTTGATTTGAGTGCTTTTTTCTAACTCATAGGTGGAAGAACTTAAACATTCACATAAATTGGAAGTAACAAATGTCAAACTGGAGGCAGCAAGAACAAAGAGTGAGGTAGAAAGAGAGAGAAACAAGATTCAAAGTGAAATGGATGGTAAAATGTGCAATTCATTTCTAATGATTTCTTTTGTAACTTTTAGTTAGAATACTACAATTATTTTTCCTCCAAATATTCCCTGACAGCCTTCACCTTCTACTTCTGGTCTAGGTCATAGATCTGACAATTCATTTTGTATCTGAAATAACAGTATTGATTCACTTGGTCTACTAGGTTAAGAAGATCAGTTACAGAACAGTTTTGCATTTATGTAAATCAGTGAATTTGTGACACAATTTGAGCATAATCTGTTTAAAACCATGTACTTCATATGGTTATTTTTTCTGTTATTGCCAAATTGTAGAGTTTTTCACACTCTGCTTGAAACCTTAACGTACCATAGGGCTTCAGTGGTTGTTTTGTTTTCTGGTTCTGTGCCTGTGGAATTTATAACAATTGGGTAAGTCTGCCACGTGAAACAAAATACAATTGCTAGCTCGTTATTTGAAGAAAATAGACAATAGGCTACCTAATACAGCGGAGTATGTAGGCAACTTGAAATAGCTTTCTAGAGTGAAAAGGCCAAAGCTTTCTAATGCTAGTTATGTGTCGATGATTTAAATCACTGCACAGCTTTTAAGTGGACCATCCTCACCCATTTGCCATAACCCTAAAATAGTACCTTTGTCTTCCTGGAATAGTTGTTTCTGTTCACTTGCTTTAATATTAAGTTCTCTAAGAGCAACTAATAAGTGGTGCTTTCTGTATTGACAATGCACTTACAGTAAGTATGTTGCGAACTAAAACTGTTGGCCCCTATGAAATATGAAACTAAATACAGACACAATTTAAGCTAACCTGAACTTGCTGTGGAATTCAGTTAGCATCTGTGAATTAACTGAATAACGAGGAGTCATTGTTACAGCATGTTGGCTTATTTGCCAGTGAACACCAGTGTCTTGGTCACGAGTTTTTAATTTGCATCTTTTGTCCCTGTCTATAGAGGCGTAATTTTAGAATTGCCTCATTTGGTAGTATAAGTTGATTAAAACGGGAAGTTTTGTTGTAGCCAGGTTACTGCAGTTTCACTGGAAACCAGTTACTGTTTACCATAAACTTTTCCATAAAAAAGAATATAACAAAAAAGGCCATGTCTTTTCCGTTCTTCTTGGTTTTTTTTCCCCATTCATTCATTCATTCATTCATTCTATTGTGTGAATTGTGATTTTTAGCTCCCTTTTATCAATTTATAAAGTTATTTTAATACTGGATTTCATCAGGTTGATATAAATAATAATCACGTTTTAACTTTTTTTAATGTATAATGCAGGATTGCTGTCAGACAAGGAAATTCTTAAGGCAGCTGTTGAACGTCATAAGGTGCTTTTAGTAGAAAAGGATCGGGAGCTAATTCGTAAAGTGCAAGCTGCCAAAGAGGAAGTTTTTGAAAAAATTACAGCCTTACAGGATGAAAAGTATGTTTGTTGATTTACCGCTCAACTTCTAAAAGAGGAATGTTTTGAGTAACTTTTTAAAATGTCATTCTTAGCAGCTAAACACTTCTGGCATTTTCTCATGATTCTTGTGTGCATGTTGAATGACGTCTCAGGTTAGAACTCGAGAACAGATTAGCTGATCTAGAGAAGATGATATTGGAGCAAGATGCTTGGAGACAATCTGAAAAGGATCAATATGAAGAGAAACTACGTGTTGTACAGATGGCAGAAGAATCTAGCAAAAAGGAACTTCAGCGTTTGCGGTAGTGTGGCTTTTCTAACCTTAACACAAATTTCTCATTTCCACCCCCTCCCCCCCCCACAAATTTCTTTACAGTAGTCGGTATAAAAGTTTACTGTTTATAGACATGCAAGTGTTTGTTATGGTAAATTAAACAAAATCATCTTTTTCATTGTGTAAAAAGGGCAGAATTAAAAATGTGCTGTTTAAAAAACCAAACCAAACCAAAACCCATTTTTCATCCAAACCTTTAAAATTATACGATTTTAATGAACATTTTAAAGACATAATTTTGCAATACTCATGTTTGTTAAAATTGGGTCCATGTTGGCTGCTGGCATAGCCCCAGCGTTAGAGTAAACCATTTCTCTTTCCAGAATGGCACCATATCAGCAATTGGCAACCTGGGACCCTACTACGATTGTCTCTTAGAGCTGGTTATTCTAGTTCTCAGTGAAGTTGTTTTACTATAGTATTTGTGGGAAGGTCAGTGTGATAAAATGAGCAAAAGTCATACTCCAAAAGCAAACAAATCAGTGTATTTTTTACTCCTATGTGAATTTTAATAATCAATAAAAATATTTTTTTAATCATTTAGTTAAATACTTATCAGCCTTTCAAATTATGCAATATATTCTGTTGTCACATTGATTTGTCCTAACTTCTAACATCTATATTTTGATTAGATAAAAATAAGTGTATCTTATACAATTTTAGATTAAAAATTCAACAACAAGCTATTCAGGCAGAGGAACTGGAAGAAAAGAAATGTGAAAGTGCTGATCTGAAACAGGTAAGGTTTTATTGCATTGTAATATTTTATAAAGAAATACAATCTTCCCTGCAGTTGCCATGTCCAGTGTTTGAAGATTAGATTGAATTTTTGAGGCTTTTTTTTCCTAGAGGGACAAAATGCATAGAACAGATATTTAAAAGCAAAAGTGTTCAGAATTCAGTCATGCTTTCCTGGACCTTTATAGATGGATTACAGCTTTTCGCTTCATGCGTTTTGTGGGTACCGAGGATTTCAAAGCTGAGTGTTTATAGACTGGTATGTTGAATACGGTTATGAACTATTTAACTGGAGATTCAGTTTCCATGGAGACTTATAAATTGTTTCTAGGTAATGCTTTGCATTTACACTGCATCTCTCATCTGAGGTTTTTCAAGAGCTTAACAGATGTTTCATAAATGAATAAACCAGTGTAAAGAGGTATATTTCTATTAAAGAGTGAATTGATGGCAGTGTTGAAAATAAAATGTAAACTCCTCACCCATGATGTTACTTCGTAGGTGAGAATATAGCTGTGCACCAAAGGAGTCCATAAGCTGTGTGCATTTCAGGTTCAATAGTTTGTTTCCTCCAGAAATCAGACATTGGGGTATCTGAGTGTGCACGTGGGGAGAGGAGAAGGAAAGGGAAATCATCCTTTCTAAGTGCTGGCTGCAGATCTCTGACTCCATGCTTACTTGTTTTTGTGAGCTGGTTGGCATAGCCGCTGTGGGCTGTAAAGCATTGTCGCTTAGGAGAGGGAAGAGTCTGGGTAGCTCCACAGCTCTGCTACCAAATGTGGTGTGGTGCTCTGGTGCTCTTCAGCCTTGGGGCTTAACTTTCTGGGGGACACATCAACAACTGAAGACTCTGCCTCCCTTTCTCTTTCTCAAAAACTACAGTAGAAAACCTGCTTTGTCTAGCAGTGATTTACTCTAAAACTTCTGGAGAAGCTGTTGAGTAAGGAGAAAAGAAACGAAGAAAGGCTTATGAAAAGCTAATGCAGCCTTTTGGTGTCTGCATTGTGCTCTATCTCAGTATCTCAGAATTAATTGTTAGTTATTTGCATACCTTCTCAAATGGAAAAATTTCATTTTTTATAGCAAATTCACAACATGCAACTCCAACTTGCCTCAGTTTCTCAATCAGAAAATGATTTGCTCGAGTCTAATCAGAAGCTGAAGGAAATAATAGAGAGATTGAAACAAGAATGTCAACATGCAAGGACTCAGGCAGAAAAAGCTCAGCTGGAAACAGAGAAGTAATTTTTTTCTTCCCTTTGGCTTTACTTTTCCTTTTTGTATTGCTTGTGTTTCTTTCTTGTGGATTACTTAACTATGGATTGTACTTTCTGAATAAAGTCAGAAATTAAAAATGAACAAGAAATATTGGACAATTGTAAAAAATGACTATACTTTCTATTATGCAGTGTGTATAAATGCTTTGCTTGTGGTAGCTTTAAAAACAGGAGTTTGTTTCCATTCATGTCTGTTACAATTAGTTATTGACTAGTGAAATATACTATTTGTATAAAAGTCCTATTTACACTGAACGGAATCTGAAACATATTAGTTGAAGTGGATCTAGAGTTTCAACACAAAGTTCTTTTACGAGCATTAAGGGTGAAAAAAGCATTTAAGCATTGTATTATGCTTTGATGAGGGACCCTTTCCGTATATGTGTGTATATACTTTTTTCCCCACCTCTCACTAGGTCTTTTAGCTGATACTAAATAATAAAATCTTACTGGATATCTTCTAGTTGCTCTCATCAAAATTAAAAAAAAAAACACTGTCCTTTTTTGCACAAGCTTGACCACATACCATCAAAATATGCTAATAAATGCTGAAGGAAACGAAATCTTGTTCAGGCTCCTTATACCAATGAACACTTTCCTGAAATTTAAAGATCAATTTGTCAGTGTGAAATGGTTATTTAGTATTTCCTAGCCTAATAACTAAATACATGTCTAACTTGTACTAGATTATTGTGGTGGGTCTTTAAAAGAGTCAGCATCCCAGATAGAAAACTTCCAAAAGATATCATGTGGCATATTTTAACTTCTCTTCTGCTATGAATTGGTACTGCAATTGCTTTGTTGTCGTTAGTTGAAGTATTGCTTTTTGATTTGACATTTGAAGAAATTACTGCATTGGGACTGCAGAGTACATTCAAGTGTCAGCAGCATGTTAAATAATTTGGATGTTTACTTTAGGAAGGTGTGTTCATATTTTGAGTGAGATTGTCACTGTTATTTGAGTGAGACCGTTCAATGTCTTTTACATATTTATGGGCCATACACAAGTCAGGAGTAGGTTTTTCTGGGCAGGCAGTGGAAGAAACGTGGCAGTCCTCAGACATCATTGTGTAAGTATGTAGACAATGGGAGATGCCCCAAGGCTGGTACTGCAGAAATCAAGCAGCTTTGCAGCCTAGATGTAAGCCCTCCAGGTCTGTCCTGCTGTTACCCTAGGAGCCTTGGGTCAGGTTTCCAGTCTTCTTTTGGCTCTTTGGGTGACAGGGCTTCCTTCCTAGGAAGTTCAGCAATTCTTATGAGCTTGAACTCCAAGAGTTAAGTCGCACCAAAGCAACTTGGCTTAAAGAGGAAGTGAAATAAGGACCAAAAGATAAGAAAGCCTAAGATAAAAAGTTTCAGATAAATAAAATAATGCCAGTAGAGCCGTAAGTAGGCGAAGCTGTTGCCTGCCTGGCTGTGTCAATCTTAGGCTTGGAAACGAAAATGTGAAATGAGAAGAAGGGCTGAAGGCGAACTGTGTGAGACTGATACAGATCAGAGCTAAGCTCAGACAGACACTTGTTAAGCATTTCAGGAACAGCCTTAGTGGCATTTAAAAAAAAAAAAAGAAACTTATGGCATTTTTAACCACTGTCTCCACTGAAGTTCTTTTACTGTTAAGCAGTGCTTTTCGAGAAAGCTCTTTGGTTCCTGCGTAGTAGTAGTTATTTACAGTCAACAGCAACGTACAAACCACGCTGGGTCTACTGAAAGAACTGTGATGGGTACCAAGTGGGCCAGGGTCCTGGTTCTGGTGTGAGAGTGGATGATTCCTAGTGCTTCTGCTGTGGGGAAGGGAAAGGTGAGGAACTGATGGGGATTCATTCAGGGGCCCTGCAGGGAAACTGCAGCAGCCCAGGACTGGAGTGGTATGGATGCACTGATACCCAGCCTTGGTTTGCATTTCTTAAAAACTGTTGGGTTTTTTTTTGTTTTTTGTTTTTTTATAGTAATGTAAAGTATGCAGTTGGTTCTCATCTACTTTGGCCCACAATGCAGATAGCCCAAACAAACAAGGCAGCAGAGAGAAACTGGCTCCTTTCCTATCCACTGCTAGAGAACACAGCCTAATTTTAGTACGTTTCAAGCATGCGAAGGCCTGAACAGATAACACATGCTGTTGGCGGCATGTGTTCAACTGGAATGTTGTCTGGGAACCGTATCAGTGGGAGCTTCCTGTTGTGTAGGCATTTGTTCTGGTCGGGAGCACACAGCAGTCGAGCCTGTACTACTCTGTTACAAAGGCGTAGTACACTGCACAGGGTAGCAACCTGTTATCTTGCGCCCCAGCTCTGAAACAGAGATGGTAGTTGTCAGCTCTTCTGACAACTGGTGTTTGGCGTGGGTGCCTACCTTTGTGTTCCAGTGTGAGTGTTTGATCTGAATTTAGATATTTTCCATGGATGCTTGATTTTTTTTGCTGCAAAACCCCAGGCAGCCAAGAATTAACTACTTTCTTTCAAAATCTGCCTCATAGTTGAAGAAAACTTAGGGTGTTGCTAATGCACAGGTTCAGATGTTATTAGTCACAATTAGATTGATAGCACAATCAAATTTAAATCAGATCCTTCAAGTACAGAAAGGTAGGAGGTGTGAAAAGATGCATCTATTCTAAGAGCCCTAAGGCATTAGTTGAAAGCACTGCTTTGTCTATGTAACCTCTTATTCTTTTAACCTGTTTTTTTCAAAGGACTTTAGAATACAAACGTATTGAATGGCTGGAGGAGAAGCACTTGCTTACTCAGCGCATCACAGAGAAAGAAGAGAAATACAACCAAGTGAAGAACAAGCTGTGTCGAGCTGCTGTTGCTCAGAAGAAGGCAGGTTGACTCTTCCTTTATGAATCGTCCAGCTTATGAAAAGTTCAGCTTTACTTTGGCCATCTAGAATTGTTTCACTATTAAGAGTTTACTTGCAGTCTACTGTATATTACAACAAAATATATCAAGTTTGTCAAGATTAGAATTGAAATAAGATGCAGTAATATGCAAAAGAGTATTACAGCCAACAACTTTTTTATAATGCCATCAAAGATTTGATGAGGCTTTTTTTGCATGTGTGCGTGTGCGTGCATACGGTTCTTTAAGAGGTGGACTCCTTGGTTGGTAAGGATTATCTTTTCAATGCTAGATGAATGTCGTTCTACTTTTTCTTGATGGAATAGTAAAATGTTATATCTTCTAAGCTTGCTTTTTATGAAATAACTTGAAAGGAAAAGCTGATTAATTGTTTATAAAAGCTCAAGATTAATTGGCAGTTTTCTACATTGGACATATACAGGTTGTGAAACCTATCAGTAGCTTTTAAGGTTGTAAAACTTCTGAGGTCAACACAAGGAAAAAAAAAAAGAAGAAAGCATACATTTTTTTTTGGTCATGTTTATTTATATCTGGTCATTTAAAGAACAGTTAGTGTTTGTTAGTACAGTTAGTCACTGATCAGTGAGGGACTGACAGCTGTGCATCTCTGTCACAGCTATGGATCATTTCCCATCTCTTCTGTTTCCCATCATGGGGATCAGAACCTCCAACCAGCACAGCACCACTTCTTAAGGAAGGAAAATCACAAAAACCGTCACAGCTTGAAATGATGTACAGGCTGGATTTAATTTTTGCAGCATCTAATGTATCAAGGCGTTACTTAGCTGTTTGAAATGTCCGTTTGACAGAGAAAGAGTCTCAATGATAATAAACAAAGGAGGATGCAAGAGAAACTAGAACTTTTGGAAGCCACGATAGAAGAACTAGAAAAAGAAAACCAGGTGTTAAACAGGTAATAAACTTTGCTTAGCTTGAAAAATGATACATGCCCAAGATCTGACTTACAAATATGAAGCATTTTTGAAGATACGTGACACTTAGTTTAGTAACTGGAGTCTGGTATAAGGGCAGTTTCAGCACCAGGGTGCTTTGAATGGAGTCCATTCAGGATGGGCAGTGGAGAGCTTATAAGACAACTCCAGGGCTGTCTCTTCAGAAAGAAATAGAGGAAAAATATCTGATAGATGCAGTTGCAGGAATCCCTTTGAAAGAAGGAAGTGAAAAAGACTTCAGAATTGCAAGAGAAACAGACTTAGCATCCTCTTTGAAAGACAAACTCTTATTTTTTTTCTCTTCATTGAGCACCTATGGGAGGGCTTGATTCAAGTGATTAATTTAATGTGGCTTCTGTGGCTCACTGCTGTGAATGCTATTAAAAGCTTTATTTATTCCATGCAAATTCTAATCTGTAATACAGCAGATAGCTTGATATGTAGAGGGACTTCTAGACAGAGATTTCGGCAGAAGAATATACGCAGGTCTTCCAGCTTCCAGTTCTTTGTGGTATATAGTTTTCCCTCAGAGGGACAGTAAACAGCGGAGTGTTTGCGGAGAGGCGTGCTTCTGTGTTGGATAATAAAGACTTTGAGCAGTAAGAAATCTCTTGTCTCCTAGGCAGAATGTTTCCTATGAAGAATACGCACGCCTTCAGAAGAGACTAAAGGACTTGCAGCGTAGGCACAATGAATTCCGGAGTTTAATTCTCAATCCTAACATACCATCACTCAATCCCGTCACTACAACGTCATCATTTGCTTTTCCTCCTGGGCCTGAAGTGTCCTTCTCCCTTCTTCAGGTGGTGATGTATTACAAGTTGTGAAAATGACACAACAAAGAGGGTACTGGAACAGTCATTCACTGCAGACCTTGGTCGTAAGGAAGGAGTATCTGATCTTTGAACAGAGAGAGGAAACTTTAAGGAATGCTTCCAGTGGCGTTCCCTTCCTTGCAATAGGAAGGATCTTGAAAGGCAAACGATACGTTACAGAATGTAACAGACAGGCAGTGCTAACCCAGTTCTCCATACTTTGTCCTTCCGAGAGGCTTTAAATGGCTCCTTCCAGGCAAGAAACACCATAGCGGTGTTCTCACACCGTGGTTCTGTTATTAAAAAGCAGTGTTGCTGCTCCTGATTGCCTGTGTGGTTAAAGGAGTTTTACTTACTTCGGTGAGCGGCTGAGGGTGAAAATCTCTCTGGCTGAGGCTGACCAGGCGGACTGGGCAGATTCGTGGTAACTGTGACCTCAGGTCCGCGAGCCTCTCCTGGGAGGAGGCACGCCTGTGCGCTGTATCTTGTCGAGGCTGTTCATCATGAACGTCAGAACAATACCCACAAAACTCCGAGGAGTAAAATTTAACGAATAGGGATACTTTGGACTTCACAATTTTAATTTTAAAATCATTAATTAAAGAAAATGCAATTATTGCTCATTTTGGTCCCTTGTAGGGGTGCAAAATGTAATAGAGCCACTTTTAATTTTTTTCTTTTTAATTTCAAGGAGGAACAGCATCAAAGAGAGCTTTCCCTGCTCCGCAAGCGGCTGGAAGAACTAGAAACCACACAGAGAAAACAGCTGCAAGATCTTGGGCCGTCTAGAGAGCGAGCAATGGTGGGCGCGTACAGGGGCTTGGCGGGAAAGAAGGTCGCTGGAGAAGGCAACGCACAAAGTGAGGACTCCAAGTGAAATCTGCAAACTCTGCACGCTGTCAGTTTTCAGTAGCTTATCCTTTGTGTACAAGCTTTTAATATTTTGCCAAAACCATGCTTGTATGGGCCTGAAGAGCATAAAATATATTCTGCATAGTTTTGTATTTATTTTTGAAAGACTGTCATAAATTGTCAAATATAATGGTTAAAAACAAAAGCATCGAAAGATTTAAGTACATTTTGAAATGTTTTTATAGAAGTGATGTAAATTTATTTGAAAGTCATAACGTATGAAATAATCTCATCACACGAAACTTAAAAAACATTTTGTCAAGGTTTGGGTGGTGCTGACATTTAAAATAAAAACAAAAATCAGATTTTTCTGATAAAGCCTTTAAAACTTTTTTGATAATACCCTCTTATTTCTTCAGTGTAGAAGTTACTGTGTCAGTGTGGAGTGTCGCTGGGTTGCTGTTTTGGTTGTTAAAAATGCTGTAGTCCACACTGGGATTGTTATTTTGAAGTTCCCATGCAGGTAAGAGAGGATGGAATGAAATGGAAAAGGTGCTGAAAACTTTTTATTTGTTACCCTTGACAATGTGCCTCTTGTATTTTTATAATGGGAATAAGCAATAATCAGGTTTTTTAATTTAATGTTGTAGAAACGAAGCCTAACAAATTGCCTTCACATTATGAAAATGTAAGTTTGTGTTTGTTGCTACTGTAATTTACTTACATTCAACCTTGAATAAATAATTTTATTGTAGTTAGTTATTTGAACTTTTTCTTCCCCTCTCATTATCAGTTTAGTAACATAAACTTGTAAAGAATCAACTCATTTTTATAACTTGGTATGAAAACTTTCTTGGAAGTATAGAAATGATTTTATCTGGGTTTTTTGTGGTGTTTTGGTTTGGGTTTTTTTTCCCAAAACATACTGCAGTGAAAGTTTGAGACGGTGAGCTGTGCAGTGCGATTTCTTCTCATAGCTTCTTGGGGATTGTCATCAGGCTGTAGTAACAGACAACCGAGTAACCACACTGCGTGTGGCGACGTCGTTGTCATCGGTTTCCCTGTTCTCCCAGAGGCTGATGTTTGGTTTCCCACAGAGCACGTCGGTGCAAGGGTCGTACTGCGCGTCCCTGGGACGTTGTTGGACTGCTCTGAGGAACGCGGCGTAACGCCTCGCAGTGACAGAGCTATTTCTGCTGTCTCTGGCAGGATTGCTGCGGCAGGAGGAGCTCTCCGTGCCAGAGCCCACTGTGCCAAATGGGATGCTCGCCAACGCGTGCCAGCCTACGATGGCTGCCAGGAGCCCCGTGCTTCTGTCCCTGATGCTGGTTACGTGGCCGCCCACGAGCCTCCTGCCTGGTGCCGGAGGGCAGGGAGGGCACTTTACACAGACTGGGGAAGCCCTGGAGGGCAGAAGGGTAACAGCAGGAGGAAGAAGGATGGGTGTCTGCTGGGCTGTTGGCTCCCCTTCCCAGTCCCTCGCAGGCTCTTTGCTCAAGAGAGGTGATTTCCTGCCCCTGCAGCACCCTCTCCTGAAAGAATCGTTACCAGGTTATCCTCGTTTTTAACATTTTTAGGTTTTTAAAAGTATCATCATACTCTGAGCCTTACAGCAACAGAGCGGGCGCTGTGTCTTCAGCCTGGCTCCGGCCTGCACCGCTTCCCCGAGGCGGGAAGGCGGCTGGGAACCCCCGGGCCCAGCCCCGGGCCCTGCCGGGAGGTCGCTGCTCAGCAGCTGCTGGGCTCTGGGCCAGCACCCCTCGGCCCTAGCGTCACCGCCTGACGTGGCACCCTGCCTTCGTGGCAGCGTGCCTGCCTCTCCCACCCTTCCCAGCGGTGGAGCGGCGGGGCGTCCGTGCCGCTGGGCGCCGGGCTGGAACCGCAGCAGCACCGGGCAGCTGATGCCAGCCAGTGCCTTGTGCTCCCCTTGCCTGCATGACCCTGGCAGCCCGACAAGCTGTGCTTGCTTTCCTTCAACCACTTTAAAGTACACAAGTTAATCAGAAGAACCTCCAAATGCACTTTATTCTAGATAAACCCATACAAACACCAACATGTATTTGTCATTTGCACTTTTTTTTTAACCATTCATTTTAAACAACAGGTTATAACTTCTGTACAACAGGAATTTACACATTAGTAAGATTTGACTTGAAACTGGATGACTGCAAAATAATGCTCTGTAAGCTAGTGTTAGAAAATATGCTGTTTGCCGTAGCAGTTTGCCTGTAAACATGTGAAAATTAAGTTACAGAGAAGTTTGCTTTCATTTCAGAGACTGCTGTTAGAATCATTGGGTTGCCATTGTACGGCTTTAGCCAGAGGCGGTTCTTGTTGTCCGCGTAACAGTGACAGCGAACTGCGGGTACGGAAGGTGTGTGCCAATGTTTTGTGTGCTGACCCAAACCTACCAAAAGAGCCACAATCACTTAATTATACTTCACATCACTTCGTGAGATCCACTTGACGGGTTACAAAGGCCCAGCATGACTTGAAATGGTTTACTAACAGAGTGACACTGTTTAGGAGGCTTGAATAAAGGCAATAATCCCATTCCAGGCTGTAGGCTAAGGCTACAGGGCCTGCTTCAACACATACGTAATCTCTAGAAATCGTTAAAGCTATAGTCGCAAACAAGCAGTAGTACAAATACAGAATAGGACTGATTTTTCATTTCTTCATCATATAAACACACACAGTGAAGTTCACAGGATCAGACCCACGCAAACAGATTCTATTTTACAGCTTTTCAAGCAGAAATGTTGGGTTTTTTTTTTTCTTTTTCTGCCTGTACAGAAGGTTACCGTTGAACCAAACCATCACAGTTCATTCAGACGCACTGCCAGCAAACACCTGAAGTGGAGCGGAACTGCTGCGATGTCTCTCTACCTGGAAAGAGTAATCTGCTCATGCCCCTCCTTTAGTATTAATTGCTGTGCTTTTTTTTATTTATTCATTTGATGCTGCTTTAAAAGGTTAGGTTAAGAATGATAAAAAATCAAGCCCTTAGGTACAGGTATTCTAAGCTTAAGTGCTACTCGAGCCACGGTCCGTGCGTTTAGGACAGAGGGCGAGCTAGGTTAGGGCTGGGGTGGGGTTTTTTCCCAATTAAAACTAAACTTATCAAAATATGTTGTGCCAGGCAGAGACAAGAACTGCTGAAAGCACTGCAACATCGTAGTGCAGTTTCCTGAACAAAGCCATACATTCCGTCAAGTATAAAGTGTAAACTTAATAGCAAGTGTAAGACTTGAATTTAAAAAAAACCCAAACCAAACCAAAGCCATCACAGTATGGGTTGGCCGCTGCCCGCTCTGACACGCAGAGGTATAACCTGTGCGACCGCACGGCAGGGAGGGGGCAGGCTGGTAGGCAACGTGGTTTTGTGTTTGCTTTTTTCTCCACGTTAACAGGCGGCCGTGCTGCTGCCAAAGGGCGGCCAGCGATCGCTGTGGGACTGTGCCTGGTGCCGGCCCCGGGCAGCCCCCGCACCCCCCAGCCAGCCCTCGCCACGCCATGCTGCAGCCCCTGGGCCCCCCGAGGCAGCGGCAGCGACCGGCTCGAGGGCCCCACTGCCTGGGAGCCCACCTGGGCGTCCCTGCCCGGCCACGGCTCTGGCACAGGCTTTCTGCAAGGCAGCTCTTCCCCCTCCTGCAGGCCGCCGCACCACTCGCCTCCAGCGGTGGGACCCCCAGAAACACGTGGAGACGTGTCCTGGTCTCACCGACGCCTCCATGAGCGTCTCCGTGTGACTGAGGCAGAGTCTGCGGCAGCGGAAGCCGTCCGGGTGCAGCGGAGGGCAGGGCTGCTCGGGCGGCAGCAGAGCCAGGGCCACGGCTGCACCCCGGTGGCACTGCACGGCAGCCGCCTTGTCCAGCTGGGCTAACCTGAGCCACCGCTGCAAATGTCACGCATCCCTCCCTGAACGTGGCCAAGCCGCAGGAACCACCCCGGCAGGACTGAGGCCGTGCCCTCCCCCCCGCAACCCCAACCGTCGAGGTCACATCGCCCCGTCTCTCACAGAGCCGGAGCTCCCTCCGGCCCTCCCGCTCTCACACGTTACGGAACTGACCCTCTTCTGACAGCGCCTGGGTGTGGACAACCTGAAAAAATATAAACACGTGCTGGCTTTAGATTGGCGAGGCTTGTCCAGGCTGGGGAGGCCGGCCCGGAGCCTCAGCCCTGCTGCGCGGGCGATGGTGCACCTGAGGACAGGTCTGTGCGCCAAGGCGCGGCCATCGGCAGCGGCGCCATCAGAGCACAGCGGGGTTCCGACACGCTGCAGCTGCTCGGAGGTGTTGCGTGTGACGCTGCCCGCAAGTGTCTCACAGCTCACTTAAGGATGGACAGGTAGAAATGTAAACACGGACTGGTGCCGGTCTGGCGCCTTTCTCCACAAGCCTCGCCCCACGCAGTGGCCGACGTCGCTTTGCACCTGGAACTGCTCAGTGCAGGAAGAGAAGCGGTGCCACGTGGCGTCTGGCCTTCAAACCTCAGACCCACTTCGTCTGCTGAACACACTTGTCCGAAGAGTCACTTTGGTGCTTTCTTTTTTTTTTTTTTTTTCCCAAACAGGAACCAGTGTACATTTGCCGGGAAGGAAGGAAACTGCAGCTCCCCCCCATTCTGAAGCCAGCGCTCATCCTCCCAGACTGCCAAGGCCGCTGAAAGGATGTGGTGAAACAGCTTTCTCTCTTAAAAAAAAAAAAAAAAAAGAGCTAGGCAACTTACAAGTTCACACGGGCACGTCTGAACTTGCCGTGCGTTCTGCGCATCGCCGACCAGCCCACTGGCGAGTACGTAGAACGCTTCCTTGGGCAGCGCTTCCGAGCCGAAAGGCACCTGTGTGCAGGTACCTAAAAACGCTGGCCCTGCCAACGCTGGGCTCACTTTCACTTTCACAGGCCCACGTCTGAGTACGTAAGCCGGCCCACGCTGCGTTCCCGAACGCAGACGTGACGCAGAGCGGTCGGAGTGGAGACGAGTGTCCAAATGTTTCGAACCCTGTACATGCAGTCAGTCAAAGCAGTTCGGGGAGCAGGAGCGCTTGTTTAAAATCGCCCACAGCGCCGCTGTGAGTCAGTGCTCTGCTCAAAGCCATTTGCATTTTTTCTTTTCATCAAATAAGTCTTTTACTTGCTGGAGCTGTTTCTGGACTTCTTCAAACCCCCGTTCTCGCTCGAGTTTGCTGACAATCTGTTAACAATTAGCAAAAAAAGAGAATCGGTTTTTTAGTGCTTATTTTACCCACTGTTTTTTAAAGCCTGCTTTTCTGCATGCCAGCAACTACTGGCAGAAAAATCCATCTGAATGCCTGCCTATATGTAAACATTCTTTTCTGATTTTTAACGCTTCATTTTGGTATTTTTCCTTTCAAGTCATTAAGATTACGGGCTTTGCAACACTTCCACAAAAGAATGACAGAGCCAAGCAAAAAAGCCCAAACAAACCCAATGCATGTTCATCTCTCGGGGCGCGAGGCAAGGCCAGTTTCACCCTAGAGCAGATCTGCAAATGATCTTTTATTTCTCTTCCTCTCCTGGCCCACTCGGCACCGGCCCAGGTGATGGGGAGGAGCGTTACTGCTGTCGGAAACCTCTGCGCTGGCAGCCCTACAAAGCGACCGAGGTCTCAGCAAAGAACACAGGAGTTTTAGCTGCTCCCAGTCAAAAGCCAGAGGGGGAAGCGCAGAGGGAGGGTTTCCTTCTAAGGAGGGGGTGAGGTTAGCCAGTACTAGCTTCAAAAAAGCAAAAATGGGCACCAAGATTAGAAGTATCCTGAAACCTCCTGTGTCAACAATTTTAAAGAGCTTAATCACGTGTAGTGCCATTCTGAGTACCACCCCAAGCGTCTTGCCGGAGGCCAGGATCTGAGGCCGAGCCCAGACAATTTGAGACCTTAGCGACCAGAAGCGGGAAGCTAGCTAACAGGTGGATGATTACGGCAAGCGCTGCTGCTGTGCTGCTGGGGATGAAAGGGAGAAAGCTCTGGTTGCCGGGAGACCCAGACAACCTGCTGGAAGTGGTGAGGAGGCCTTCAGGCAACCCAGCCCAGCTGGCTCCTCTCTGCGGCCCTGCACAGGCAGGCGCAGCCTCTGTTAAGGATGCCGAGCAAAATGGAGTGGAGAATCCTCTCCCGCAAAGCGGAGCGCAGGGATTTTCTTACAAAGCAGCTTAAAGGCAGCCTGTCGCTAAGTGCTTTCAGTCGAGAAAAGATTTATTTTTTTTGTTGGCAATGGCAGGGACTGGAAGTGATAGCTTCTTTTCTGGAAGAGAAAGACCATTAGAGCAGAGCATGAGGGCTATGACGGGAAAGGAGCCGACACCTCTTGCTGTGAGGCTGAGGGTGCTCCGCTGAGGTGCCCGTGCTGCCTGTCACATCGAGATCCCCGGTGCTGCAGGCTGATCTGGTTTCTGACTCGCCAGGGAAACGCAGCGCGTGCACAGGAGCTGTGACAGGCATTAGCAGACACGCTGCAAACACAGTGAACCCAGAAGCCTGGACTCTATAGCAACTTTCTCCAAACTGCAGGGAGAATTTTATTGCTACTGTCTCTGTGAAATACAGCGGTGACAGTAAAGGTGCATGTATCAACCTTTGGGTGTGACCCCTCGGGGCGGGGGGGGGGGTCGGCCACCCCGGGGGGCTGCTCTGGCCCCACACAGCCCGGCAGGAGGAGCAGCCCGGGCTGCACCGCTGAGGGGCTGTCTCGCCAGCAAGCCTCAGGCCAGGCCAGCCCCTGGTTACTCTGTCAAGCCCAACTTTCGAGCCCGAGGTAGCAAGTTAACATTAAGGAGTGAAGCAGAAATAGCAGACGTGCTTACCTCATCGTAATATTTCACTATGTATCTGCAGATTTCAGTCAAGGCCACTTTCTCATTAAATTCATTTTCATGTTTCTAAAACAGAAAACAGTTCTGGTCGGCTAGTTCTCCCTTTTAAAAAGCTTGACATGAAAGCAAATGAAGTTCCCACTTCTCAGCCATACCTTAGATTCCTGAGTTAGAAATTCTTCAATGTCTGAAGTGGTCAGCGGAGGCAGATCCCTGATGGCTTTGTAGTACGCTTTCACCTCCTTCTTGTAGAGTGGAATGTCCTTCGCGTAGAGGAGTTTATTTGTTGGTGCTTCCTTAAAAGAAAAGATTTGAAGCCTTGTCAGTTTTCACAGCACAGATTTCCTGAGGTTCCACCTCCACGTAGTTAATTGCATCTAATTGTGTCTGTTCTCTGTGTGACTCATGTCTCTCTGCAGTGGTTATATGCAAGGAATAACGGCTATGAAATCAAGATGAAGAACAGAGGCAGGACCTCAGTAACAGGGCATTGTGTTTCATGACAGTTGCCATATCATTATTTCTATTGTCATCAGGAGTGATGAACGTCTGTCCCTTAGACATATTTTTCTTTCTTACTTCCTCCTCGCCCCTCCCCAGACCTGAAAGGTTGTGAAAGGTGAACCAAAGGGCTTGAGGCCGGTACCCTTTTTAGTCGCAGGGTACAGCGGTGCCATGGCAAGGTCCCCTCGGGTAACACGCCAGAGAGCCTCACCAGATGCTCTCCTGGCAGAGGTTCCCCTAAAACGCCTTGGTCCCTATTACTCCTTTCGCACAGGGGTTCGAGAGCGTGGAGAGCTGCCTGCCAGCCATGCACAGCCAAGGGGATTTAGTTTTTTCCCCAGGGCTTCAACACTCCAGGTCTGTGTTGACCTACCAGGCAGCTTTAGGCTCACCCGAGGAAACAAATGCTGATGTTTGTGGTAGGAGCCAAAGCCCCACCTGGAAACAATGTTTTCAGAATGTAAAAGTGGGGGCTGGTAGTTTCCTGTCACTGCTCTAGTTTAAATTCTGGGGAATAAATGACACAACCATGTGATGTCTTGTCACTGCTGTTTCCACTGTGAAATGACATGATTTAGATGTTTGTTTTCTAAGTGGCTAAAGAATGTTCTAAGATAAAAGGCTAAAAATCATGAAAGTAAATACACTGTAGTACTAAAAGGCCACAAGATGTCCACTGCATCACAAACCTTCACCAGGTTTCAGCATCCTCTTTCAAACGGGTAATGGGAGCTGTTGTATCAACAGCTCTTCCCAATGGATGTTAAGCACAGAAACCTAACAGACCATGCTCATGTGCAGCTTTTCCATCAAGTGAGTGATGTGATTAGTTCTAATTCATGACACTTCACTCCTAAAATTGGATAAATAAGCACATTATTTGTTATTTACCTTTAACACATGAGCAGTTGGTTCAGATCACATAGGAAATTAGTCCATTTTATACAAATTTTTTAGGCTAAAAAAATCTCTAGCCTGTTTTTCTTGGTAGCGTGAGCCTGAACAAATGCCTCCTGCTTTGGTCTAAAGAAAAGGAAAATATCCTCGGGAAAAATGAAGTATTTCTGATCCCCAGAGTTCTGGACACTGTACTAAAGAGCTTTTGAATGTCAGATTTCTGGACTTGTTACTCCAATAAATACTTTTGCATATAAAAAGGAGCAGCTAAGACGTGAAAGGAACTGTTGCAAACTTCAGAGCTCTTTCATGTATTCTTACAGCTCCCAGTAGCTTGCTATGTGTGTTTTCTGTACATTGGTTTGTGGCAGACAAAATGTGGACTACTTATCAAATAATGTTAATACTTTTAAGACCTTTGTTTAAAAATTCTTTAAAACTTCATTAAAATCTTACAATTTCCACTCTCTTCCACATACTCTATAGCCACACTGCGCAGAAACTAACTGCAGAGAAGGCAAGTGGCAGTTAACTATAAACATGGCATTCTAGTAGCTCCATCTGTCTGCTCCAGTGAATTCTTCAAAGTCTGGTGAGACAGAGCAACAAGGAATGGAAACCCGACCCCATTAGGCCACTGACAGTTTTGCCCCTGACATCAACAGATCCAGGACTTCATCCCCTAAATCACGACACAGTTGAAAAAGACATTGGTTGAAAGTTAGCAAAAGACTGGAAGGGCGGCGTTACCTTCCCCAGTGTCTGTTCTGCTAGAGAAAAGGCATCCATGAAAGCCTGGGCGATTACAGACAAACAGCCGTCTATATGTGAAGTCTTCTTAATATCAAAGACAAACTGGGGATTCTTCAGGATGTTCACCCAGAAGCGAAGAGGAAGACTAGACAAAGAAAGGACAAGCATCTTTAAAATTAACCACTCAGGTCGCACAACTGCTTTAAAATGGTAGTTTAATTGCAACTGAACTCATGGAAAGAAGAACATTCCTGAGCTGCTTATTCATGTTAAAAAAGGGACCAGGGAACAAAGGCTACAGAGCAAACATGTCAGTCAGTCAGTCAGTCACCCCTCCATCCTCTAATAATGCTCTCAGCCTGCAGACACTGCTTCCTGAGCGTGAAGTCAGTATGCAGACTCCAAAGTCCTGCAAGCTACGGCGGTTTGTCTGGGTATCCAATCCATACACTACAATTATAGCGATCCACCAAGCCAAACCACATCTCCACCCAGACATGCCAAAATCTTATTCTTCTGATCACAGGTGACCCACTCCATCTTTGCAACTACATTTTTAAATGAGCGCAGGCACTCCTGCGCGTATCGTGTGGGCGTACCTGTTGGTTTTCCATATATGGACCACATCGGGGTCAGTAATTTTTTTGCTCTCAGCCTGGGCATCCAGAAAGTCAAAAAAGTACTTGATGGCAACAGGTGCTTTATTGTTGGGTAAACTCCAAATGCTCCTGAAGAGCTTCTCAACAACTGAATGAATTGCAACCTGAAAAGTAAGAAAATGGACAGTGTTATTATTACCCAAGAAAAGAACAGGATTTCTTGTCTCAGAGAGCTCAGCGTGCCCCACGGCAACCGCACACAGAAACTACCACAGGCCCATGGCAAACTTCTAGGCCACAGGTTATTGGCAAACAAGACAGTGAATAACAAAACTGAAACTACAAATACACCATAATAAGCTGCTTTCAGATGTCACATGTCCTATCACTTTACTGTTACTTTATTTTAAGAGAATTGTGGTGAACTTTGTGATCAGCCGTAGGTGGAAGGAATCACTTGTTGAGTTTCCTGCACAAAGACAGCATCAGCTCTTCGGATACTGTTGGCACCGTTGCTAAAGGTGTTTGGAACTTGTGACTGGAAGTACGAGGGAGGTGAGCAAAAGGAGTTTAACCAGCTTCCTAGGGCACAGGTCTTCATGGTGCCGTCTGAGACACCAGTTGAGCACACATGCTCATCAACACTTCACAGCCAAGTGACTGTGGCACTTGGTCTAATTTCAGGAAAACACCTTTGGGTGGCATACGAAGGCACTAAAGTTAGAGAGAAGAACTGAAAACTGGGTATTTCTGATCCAGAAGTGAAGCTATTTGGCCCACAAAAGCAAGGGCTTGGTTGCTGACGAGCTCACTGTCATCGTGACAGACTATTCATAAGGAGAGGCAAACACAGCAAAACACTAGTTTGTACTTTTTTTCCTTCACATCTGTTCTGAAGCTCAGTTCAGCCCAACCCTCTCTCAACAAGCAGGATTTAAGCGTATCCCAGGGCCTGGATGTGTTACTGGCCCGCTCATTTCACGTGACAAACTCTGCAATTGTGTCTGTGTGCGTGTATGGTGGGGTGGGGGGGAGAGCCATGGTTCAGTGCAATTTCCTTTAGAGCAAGGCGTATCATGGGTGGAATTTCATGGTGAAGGTTATCACAGCTCTGTTACTCAGAGCACTGTCCTGCTCTGGAGAAGGAGATGATGAATTCAAAGCCCTTTAAAAGGAGTGCTTCTTAAGGACCGATCTTCAGTCTTCCACCGTAAGATCTTACTGCTTTACTCCAGCAGTTCCTAAGGGCTTATGTTAGTTTCCACAGCTAATGAGAAGTGACCAGTCTTCACTCTCACTTCGGATAGTGTCCCAGATTACTTCAGATGCTATCAACAATCTAATTAAATAATGATTGACAGATTTTTAAATGCAAGAAGGCCATAACCATCATCCCTTCAGGCCTCTCGTATCGCACAGTTCTCAGTGTTGTGCACTGATTAATATTTTAAGTAATATGCTGTTGCAAAGAGTTTTATAACCCTTTTGAGTAAGTCAGAAACAAGATGACACTACTAGAGGGAGTGAGCAGGGCTTATTCCTAAGGAAGGCGCATTGTATAAATTAGGTAATCCTATTATAAATCCTAAGGATCTTATTTTTAAAATTAATCCAGTTATTTTGGATGCTTAATTTGAGATCCTAAAAGATTACTTCATTTCATGGGCGGTATTTTGTGAAACTCAGGCCTTGGAAGTTGCCTCTAAGCTGGGCAAACTCCAGTACAGAGTGAGGAGGCTGTTGACTAAAAGCTGTCTCTCCAGAAAGGACCATTCTCACTCTATGAGATTCAGCAGCAAAACAAACTTTCTATAAGCTCAGTAACTACTTTTGTAGTTTATTTCTTAGGTTGAAGAAAAAAGGTTGTGCTTACTGAGGAGACAGTGCAAGTAACAGACAAGTTTAGATCTCTAGCATCAGAAAACCTGAAATGTGTCTGTCTTTGCAAATGGTGATAATCCATAGTTAGCACAGTAATTTTTATAGGCTACTTTTTCATTTAATATTTGATATACATGCAGGAAGTCTGCACAATTTCTGCTTTAATTTCTATTTCTGTTGTGCCAAACTAGTCAAGCCTAACATCAGCCCTCCCCCAAAATAAGGCCTTTACAGTTTACCTTGGTTGACAGAAGCTTCGTCAGATACATTTCCTTCACTTTGAATTTTTGCTTTCCTTTGTGACCTGCTCCTTTCACATCTTTGTTTGCTTCACAGTCTGGTAAAATCTGTCGTGAAGAGATCAGAGAGATTACACAGACACAAATGCAGCTCAGTATCAAATCTACCACTTAACAGGGTAATGACTGAACTCACCAAATGACAGTGTTCATCCGAGTAGTCCACATCTAAACAACAGAAAGCAGAGAGCACACAGGCATTAATGAAACACACAGTTGCAAGCTCATGAATTCTGCTGGGCTCTGGGCTGGGCGGCAGGGTGCACGCCAGGATGCCGAGCGAGCAGGCTCAGCGTCATGCCTTCCTGCCTGCAGCATGGGGAAGCCTCTGAGAAATGCACAGGTCCCGGCTCACCTCCCCAGTGCCAGCCTGTGGCTTGGACCACTGTGCTGGGGCATCATCATCTGCTGCTGGGGTAAGCCGGCAGCAAATCACAGCTCCTCTGAAAGGAGGATGACAGATGGCAGAGGGGATGAGTGCTTTGGTTTAGTCTCTGTTAAGAGGACTCAGTGCAGGAGGGCTGAGGTCAGGCTTGAAAGCAATGGCTGAGAACAGACAACCCCATTCTTGCCGAAGGAGAGAGCAATGCCATCCCATCGACTTGCACCTCAGGGACACATCTGTCCTAACTTCAGATGCCCACTCTGATGGTGAGGTGAATCACACACTAGGAATGTCTTTTTCTCACCAGGGGCTACAGAAAGTCCACCTGCCCTGAGACACCAGCTGGTAGGTGAGATGAACTGACCCCCTGAAGCACCCTGTAACTGCTGATCTGCTATTGAGACAGCCAAGTAAAAGCTTTCAGAAACACAGTCAAGAGAATAAGGAAAATTCCAAAACTGCATTTTTTGTCATGCCTGTCTCTGGACCACTATGTCCATGATGCATAACACCAGGCACTGGAGCAGGGCTTGTTCCCTGTGGTTGTCTCACCAGTCAGCACTTGGTGTCACCTGGGCCTCCCTGCCCTGATTGTCTGCCTACGGGTCTGTATCTTTAAGCATCCATTTGCTGAGGACTGTGAGTCCTTCTGTCCTCCTTTCCTTTGCTTTCTTTCCTCCTCCTAGGCCCACTGTGCCTGCCAGAGGCCCAGAGCCACAGTAGCATGCCTCTTCCTTTGGCTCAGATACTTCAAAGTGCCAATTTTTTGGACCTCTTATTGACCAAGATAGAACCTGTCATAGCTCAGCCCTCTGCACTCCCAGCCCATTCTCCAGGGAATATTAAAGACTGCAGTTCTTTGTTACCTGATCGGGTATTTGTCTTCTTTTTAAAGACTTTTATGGTTGCTCCGTTTGAAATCTGAAAGCAAAAAACAAATGTGTCTTGCTGAAACAAAAATGTCTAGAATTCATGAAACTCTCAGTTTCATTTCCTCTGTCCTTAAGCCCGTGGCAGCGCAGGAGCGTGCCAGCCAGCTCTGTTCTCAGCACAGCATGCACCGCTCCCAGAAGGCACAGCCGGGGCTGGCGTTTGGGCACCGGCAGCCGCTGTGGTTTGCTAGCCTTACCTGGCCAGGTGGGAAGGCAGCGCTCCTGACAAGCTGGCCTCTAAGGCCTTTCCCTTTCTTTGATTTTTCTGATTCTGCCCCTACTTGGACATTTTCATGGTCGGCTTTGTGCTGCTTCTTGCACCCATCTTTCTACAGATCACCTGGGCTGAATTATCTGGCTCCAGTAGGATCTTACGGGAAGGTGAGTCAGGGATGTAAACACAGGGGTGATGTCTCTTCTGGTCCCCTTTCTTCCAGCTCAGTCCATTCCAGGAGCCTTCCCCCGCCCCATGCCCTACAGAGGGGCCACAATGAGGGTCTAGCCTGGTGCTCCCAAGAACTATTCCATTCCCAAAGTGAGAAAAATATTTACGCCCCGTGGGCTGTAGGGTCAAGATCCCTATCTAGCCACCTTGGGATTTCTAGGAATGATCTTCCCCTTTCCTTCCCTGAATTTATAGTGCTGCCAGGATAGTAACTATTATCTTTAAAAGAAACCGGCAAGTCATGCTTTTGTTGTCAAAGAGTAACTCAAAAACAGCTCCCACTAAGAACTACACCACTGCTCTGCTGTCAAATGTTGGGTCCTGCCAAGTGCTAGTATACTTCCCTCCATAATTACAAAAACAACTGGCCAGTTCTAGGAAGGGATTTCTGCCAAAATAATTTAAGTGTTTTTTAAACCTTGGCTGCCAGCCTGGTGTGAAAAACCAGTTTAAACATTAAGATACTCTATCAAAAGCTGTGTCTTGCGCCAAAGAAATCTGCACTTACACTTGCTCCTGGAAAGTAAATGCAATCTATTTCATAAGCATGATTTTTCACAGGGTCTCCATTTATCATACAGTGTTTCAGAGCTCTTTCAGATAACACAGAGCACTTTAAAACCACACTAGAAGTGAGAACATGCTCTAAGGCTAGCTTGTGAGGTGACACAAACACCCAGAGAGGAGAGTCCTCCTACTTGGCCCTGAAGATATGTAAACAGGAACAGGGCTACCCAGGAGCTCACCCCCTCCCAGAGCAGCGTGGGCAATAAATACGCTGCCTCCCCTCCCTCTCCAAGAGGCAGGAGAGCAGCTCCACGTTGAAATGTGTCGGCTCCTGTCCTGAGGGAGACGGGCAGAGTTCGGAGGGAGAACCGTGCTTCCTTCCAGGAACCAGAGGCATTGGTGCAGTGCAGCCATGATCCAAGCCCCCACTTCAGGCTTTAATTCTGGGACAAATGATGATTTTAGCATCGAGTGGAGTATGCTTTCTTGTCTTTATCATCACTGCAGCAGCTGTACCTGCTGTCTCTTTCAGTGTGGTCCAATGAAAAAAAAAAAAAGAAGAAAAAAAAGAAGCCCTTCTTTTTGTATCCTGCTGCCTAAATCACTTTTCATGGCAGGCTGCTCGCATGGGTACTTCAAAACATCTTTACTTTGTCAGGTGTGTTACTGAGGGGGACCAACAGTGAGAGGGGAGATCTGTTCAGACCCACACAACATGGAGTACAGCTACTTTGCAAAACAGAAGATGTAGTAGTGTGGCTCTATGCCTCTTCCTTGTTCTCCAGACCTCCTGTCCTCCCTACAGGCCGGTTCTTGCCAGTGAGCTCCCTGTATCACACATTCAGATTAGCTCTCTGGGGCTGTGCCTGCTCCTGGAATGTGCAATGCCGCCACAGGTTGAGAAACTGGAGATTTGTGACTGGACAGCAGATATGAAAGCGGTTCTCTAGCTCTCTTCTTGCGTGGGAAACAGGACACCATGATAATCAGCAACCTTCTTGCCAAGGTTTGTGGTTATTCTCATGGAAACAATAGTGCAGACCTCATAAATAATCACATCGATAACCCTACTAGGAGCGAAAAATTAAGAGCAAAAGGAGCACACGAGTCAGATACACATGAAAGTCTAGTAAGAGTACAGTGGGTTTTTTTTTTCCTTCAGAAACACCACACAAAAATGAAAACATCCCCTCCTTGCACATTTTAAAAATCAGTGTAGAAACTAAGCTTCTTGAAGAGTGGCTGGTGATTCTGAGACCTTTACAACACAACGTCATGCTCCAGTATCTTAAGAAGATTTGACAGAACTTCCTAGTTTCAAAAATCTGGTTACTTGCTAACATTTAAGGCTGGCAAACAAACCAACCAAAAAAAATCCAGGCTTGCCACAAAACTCTAGGCACTATTGAAATGTGAGGTGGAATTCCTCAGACAACGGGACTATCCTTATGCTGTACATGCAACGTTCCCTTTTCTTGCTAACTAGACAACTTCACGTTCCTTTTTGCACTCATACGCATATACGAAAATTAACTAGGTATGCTAATAGCTGATACTTGCCACTAAGCAACTGCCCAAAATCCCACTAAGCTTCTGCCTAAAATGTACATTATTTTGTCAGTGTCAGAAAAAGTAAATTAAAATATCTAACAGAGATACCCAGCACAGTTTCCATAAGGCAGCTGCTAAGCTATAATTAGTGTAGTTACAGCTTTGCAGAAACAACCGAACCTCCAGCCTAACCTGCGTCTGCCTGCAGAAACCACAGATGAAAACAAGGGCTGGGACAAAGATGCCCAGGGACGACAGTGACCGAGTGGAGCAGACTCCTTTGCCATGAGGTACAGCACACGTGAGCCACGACACACCATGCACTCCGGAATTGCAAAAAAAGCTGCCCAGTAAAATCAGGGAGCACTTGCAATAGCTGCCTGCAGTAACGAGGGCAGGTACTATCACACTAGAGAGAAGTTCAAATATCTGATCAGATTCAAATCTACATTGACCTTTGCTGCATACACTCTGACTGCAATGCTACAATGTCCTAATTTGTACAAAATCTTTACAAGTGGAGTGAAGGGAAGTCCCACACTGATCTGTAGACCAGATTCAAGAGAGGCACAGGAAAAGCTGTATTTAAGACGCTGGACGGTGACTCAGGACATCTGTGTTCACCACTGTCTCCCTGGGAGGTAAGGAGAGCAACAAATGCCTACAGCAATCTGTGAAGTGACTCCAAATGAGTTTGCTCTAGTCCTGAGCAGCCTTGTGCTCCCCCAAACAGTCCTGCTAGGAGCCCTCGTTCCTCTCTGTGGATGGCGCTGTACTTGCTCATGCAGACAGCAGCGCGGCTGAGGCTGGCTCAGGTTTCTCAGCACCATACTGCATTGCATGACACAGACTTACAGTCACCAGCAAAACTTCTAAATAAATAAAAATCGATCATCATGTTGAGCCAGACTTTCAAATTCAACGAGGCATGCAGAAAGCTCACTAGAAGCACTCAGCACACTAACCTCATTTCCCAAGTCTATCTGTAAGCATCACAATGCGAGCTACTGTATCACCTGAGGCCAAGCATCTCCTGCACATTTCACCCCAGCCTCTCACCCTCTTTTTTGACGAGTGTCAATGGAAACTCCTTAGACAGGCAACACTGCTCGCTATGCTTTCACAATGTGCTACACCCACAAGGGCTCTGCCACCAGTTGCAGCCTTGTGTGCTGTCACAATGATGGACAGGTTACTGCAGCACTGAAAAGGACTGGTTTACAGGTGCAACTGGAAGTGGAGAGAAAAGCTTACAAAGCTTACAGTACAAGTGGTGACAGTAGATGGAAGCAGAAATAGAGAGAAAGAGGGAAGGAGACTGACACAGAAGGTCTCAAGAGAAGAGCAACCAAACTCATCAGTCCTTTTTATTCTGACTCTGAATGAGCTTTCACAAGTGTCGCTGCTACCTGTTCAGATAATCAAAAGATGAGGTGGGAAGAGGCAAACAATTGCTCATGGTGCAACAAAAACTCAGCAGCAGAGACTAGAAAAGATTCAAGGTAATGTTCACAGCTGGAAATCAGATGCTCTTTTAACTGAAATGCTCAACAGAAGTAACAGTTTACCTGGTATGCTTGAATCAAGCAACCGTGCAAGAAGCAAACCTCTGAAAAGTAACAGAAAACATATGACTCACTGGCAAGAAAGTTGTGTGTCACATTCTTTCTTTCCTTCTGTTGATGATGCTCAGCTATCTCTTCAAGATTTTGATCGAACAGATACTTTTGTGGAGACTGCATTTGGGAGTTGGGGAGAAAATGCTTCTCGATTCATTGGTATGGCTTCCCTGCTTACCTCGTAATGACCAATGGTATTTAGCTTCCTTATCCCATCCTCCATCACTTCTGAGGAACCATCGATATCTAACAATTCTCTTTGCTGCTCCTCAGACACAAGTTCTGCAGTAGGACAGCAATAGAAAACAGTTATATCCCAACAGCATTCTCATTGTACAGATGTTTGTAAAGAAAAACAACACCTAATTATTTTTGGACCAGTGGGTCCCAGCTAAGCCACTTCCCTCTGTCCTTGTGCTAGGACAGACCACTGAACTCTATGAAAATGTAATACAGTGACAATCTTACCAAGACCAATTTCATCCAGCTGAAGACCATAGAGAAAACCATTCTTATTAAGGAAAGCCTGAAGGCTCTTCTCCTTGGCTTGGCCGATGGTGTCGCAGTCCAGAACATTAACTTGGATAGTTTGACAGGCATCTCCACTCTCATTTTCTGGGATTTTTTCAAAGATAATGTTCACTGTCTGGGGAAAGAAACACATACTATTCTTAATTACAGGGAACACCTGGCATGGGAAACCTAGAAACTCCTGACAGCAAACCTGAGAGATTTTCAGCATATTTATTACTAAAGCTCTTTCGAATAAAGATTATTTGAAGGAATTACATAATGAAGCATTTGAAACTCTTCTTGTCTGAAGAACCAAAGATATATGGCTATATATTTCCATGAGTGTATTTTGCATTCTGCTTTTGTCAAATCTATTTCAGTAAATTAACGAAGAAAGACAGGAGACCAGGAAAAATCACAATGCATGTTCTAAAAGAAGCAGATCCTTTATTTAAAATGAATGCCTTAAAAGCAAAACCGTGAGCTACTAGAGATCTGATAAGGTTGCTAAGTTAAGTCATCATGGTAAGCACGATTGATTTGGAGTGGATAGGAAGCAGTGTTAAAATGCATATTTACACCAGCCGATCATGCTGAATACCTTCTATCATACAAACAAATACACCTCCGCTGGAGACGTCAGCGTTTGTCTGCATACAGCTGTGTCTCCAGAGGCAGCAGAGACACGGCTACTGCAGAAGCAGTGGAAAGGGAAAGCATGTTGCAGCAGACAGAACCCAGAGCAGTCCAGACCTGCACAGCAAAGTGCGATTTATTCTATTAGTTATTACTCCAGGGCAAAGACCCACGTGACCTGTGCACTTACAACACCCCTACTCTTAGCTGGGACACAACTTATCTGCTGGGCTTCACACAAGGTGAGCATGGGTGAGAGGGAGGTGCCAACGTGACTGGGCAGCCATCTCCAGGGAATGTTCTTAGCCAGGTTGTATTTCTGGTCAGGTCAGGCAGACCAACTGCTTCCAAAAGGAAGGGAAAAGGGATGAGCACAGGGCTGCTAGTGCTGAGTGATAATAGCACTCATGTCCGGTGCCGTAGCCTGCTCCTTGCAGACATCACTGTTTGGCTACATTGATACAGACCTCCTGCTGCAGGTGCCTCAGGACAGGATTAAAAGAAGTGTTTTAGGTGCCAGCACTTGACTGCAAGTGGCATAGGAAAACCTACGTACTCGAACTATTCTGGCTGTTGGACATTTCTGGTATAATACAGATCTTTCGACTGAAATGTGAGCACTGCAGGTGTGACTCAGTGAAGGAGTGACTGTTAAAAGAGGAAACAACTAAAAACTTTTTTTTTCCCTGCTGTCATGTGAAGGAAAGAACTTCCGTCCAGGTTGCTGCAGAGCCAACTTTTCTCTCTTCTTAGAAAAATGCATGGTTATTAATAGTTGTAAAATGCTATTTTCTGCTTTATTACCCAGCAAGAGTGGAAATTACAACACACTAGTGGTGAAAAAAAGCGGTCCAGTGAGACATAAATTAACTTCACTGTTTCTAGAGAAGCAAAAGGAGTATTAAAAACAGAGTTCCAAAACTATGAAGATCAGGATTTAAGTAAGACTAGGACGTACCTGAAGTAACTGAGAATAACTTAATCAGGACACTGAGATGTTTAATTGTGAGGAAAATGAGTCCAGGGAAAGGACAGACGGAACATAAGAGGAGGAAATGTGGGAACAGTGCCCTCAGAAGAAGACGCAGACTGAATGCCATGCCTCAGGCTGGGATTTCACGTGGAAAATTAGTAAAAAATATATTGGCACAGGAATGAGGGAGTCATGCTTGGTTAGGCCCACAGACCAACTGAACAGACAGCAGTCCTGTCCTTGACTTTGATCGCCCTGAGGTCATGGTCTTGTAGCATAAAATGTGGACAGGGACTAACTGTGTTTTGTCTTTGGAAAATACATTTTAATCAAAGTCTTTGTCTCTTCTAGTCTACAAACTGATCTTTCAGGAGCAGCTATTCACACTTTAACTGACGTTGATTTGTCTTTACACCCTTGGAGGCATTCCTTCCCTTAGTTGATCCATTCCTCCTAGCATTATTCCTACACTGCTATATTCATATTCCTACTTCTCTTTCAATTCCTCTTTCTTTCAGACTGTCAAGAGAAACTGTGTTTTTCTCTGCTGCATTTCCTTTTCAGCACATGCTCTCACACAGATTGCACATAAATGTGCAGCCTCTTCAGCTATTAGTCCTCCCATCCCCGCTCAACTCATTGTAGAATGACAGGACTGTAAAAAGAGAGTAGCAGTCCTTTATGTAGGTGGAATACAAGTCATTTATGGACTCCTTAATCGAAAGTATCCACAATGTGAGGATAATAACAATACTTTATGACTCAAAGTAGTAGTAGATGGGAAGAAAAATTTAAACGTATAAAAGTCTCTAAACCAAGAGAGCCAGACAGTTTTGCTGATATGCAGAAGTTAATCTTAAGTGATGAAGCAATTGATGGGGAGCTAGGAAACCCAATTATTATCATGTCTTCACTCCATAGCTGAAGTTTTCATAAATCAGATTCAACCTGTCTGACAGCACAATCCCTGGCTTTAGAAACCATTAATCAGAAGCTGACAGCCACCATCACTGCATTTAGACACAAAGTGTAGAACTGGAAAAAGAATCAGAAATGACTGTAAAATTATGAAAGCCCTTTTATGATCAGCTCTGAAGGTCAGAAAACACTTAAGAGAAATCACAGGACACACTGGAAGTCACGAGGAAACACCATCAGGCGCTCTTCTAAGCTCTCTCACTTTGCAAAGGAAAGAAAAATACAAGTTAACTTAGGGAAAGATTCAGGAGGAAATTAGAGGACATGTGGTTCAACCTAGTAATATCTAGAGTTGAGATGTCAGGCACTAGAAATTAGCGGTTAGCAACACAAGGTCAGAGTGCTCTTCAGCAAAGGCTTAACACAGGTTGCAAGAATTGATAAAGGCTACTTAAGGAAAACGAGGCAAGCATCTGCAACTACTTGAATAGGAACTAGCTAGGTACTTAGCTAAAAGACAGGAATAGATTTTAAAAACATATTTTTACTCATGCAGTGACAGTAATAACAACATTTGAAGACAACGTTTACAGATTTTTTTTAATTTGTAGTTTTCTTGAAAATGAATTTCAAACAACGAATTATTTAGTAGCGCTATTAATAACCATAGCAGATAATAAATGAGATGTGATTTAATAAAGAAATGTGATAATACCATATTTTCTTAGAAGTAAAGAAAAATCATCTGAGATATTCAAGGGCTCTTATTCATTACCCTGTTCTCTATTCAGCTATGCATATGAACAAAGCATATTTCCATTTATCAGACAGACTGAAAAAAACAAGAAAAACTTTGGATTGGTAAGAGAATTTATGTAAAGGAGACAGCACCATGACGTACAGCACAACGAAACTGCCTTAAACCTAATTCCCTATCTCCTGGCCTATGAAATACAACAAATAGGAAAAAATCAGACTGATTGTACAATCCTTCTGTAGCAGCCAGAACAGTTACCCATGAAGAGGTTACAGAACAGCTTACAAATCAGCATAGAAAATGTTACAGGAGTTAAATTTAGGCTAGATGGGCACTATGCAAAGTGAGGGTTGTACTCTCGATGCTACAGTATGGTACTCCATCTGTACCTAATTCAGAAGACTCTCCCGTAGCCAACATCTGCACTGCTCATTTCCTAGCAAGGGCTGCTGCATCCTTCTCTGCTGACAAAAACCCCCACGTCACATTGCTTTTAACAGCTTCCTGATCCCTCACAAAGCGTGCCTAGTAATACCACAGCCATGGTGTCTTCTTAGGAAGTTGGGTTCCCTGTCTCTGCTTTACTCCCTGACAGCCCTCCCACTTCTCTTAATACCCTTCTTTTAATTCGTAAAGCTGTTCAACACTTTGAGCAACCTTCCACCATGTAGCTTTGCTTCATTTTCAATCACAGAATCATAGAATAATTAAGGTTGGAAAAGACCTCTAAAATGAAGTCCAACTGTCAACCCAACACCACCATGCCGGCTACACCATATCCCAAAGTGTCATATCTACATGTCTTTTAAACACCTCCAGGGATGGTGACTCAGCCACCTCCCTGGGCAGCCTGTTCCAATGTCTGACCACTCTTTCAGCAAAGAAATTTTTCCTAATACCTAATCTAAACCTCCCCTGATGCAGCTTGAGGCCATTGCCTCTCATCCTATGGCTAGTTACTTGGGAGAAGAGACCAACACCTGCCTCACTACAACCTCCTTTCAGGCAGTTGTAGAGAGCAATAAGGTCCCCCCTCAGCCTCCTCTTCTCCAGACTAAACAGCCCCAGCTCCCTCAGCCACTCCTCATAAGACTTGTTCTCCAGACCCCTCACCAGCCTCACTGCCCTTCTGTGGGCACGCACCAGCAACTCAATGTCCCTCGTGTAGTGAGGGGCCCAAAACTGAACACAGCATTTGAGGTGCCGCCTCACCAGTGCCAAGTACAGGGGCACGATCACCTCCCTACTCCTGCTGGCCAAACTATTCCTGATACAAGGCTGTTGGCTGAACAGGTGAATTAGATCATTTCTTCCCATCTGAAAGTGTAAACTCATTTCAGCAAAGAATGCAACAGCCCAAATCCCCTTTTTAAAATAAGCAGCGACTATTCAAAAGAATGCTGGAGCACTAAGTTTACCACACGAAGAAATGTCCCCTGGTTTTCCACAGGAGAGTTTTCACGGAGAACTTCCGTCATGCCAGCCTGGCATTGAATAGCTTTTCTGTTTAAAATAAAACACTGCAGTTTGCAGTGAAATGCTAACACCCAGCTGTGGACCGTGCCTCTTCATCAGTCCTTGAGGAAATTATCCACAAAGGGGTGCAGCTGCTTGTCTGCCTGTGAGAAAGCAGGCTTGCTTCCTCAGCCTGTGAAAAGGCTCCAGGACACATCCGAGTCTCTTTCAAAGCAGTTTTATTTCTCAGTACTCAAATATAAGCACGGCGTGAAACCACACAGCTCCTCAGCTTATACTGGATTAGTGCTTTTAGAGGCATCTGTCCTTCAGTTCCTCTGCTTTGAGTATGTATTTCAGCAGTCCATTTCTGTTCAGTATCTGACCCCTTCCAGCAGAGAGAGGTAACAGTAGGGGGTTGGCTGGTCCCAAGGTCTGTGGCCTTTTTAAAAAAGGCATGGGGCCCAGCCAAAGGACAATTCTAATACCGTTCAAAACCACATGTTTTTTAGTTCACTTTTTTTCCTATTACAAATGGCCTGAATTTCAGAAAATCTCTCCCATCCTTCCTTCTTTCTCTATACCCAGTGCTTCTTCCTTCTCCTGCCCCAACAGTTTATCTGCATAGTGGTGTGTTTAGGAGAAGACCTGTGGAGCTGCCCCTGATTTTTAGGAGCCTGTCTATATCCCACTTCTATTGGTTTGGAACTGAAATACCAGTCCTGAAAGGAGAGATTTGCATGCCCTACACCCTTGCATGTACTCTGTCACTGATTTGAGAGTCAAACTCCCTACCAGACGCATCCCTGTGTCTTCAAGTGTTTACAATGCTTAAAAATCTGGACACTGAGTGTTTGCAGATGTGCTTCAGTATCTTTCTACTGAAAAGATACTTTTTTGGCTATGTTTTTATACTTTGCTCTGGACAGATAGGCTTTAACGTACTGCCATTGTGGGGCTATGGAAAGGGGCAAAATAAAATACCAACAAAATACTGCAAGACTCATAATGTAACATGCACATGCATTTGAAAACAGCTCAGAATTTTTTCCATTTAGAAAACAAAATCTGCAATCCTTTAGGTAGAAATTTTCTTCCAAAGAAAGGAGAAAAAAGGTTCCCTGTCTGTTCGCTCACAGGTCCTCCATGTCATTGCAGTGCATGTGAAGTGGTGTTGGCGAGAGAAGAAAAACTGACTCGTTCACTTTAGCGTCCTGTTAAATGCTATTCTTGAAGAGAAAACGTGCACAGCTGGCCTGCTTCCCCAGCCCAGAAAGCCTCACTCTTCCACCTAAATCTCTTTCACAACAGTTTTAGTTTCCAGCGTCGGTCTTAGACCAGACACCAAACAAAACTTTCCCTGTCCAGCTGGAACTAGAGTCCTTGGGCTCCATCTCTGTAATGTTACTGGAGGATCCCCTCTCCTGACGGTTTTAAAGGGAACATTCAGCCACCTCTCAACCAAGTCCAATAAACTGCTGGACCTCACCAGGGAAAGGAGACTTACTAACCCTGTAACAGTATCATTATCTCTTATTTAAAAGCAGGAATACAAAGTCAGCAAACAATGTTCGAGAAAGGCTATCTGCTCTCTCGCTTCCTCATCCACCCGCAGTCAGCCTTCCCCACTGATACCGAGTCCTTCAGACCACTTCCCCTCTCTCCCCTTCACTGCAGGCTGCCCACAAGACCCTATCAGCAACTGCATGCACAGAAGTAGCACTAAGAAAAGTATTTCAGGCAGTGTGCAGCAGTTTCAGAGCCAGCTATCCCATCAAGGTGCTCTCAATTTGAATTTGGGTTATAAATTAGAAAAGTCAACCAATTCCACAGGACCAGATGTTCCTGTGTGGTCTACTAGTAACAGGCATACTGAGCTTGCTTGAAAATTGTTGCTGTGCGTAACTACTGGGTTTTGTATCCTATGTATATATATATAGCAATATACTTAAACTTACCCAGGATCCCAAATGCATGCCAGAAAGCAGCGCACAAACAAGGAAACCAAAGATACGGTATTATGCGTTTACTTTTCAGTCACAAACTTCCTTTCCAAATGCACACTGTGGTAACTTAGCTTGAAGTACCTTCAAATGAAGCTTCCAACAACAGCTTTGTAAATAACTATAAAAGGATTCGACTACAAATTTTTCAGTCCAAGAGCTTTCAGCTGAAAATCACAATTCAGAAATGTTTCACAGGTTGTCATTTCGGCGAGCTTCCTACATGACCCAGTAAGCTAAGTCCAACGGACTGCTGACCAGCCAAAATTTCAGGGTCATGTAGTCTACTCCAGTATGTGGCATCTTAGGACCTCCAGGTTCCTGCTGCAAAAATGGGAGACGGGCAGACCTGGAAGCTCCAGCCCTACCCGAGACTCAGGATACGGGCTCTGAAAAGGCCTGAATTCTCCTCCACAGCCATCCTGCAGTGTCCCTGCCATGGCAGCTGCTGCCCTGGCAGCTTCTGTTCCCAAGCTCGGAAGCCCACTATTCAGCCACACTTCTCATACTCCTGTCTGGTTGGTGACTCTGACAGGAAGCCAGGAGTTAAGATGCAGGGAAGCTATGGAGATGACTAGAAATGCAGATTTTTAAGCTCTCAGACTCCAAACCATTTGGAAATTCTGGGAAAAAAGTGCCCTGGTTATTCTGAAAACCTTTGCTGTCCCTTCTCCCCTCAGTGTCAGAATGACAATCAGTAAGGGAATTCCTGCTTTCAAAGAAAGCAACTGGGTGTAACTGTAAAATAGGAAGCACTTCATAGTTGCTTTGAGAAAGGCAAGAAATCTATTGTAAAGTCCAGAAACTTAGCTAGGCTTCCCAAATACCTTGTTTCTAACCAGGAAACTAATTAAAACCCACCACACTGTAACCTTGCTAATTTGGAGCTAATAACGTGGAAACCCACAGCAAATTATTGCTGCCTGAATATTAGCCACAAGCAAACACAATAGAAAAATAAAACCTCTGCATTCCATTCTTTCATTCATTGGAAAAGTGTAATTTAGTTTAAATTCTAAGCATATGTTTATATTTTTGTAGGACGCTTTAAAATAAGAAGCAATTTTAATACCACGAGACTTCATTAAACCTAACCTTTGGTGATTTAGGCATGCTGTGAAGCGAGGAGTGAATGCTATTTGTGAAATGTATATTGGTGAAATACCAGCTAGTTAAACTCTACTGTGTTTTGAAACTTCGTCAGCAATAACAGTTTTATTACCTGGGTACTTAACCATCACCTTAGTGTCTAAGAGCCTTAATTTAGCTACCTAGGAAAAGAGAAAACGTTATAGTTGTCTGTGTTTGGAGGGAATACAAACTGGCAAACGTACCACTGTTTTGAATTCAGACACTTGCCACAGCAGCCAGTCTTCGTTAAGCGTGTACAGGGCTTTGCAAGTTATCGCGTCAACAGGTCCTTTGTTTATCCTCTGATTGAGGGTTGTCACTAGCAAATAGAAAGGTTCACCAATTGTCTCCTAGGACATGAAACAAACACAAGGAACATGTTTATTTTTGTAATCGTTAAATGGGCACGAATAGAAAAACATCAAGTGTAACAAATTCAGCTATTTCCTTTTAACTAACTTGGTATCTTGCAATTAGAAAAGAAAATCCCTCTGAGCAGATTTATCTAGTTATTTGTTTAACCTCCACCCTTTGCGTTCTGGTGTGAAAGTCTCATGCAAATAGCAAGGGACAGCTGGAGTGTGTGGCAAGATAGCTCACAGCCCCTTGCTGTGCACAAGCACGCTACAGACAAGCTGCTCCTACTCCACCTGGCAGACGCTTCCCAGTTCCACCAAAGAGAGGGTGGGGTGTCTGAGATGTGCATGTGTTCACGCGCACACTTCAGCTATTTCTTCCTTTTTCAGTCTTGTGAGAAAACAAGCTAACAACTAGCTTCCTTCTGAATTGGCACCTCCCCTTGTTGTCTCTGAAAAAAAGCTTTGGGAGCACGGTGGTGGGACACACACTGGTGCATCAGCAAAAGCGGGAATGAAACTGGAGCTTCCCTCTCCTGCCTGAAACCCAGGCTTCAGGAAAGCACCTGGGAACGGAAAGATGGGTCTTTTGTTTCCACGTGACATCATTCCTGCAGCCTGGCTATGGCATCTCACTAGCACAGCTCCATAAAGACGACTGGTGTATGGAGAACAGATCTCTGACAGTTCCCTGGCTCTCTCCTGGGCTTTCAGGAAACCAGTGTGAGTTGCTGAGCCTCACACGATTCTGCTGCTGCATTAATGCAAGGACTGATAGGAATGATACCAACAGTGTGATACCATCATGTGGGTAAGAGGCAGGAAGCATAACCAAGCACTGAAACCAAGAACGAAGTGCTACCAAGCAGGTAAAATAAACAAACGGTGAAGGGACAGAAAACGCTTATTTTGTTTCCACTTGAGGACATTTAGTTCTTGAAACCTGAAATGCTGTTCAGAGGTTAAAAAGTTTGGAAAGAAGTTTAGTTTTCCAAAAGACGGTATTCTTTAAATCTCCATTACGTGGTAGGTTCCCAACAGCTTGCGTAGAAAGCTACAGCTGCATTTTAACAAGTGTGCCAGGCTTTTAGTATGATCATAACACATCTCTAACGTCTGACATGAGGAAAGGATATGCTAGAATTACAAAATTACCCAAATCTCAGCCAAACCAATGACACGACCATTGCTTACAGACACCTACTTCTCCTACATCCTATTGATGAATCTAGCTAAGTCACCTAAGCTAGAAGAGCACACATTAATAATGTTAAATGTTAGACTGAATGCCTTAAACCGACCGCCCTGACAATTCCTATAGAAAAAATCAGTTAAAAAAATTCTTCGTGTATCTTTCGTAGTGAAAAGATGTACACATACCCGGAGAAATCCGGAAAGGCAGACAGACATCCAGTTTGTCAGCAATTTTTCTACCACAGATTCAGTTCGTCTGAGCAGAAGCTTAGGCTGTACATTGCTCGATTGCTCCATCAAGTCCTTTGTCAACACTTCCAAAATATGGGTTAGATAAACTAGCTTAGTTTGTAGTGCAATTGTCAAGAAGGATGCAAACAAGCACCTGTTAAAAAAAACAAAACAGAAAAAAAAAGAATGCTATAATATTTCAAATTTCTCTTTCCAGTCATCTTTAACAAATGAAACACAATTGTGCAGTTCATATCCTATGTTTTCCCTCCTCAGGCACAGAAACTGTCCACTGATCTCTACAAAAATATAAAAAATGCAAGTGCATCTGCTCTTGTGATTATTTTTTAAACACAGAATTTGTGTCTCTAAATTTAATTCTGCAGAACAACACCTGCTTCAGTGACAGAACATTTCTAAACTGCAGAGCTGTTGATCTAACTGCAGTAAGTGTTTACAGTTTTAAAGTGAGTTTTCCTGCTCCTTTGCCTCTTTGTTTATATGTACAAACATTCTGATTCCTCTTTACTGGCCTCCTTTAATCTCAATGCTTTTTCTTCCTCAGTGTGTGCAGACGGAGAAGATGGAGAAATACTCTAGAGTAATGCAAGCTTGTTTCGCAAGAAGTAGAAATTACATTTGTGTGCTACAATCCATGTTGGTTTTTCCTGCTAATTCTTTGTCTTGAAGATGATAAGCATAATCATACTATACCTGTCTTTCACAGAGAAATTTTTCTGCTTTTCAAGGGTGTGAATGAGAGTAACAAGAAAGTTCTTGTTACAAATTAAAGCATGCAACATGTTGAAGCTTTCATCCTTGCTCGTTTGGTCTCTGCTCTGGAATAGTTAAACAAAAATAAGCAAACTGTAGTTTGGCTATGATGGATTCTTCATGCTCAGAAAAATGGTAAGCAACATATGGGATAGGATCCTGGCCTCATTCAAATCAGTGGGAATACTGCATTTATCTCACGGGTCTCAGGATTTTACCGACGATGCATTTGCGTTTGTGTACAACACAGAGTACACAGATGCAGAACATACATTTTCTGTCATATACACAAATTAATGCCAATAGTTAAGTTTGCCTGTCATTTCCCATGACTAGATTCTGTTTATTTTATTTAAATAAGTCATAATATACATTGGGTAACAGCATCTTACATACCAAATTCTGTTAATGTATAAATCCATGTAAACCTCCTCATGGGAGAAAGGGAACACACTGAAAATGCAATATCTGATGTGTTCTAGGACAACACTGAGACAAGGGATACAATCACTCTTGAAAAAATATTTATTAATTAAAGCATATCACACTACATTAACTTACCTGTGGCATGTCTTCACTGAAGATAGATGCAAAGCCTCCTGACTAAAATATAAGACAGGTGATATTTATCATTCTTATATATACCAAAAGTTTCTAACACATGTATGTTAAACATGCCAAGCATGTTCCTGATGGCATGTAACTTGAAATAAAACAATGGAAATGCTGGCTTCTAGTGCGGCTACAGTATAAAAACTCTACACAATATGTTCTGCAAAGGTGTTGCCAAAGTTCACTGAACAGCAAACTCTCAAAGATGACCTGGTATTGACTTCAGTGTTACTGTGTGTGCTACTCTGTGCTGTGGCATTGCACTAGCACAGCAGTCAACGAACAATCCGCAGGAAAAGCTGTTTATTACCCTCATCTGCAAATGTGCTGGTGTGCAAGGGGTGCTGCAGGCTGCAGCCTTCTTGGGTGGCAATGATAGCCTTTGGTATACCGGGTTTCTGTAACAGAGCGATACTTGAGTTCATCTGCCTCCATTCATCTCAAGGCACTTTCTGAATGCTCACTAATGAACTCTCCAGGAGGTCCATGCTGCCAGGCTGCAGAGAGGCACAGGTGCCACTACACACCCATTCCTAGCAAAAGCTATCACAACGCAGGGAAGCGCCCAGTTCTCAAACGCCTTGTCAACGTCTCTTGTCTGACTCTTACAGCCTGTAAGATCCCAATACAGCTGCATGTTCCCAAAGCACCACCCTTGAGCAACAAATTCACACTACTAACATCTACTGTCGTCTGCTTTATCTGTGATGCTGGCAGCCCCTAGTTTCCTTATAGAATCACAGAATGGTTTGGGTTGGAAGGCACCTTCAAAGATCGTCTAGTCCAACCCCCTGCCATGGGCAGGGACACCTTCCACTAGACCAGGTTGCTCAAAGCCCCATCCAACCTGGCCCTGAACACTTCCAGGGAGGGGGCAGCCACAGCTTCTCTGGACTTCTTCCAGGGCTCCATCATCCTCATACTAAAGAATTTCTTCCTTATGTTCAATCTAGATCTATCCTCTTGCAGTTTGAAACCATTGCCCCTCATGCTGTCACTACAGGCCCTGATAAAAAGTCTCTCTTCATCTTTTTTTACAAACCTCCTTTATAGTGAAAGGCTGCAAATAAGGTTTGACCGGAGCCTTCTCTTCTCCAGGCTGAACAGCCCCAACTCTCTCAGCCTTTCCTCACAGGAGAGGTGTTCCAGCCCTCAGATCATTTTTGTGGCCCTCCTCTGGACCCGCTCCAATAGGTCGATGTCCGTCCTGTGCTTAGGGCTCCAGAGCTGGACGCAGGACTCCAGGTGGGGTCTCACCAGAGCAGAGGGGCAGAATCACCTCCCTTGACCTGCTGGCCACGCTTCATTTTATGCAGCCCAAGGTACAGCTGGCCTGCTGGGCTGCGAGTTCACATTGCCAGCTCACATCTAATTTTTCACCTACATATCTGATTTTTCATCCCTCCCTTTCCTCATGCCTCCTGTTCTCTTCTCCCCTACCACACTCTTCTTCCTCTTCCTCCACTGGCTATTCCCATTTTTCCAGAACTTCTTCAGCACCCCTAACACCACCTATCAATAAAACACACATACAGAGTGAAACAACCAGAACCACATTAATGGTTAAAAATGCTTGTGACCAGGGAGCCCTCAGCATGGTAACATTAAACCAAACAATGTGGGAAATTGGGGGAAAACAGAAATAATAACCCAAATTTAACAAGTAAAGCAAAAATCAGGCTGAACATAAGGAATATTTTAAGAACAGATGTAATATCCATTTAACACCTACAAACATTAAGCACAAAACAAAAGCTATCAAGCCAGATTGAATATAGAAAATTGAAGCAGCGGGAACCGAAAAGCTCAAAATTAAGATGGGGTCCATCAGTCTTAATTTTAGGTATGTGACTCCCTCTGTAAGCAACTTGTCCCATCCTGAAACAGATGTCTCAAGCAAGTGGAATGAATCACTTTCTTGAGCTGCCTGTCTCTGCACTGACTACAGAAGATGCTCAGCGAACAGCTCTGATGTCTGTGTTTAAACATCTTAGATTAGATGAGACAAAGCCCACTGAACACACTGGAAGGCAGCAAGAGTACAACACGGACATCACTCAAACACATGAGGTTAGTAAGGGAAGTGGTGGCTTGTCACTTCGACCCTTTTGTCAATTCTTCTGACACTTGGTTGCAATCTACTACCCCATCGCCTTTTCTCTTCATCTGTAGATGTTTGTTTAGTAGAGCACTGCTCTCCTACTACATTCATAGCACACAAGGCATGTTTGGACACTCTCGCAATGTAAACGATAAGTACTTAGCAGGAAAAATTGGTATACAGTAAGTTGAATAACTTGCCTGACACTGCATGTCTCTAGAGAGCTAATAGTGGCAAGTTTACCTTCATGGTATCAGTATTTCAAACTGAGACAAAATCTAACTGGAATCATTTCCAGTATGCGCAGTGGCACGAGACTAACCAAGGTAAAACAGGAGCCCTTCCCTTCCTGACCATACATAATGCACCGGAGTGGCAGACTTTGTGCCTTTTTTTCTTTCATTTTTATTTGCATAAATCAAAGCATTTCCACCCAGACAGCTTCTACAGATTGTTACTGTTTTGACAGGGGGCTATCACTAGGAAAAGATATATCCCCAAAAATAAAACCACTATTATAATGCTAATATGACTCGCAACAAAACAAACTGAAAGGAAAGAGATGCAGAAAGTAAGGTTTCCTTCGTCCACTTTCTTCAAACCTCCTAGTGACCCCGTACAAATTAGCCTGGGGGCATCACAGCAGTACCAGAAAAGTTTCCTTTGGTGTGAGAACTGGACTCAAAGCATACAAAGATTATGCACACGTGATTGTTAAATATTATTCAGCCTTAGTATCTGGTATTTGGTGTTGCACAAAAAAAAGCCCTGATTCTGCACTATCACATGTGTTTATCACAACGAACTTTTAGTGGGGTCACACACGGCCATAAAGTGCAGCAGTGTACAGATACAACTGCAGGACTGGGCCGCAGCAGTGATGAGTAACACATGAAGACCAGCAGATAATTTGCATACATACCAGCTATACCATAAAACACCACAGCACTAACCAAGGGTTTCTACTCACTGGTGTCACTTGCACAGCAAAATATCACCAGCTGACAGCACAGCTTCTGCCAATTAGTAAATGCCGGTAAGCACTGGTTAACATCATGATAGAATTTTGAAAGCTGTGACAAATGTACTTATCAGCATCGTAATGTGCCACAGACGCAAAAAAAAATAGCAAGAGAAGTAAAACATTCAAGAGAAGACCTCTTCGGTCCTCTGATGCAGTGGCACAAACTGCTCCAAAGAACAGTGAGAATATCCACCTCTACACCAGACAGCACTTAAGTACTAGGTAAATTTTAAGTATTTGACTTGCACTCCTTCAATCAAGGCCTTACCATTTCTGTCAGCAGCTTGGAGTAGAAAGTCAGCCATGACCTTAGAGCCCTTTCTTCATCCCACAAGTCTAATTAGGAAGTGTCATGATGTTAGCTAGCATGTTAGCTAGCCTGACTGTTACTCTAATTAGCTATAGCATGGAAAGTGAAAGCATGAGAACAAAAAAAGCAATGGATAAATCATAGCCTAGTTAGGATGACCTGAAAAGCAAGCAGCTTAGTGAGGCTGGGCAAAAAAGAAATGGATGCATACACAACCCTTGAAAATTTAACAACGGTGCTTTATCTACAGCATTTAGGCTTGGTAAAATATAGAGATGTACAGACTTAAGTGTTCTTTGGTAACTCGATTTAAGAAAAGTTTCTTGTGAAAACAATGTGCAACGACTGTGTAGTATTTACCTGTAGTATTTACTTTAGTTATTTGATCCTGACTTTCCTAGCTTTTTCATTATTAGGCAGGGCTGACATCTTAAAGACTTGTAAATATTTACCTCTGGAAAGAAAGTTCTAAGAGCAAAGTGTTTGTAGTCAAGGAAGGGAACGGTTCCAAAACTATCCACCACGTCTAACTCATCCATCTGCAGCTCAGCAAATCCTGAAAAAGCACCCCCCCTCCCCACCCAGAGAGTTAGTTTAAATGACACAAAATTGTCTTCACAATTACAACTTGTCCCTATTAGATGTTCCTCAAAAAACAGTTTTCAGGGAAGAGTGGTTGTTTTTCTAGCTGAAGTTCTTCTGAGCGGGAAAGTACCAATGCTTTTTTTTCCCCCATTTTTGTAGAAGGAAATATTACATGCAATCCTATTAGCTCAGTGCTATCTGCTGCTGCAGCGCACACCACCATTAAAGCAGAAGTCTGATACAACACAAAAATCTTTTAACAGCTATAAAATTTAAACGTTTATATAATGTGAGCTTCTTGACAGTTTCAGTTCAGAAATAATGCTGTACTTAAGCTCTATAAAGCTCTTTAGAACCTACCCTCGCGTATTTCCTTCCGAATCTCATATTCCAGCAGTTCAAGTTGCTGACTCTGTTTACGAGTTAACTCTTTGGATTTGTATCTAGTAACTATGAATGCCGCTAAAAAAGGAAGAAATAAAAGGTTCTGAGTATAGAAATTGCACAACAGATAACCCTTATACAAGACATATTATAATATTATTTTAAGAAACAGAAAGATTAATCTACACTTGCAGCCTCCAGGAGGATTACTGTTTCTACTGTTGTCAGTGTGCTAGTACCCACAAGCCCTAGTTATCTGGATCTAAACCTCAATGTTTAATAAAAGACATTCCTTTTAACAAGGTCTTAGAATTGTCAATCCAACTTTATTTGAAAGTAGAACACACCCTGCTACGCACAAGCTGCACAGTGAGACACAGAATCTAACAACCCCTTCTACTATTAGCAACCTACTTAAAGTAGCACTGATTAGAAAAACAGTTGTTTTGAACAGGAAATCCACTTGCAAATTGTTAACTTCTCTGAAGCTTATTTTGAGAGAGTAAAGGCATGAGTTCTGGTTCCTGTAAAGGTAATGCACTTTTAAAAACATAAACCAAAACAAACAAAAGAACAGGCCTCTAAACTTATTACAATAAATGGAAATTTATCAAACATATAACCAGGTCAAAACATTCAGAAAAAAAGGAGTGACATAAAGAGGAAAGGATAACTATTTACCCACCCTCAATTTAGTATTGACCAACAAATTCATGAATGATCTGAATCAGACTGAGCGGAAACACCACAAACACTGCCTGAGGATAAGGAGTTTGTTAGGGAACATCTGTCCCAGGGATGGGAGGGGAGCCCAGCTGTGCCAGCTGGAAGGGTCCAAGTTGTGACACAAGGACGTCAGCCCTATGGCTTTGTCTCACTAAATGGTGGTGAGTAATCACAGCAGAACAGCCAAAACTACTGTCCTGTAACATGCTGTAGTCTGACAAGATGGGACTTCACCACCAGACCACAGCTAACTTTGTCCACTCTTATTGGGAACAGGCGAAAACCACCGGACTGTTTGTGACAGTCCCAGACATGTATGTGTGTATGTAGATGTTTTTATGTGTCATGATTACACCCTCCAGCAAATCAAAAACTGAAAACACATTATTGTACTTACCTATAATGACACCCACTACAATAGGTAGCAGAATAAGAACGTATAAATATATGTGTGATGATGTTGGTTTGACTTCATGCTCAAAATTTCCTAATTTGACCTGAAGAAAAATAATGGCTGTGTTAACAGAGGACAGGTATTCTATCAGTGCTTAAAATTACATTTACTGTATATAAAAAAATGTGTATTTAAGGCATATGAAGGACTCCAGTTCTGCAGATTACTGGGAAGACAGCAGCAATTCAGGAAAACATACATGAACCAACACAAACTTAACTTCTACTGTATTTAATGTTTAAGCAGGGTAACAGAGGCAAGAGAAAAAATTCGAGGTCCTCATGCAGCATCAAGTTTTGCCATTGCTGTCGCTGCAAATGAGAGCCCTTGAATGGTAAGATCCAGCTGGTCAGGTGGCTCGTGCACTTCAGAATTGCTGCTAAACTTTCTGGCCTTTTGAAGCGAGGAAGGCACATGTTGACAATTAAAAACACTCCTTTGCACTCCCAGTGTAACTCTACTGAACAGAACAGTCAGATGAGACTCACGCTAATAATGCGGGAAGTAAAATTTTTGATAGATGCCTGGCCCACAGCCCCCTTCCCTATTTCTTTGCAGAAGTTTCAACCTCTTTATGTAGGATGTAGGGCACTCCTGAAAGTCCGCTTAAGAACAAATACAACAAATACAACATACAATACATGTACAACATCCCCCAGCAGCAACAGGGCTTGTCAGAGGTGGGACAGGCAATCAATCTTTAGGAATACATGAAAGTGCTGAAGTCTGCCAGATGCCAAACTGAGGCATTCACCACTGATAATTATGGCAGAAGAAATTTCACAAAGGAGGATCTCAAAGATGACTGTGAAAGCACATAAATAAAGGGTAGCTAAGACTATAAGCAGACTAGCAGTAAAAATACACTTTGACACAGAAAAAGAATACCACCAAGTGCCAGGGATAGCAATGATCCTGAGATAATTGAAAAGGAGAGCTGGGCTGAAATTATTTTGGGTTACAGCAGGGAAGGCAGAGATCTATTCATTTCAGTCACTGGTTTGTCACAGGAGGTGAGCAGCCAGGGCAGCTGGACACTGCCAACCGGATAGTCACATTGCAGCTACAGGGAGATGAGCAAGCAAAGAAGCCCCACAGAGCTGGAAGGATATAGCCTTTGTATTTCTAGGGCTACAAAGAACAGACGACAAAGCAGACCTATTTCCTCCATCAGATGTATTTTTTCCTCGGTTGTTTACGTGTTTTCACACTTTCTATACAAAGTGCTCTGGAGCCCTCCTAGGATCCCATTTGCCTTTTCTCAGGCTGAAATGCACTGGTGGCTAAATATGTTAATCATCCCATGACTAATACACCTGACTTTCTCCACTTGTCATGTCCAACCAAAGCATTCCTAAAGTAGAAATTCCTGTTACTCACCCTGGCTTACTGAAAACTGAGGCAAAGCATTCATTTAATTTTCCTTTCATACTTAGATTATCTTTAATCTTCACCATAACCTTCCTACTCAGTGGCCCCATTTCTTTCCTTATCTTTTATTTATCTTGCTTATGAATTAGGACTAAGTAAGGTACACCTGAATTCATCTGAATCCTATTCCTAAATTAATTTCATTCTTCCTGCATGACTTTATAAAACCTCCTCTGGACTGGTAATTCCTCTGAGCTTTCTGTCATCGCAAATGTTATTAGTGCATGCCTTATCTTTGTACTCAAGTCACTAGCAATATTAAATAATATCTGCACGAAAATCAGCATTGCCCAGAGTCAGCTCCCCATACACAGCATCCAGTTTTTCACCCTAGCGTCTTCATAATCACCATGTTAAGTAGTTTACTGAATGACTTCCAGGTACATGTGATCTACTGCTTTTTTGTTGTTGAGGAAATCACTCGTCTTACCGAATAAAGGTATCTAGCATAATATGCTTTTATTAAAAAGAAGTTCACAATTATCCTATTTTCTATTTACCTCCAGGTCTCTCACGAGTTTCTCATTCAAAATACATTATAAAGCTTTACACAGAGCTAGGATTAAATCAGCAAGCCTCTATTTGCCTAGTTTTGTTTTATTTTTTTTCTTTTAAATACGGGTTTTATATTTGCTGCTCTCCAGTCATACAGTACCTCTCCTGACTCTACAGTTTAACTTAAAATCTTTCCTACTAAGCCTACAATATCACATGCCGGTTCTTTCTCAGTGCTGTGATGGGAATGATCTTGTTCCAGCTGTCTTGATCCCCCATCATCTATCTGAATCCTGCTTCTGTCACAAGAACGGCATTTTCTTCTTTGACACCTCCATTCAGACTGACCATCCTGTCTTTGACCCCACACTCAATATCCTCTTTCCTCCTGAAAACTAAAGCAAGAGATACCTTTATTCCTGGGCCATACCTATCTTTTATACCCAGCCTATCCTTTCTTCAGAGTGACCCTACTTCTTCTGTGATGAAAGACTGAAAAAACACGTGATGAGTTCCTACTTTTACATTTCTCTTGATGTTGGAAAAAAGAATTGTTAAGGTACCAGAAGTGAAATGTTACACTACAACTATTGCATTTGATTCGCCTTAGCGAAGTGGTGACCTTTCTATAACAGTCAGTCCTACGAAGCTTGCAGGATGAGCATGATACTGCAAGGCAATGTTAATATTTAAATGCAACACCAATCTCAGAAAGGCTTTTCCATGCCATAACTGGCTCAGACGGCAGGATCCACAGATGGGGTATCAGTTAACAGTGATACAAAATTGAGAATAGCTTCGTTAATCTTTACTATGAGCCATATGCCTTGAAGTCAATAGAGTTATTTCTGTTTTATACCACCATACACTGCAATAAGAGTCTGGCATCCTTTTTCTCCCTCATAAATGGTGATGATTGCTTTTTTAAAAATTCATATTTTCCATCTTATTCATGGAGCAAATGTCTTGAGTTGCCATTTAGCTTTGACATCCGTGCTAATGTTCTTGTATTTGGGGTTGGCTTTGTGCCACATGTTCACAGCATTTTGGCCTCCCCAGTGCAAGCTGAATTTTACCCCCTTTTTCATTCAGAAATGCCTTCTCTTCTGCCTTATTGGTGATCACTATGCACTGTTAGAGATCCTTATCTACATTAGTGGGAAAAAGAGAATGGGAGGACACAATCCTTTTCCTCATGGCCACGCCGCAGCAGCAGATTGCTTACAGATCTAAGATGAGGGGCTCTCCTGGAGATGATGCTTTATTGGTGATGTCTGTGCTGCAGGCAGAGGTCTGACAAGCTACTGCTCTCCTGGAGCTTAGCAGCAGTGAGCTCAGCTTGGACTGCAAAGCCTACCTCTGACACCACAGCAGTAAGCAGAGCATAAATGAACTCCATACCGTTACTGGTACCCAAGCTAGGCAGGCAGGCCTAGTTGTGAGGAAGATAACGGGACTACCAAATACAAGGAGAACAAAATATGCATCTAGTTCCTCCCTCCGTAAAGAGTATTCATGACCAGAGCATTAATGCTACACTTTACTACATTTGCATAAATATCCAATCATTGATAAATTGCAACAAAAGGGAATTCTACTTACAAAAACTTTCACTGTGGAAAAGTCAATCTTGTCTGTTCCTTCCCTTTTGAATTTGCACAGTATGGTGCTACGGTCTGGTTTTTTGGTAATATTTTGGACGCTGAACCATATCTTTTTGGTCTGTGCACCATTCATATATAACAGATAAACCTCTACCTCAGTTTTAGAAATATTCAAGTTGTCATTTTCTTTCTAGAGGGAAAAAAATGAAGATAAGAAACATTGACTAAGTACAGTAAGAAGTAAAATAATCCCCAATGACTATTTTAAATAAGGAATTATAGTTTATTACTTTCAAACTTACATATATTTTTAATTCCAGATCAGGATCCAGCTCAGTGTGCAGCTGGTAGTTAATGAACACCGGGTCAGGGTGATAGTGTAATTTGACACATGGTATAAAGGTAGTTTCCACTTTTAACATCATATCAACAACTTTACCCTCTGTTGCATGGCTCAGGCTTGGCGTTAAGTAATGATATTCAGATCCATTCCCAGGACACCTAGAGACCTAGAAATGCCATAGCAAAGCTGTAACAGTCATTAAGCACTCAACAGTGGGTACAATTACAAACAGGGGCACTCAAAATCATTTTAACGTCTTCCAGACTTCACACAGATATCTGCTAAAACTCTCCTCTGCCATTAGGGTTACATGCAGAGCACCTGGGAAAGTTTCTGTGTTGAGTTTGTCTCCTTTTAAGCACATTTATCACACACTCTGCATCCTGCTTTAAGGCTGATTGCACACTGCTAAGACAGCTATTTCCTGCAGTGAGCCAGGAATAGGGACAGTGATTTCTCCATCTTTCCCCTCAACTCAGGTGACAAGAGAAGAGTGGAACGAGCTCTCCAGCATGACAAGAGAAGACCAGAATGAGCTCTCCAGCATGACAGACAAGGGAAGAGCAGGACAAGCGCTCCAGCCAGCACCCCTGGGTGCTCTCCCCAGCTTAACCCCTGCCAGAGGGGAGTTGCTGCAGTCACCCCACTGGTTACGCCACGGGGTGGTACTGCTGTTTTCTGGTCTCTGGCTGCAAGCCCAGGAGGCAACAGGGTGCCCACCTCCTCACAGCCTCGGAGGAAGGGTTTTGTCCCAAGATCAGCTCCAGTCTCCCGCCCCTTGCTGACGCAGTGGCACCACTTGGGTTTTCAACACAAAGCCAGCAAGTAGCACACCACCGTTTCCTTCAACAGACCCATATATGGAAGCTGGGGAGGCTCAAAAGGACAATTTTGGAGCAAGTCTCTAGAGCACAGAAAAAAGGCTCAGGGAATTATGCAGGAGAGAAGCTTATGTGTATCCATAATCCGGTACTGTGAATGTGTGCAACTGTAATCCTACAAGTGGTCATACTTACTTCAGTAGAGGGACTGATGTGTGCCTGCAAGTGTTTGAAAAATATCGAGATCCTCCTGAAACCTTAGGAACAAAACCTGATCTCTTCACAGAGACCTCTCTTTGGTATTGTAAAGGAGATTAAGACTTACGGTGAGATTTGATCTCTGGTCATCTGAAATAATCACACTGTCCACCACATTAAAATTTCTACCAATTGTAGTAATTTTGCGACCACCACTGTAAAAAACAAAAAGGAGGGGAAGGGAGGTTAATATTATCTGTTTCCCCACAGATAAGCCCTGCGTTAAGGCTTCAGTCGTGAATAAACTACTCATGTGCACTTTGCCTTGGAAGCAGCCAATATAATAAAGTCAAACTGCAGGACAAGATAATTTGAGCTATACAGTGCACTTCCATTCTTTCTTCATAGTGCAATGGTAAATGCTTTTGCTACCGCAAAACCAAATGCCTTGATAGCATACACATGCATACTCCTTTTCAGGGACTCTCCATCTTGTTTTCTATTCATGCAGCCAAAGAAGCAGACCGTGATTTAATATTCTCTCCTGAAGATGTGGTATTTCACTGGCCCAGAGCAGCCCCGCCTGTGCTTAATTCTTGCCTTCTTCAGGACAAACCGATAGTGCCAGGCACCTCACAGGAAACATTCTCGGCAGCGTTCAGACCATCTGTCTCGGCACACACAATAGTGCTTGTGTCTGAGGGCTCTGGCTCACAATCTCTGCTGAACACAGTCAGAGTGGTGTAAGGTATTATTAATTTCCAGCTGCCAGAGCTGCCCCTCACCTGGAGGTGAGGGCATGAGTTCTAGCTGCTCAGCTGCTGCAGCTGCCAGCCCACCTTATTACCTCAAATCCACACTTGCCAGTGCTCGACGCCAAGATATCAGATTAAGAACATGAAAGCGTGTAAAAACTGTGCAGGCAGAGGGACAGGTGGAAAGCTGTGCCTGAGAATATCTTAAAACCACCCTGTAAATCTTCCACTGGAGCTGTGTCTCCCACAGAACACAGCAGAGGCTTGAAATGGGCTGTTTTGGCTTTGGGGAACCTGGTCCTAAAGCAAGTCTGTGCGTATCACTGCAGTGGCGATTATTTCCACTTCATTTCCAATTCACTCAGACTTTATACTGTTTTGGAGGTGAAGGGTATATAAGTATCAAGAAACCAAAGTTAACTGGAGTTTGGATTAAGGCGTGCTACTCATATTTTGGACTTAGCTTTAGTATGAAGAGACCATTTTTGACTTCTACAAAGGAGACCTGGGGTGGGCAGGAAGCAGTTAACAGAATCTGGCAGAATGCTGAACCTGTCTTGCAGCTATCATGACCCTATCTGTGTATTAAATGTTAAATCAGTTCACTGGCGTAAATTCATCCTCCACAATAGGTTACAGCATTTATCCAAGTTTACATCAGCTGCAATCTGGCCAAGCAAGGAGGCTCGTATCAACTCAGTAGGACTACATTTTAATAAATACATAAATAGTGTAGAAAGACAAATTTACCTGATCCAGGAGGTATTTGGTGTGATTCCAGAACATGATGGCAGTGAAACATAATGCAGGGTCATTGGTGGTGAACATTTTCTCCCATTAGCCTGTATACATATACTTTTGGCCTCTTTACGTGTTGGTGGGAGAGCAAACGTCATTTGTGTATCGTTTAGCACATTCCTAACTTTAATGCTGGAGGAGAAAGAAAACAGTCAGACGCTGAAACACAGATGCCACTATGCCACTCACGGGTATCACTACACAAAGGCGATAACCTAAAGCAAAGGATGAGGAGACAAGACGAATGAACCTCTTTTTGAGCTGCCAGATGGAAGTGCAAAGAGGGAGCAGGGAGCTGAAAAGACAAAGTAGGGCACCTTTTGAATGAAGTTGTTACGTGTCAAAATAATCACAGAAGATGGTACAGATATTGGTCTTATGGCCTTGGGATGAGGCTATGTAACGCAATGTGTGATTTTGCTGTGTAAACTGTGTACTTTGCTGTGTATTTTTCTGTGCTACCAACACATTAGCTAGTCAAGAATGAGAATCTTCAGTCTCCTTTTCTTTCTTCTTTTTCTCTCTCTTTCCCTCTCTGCCCCCTCCTCCCTCTCCTTCTCTCCTTCCTCCCTTTCTCTCCTCCCTCTTTGTCTCTACTTCCTCCTTCTCCCTCCTTTCCCTCTCTCCATCCTTCTCTCCTTTTGTTTTCTGTGGTCCCCAAGAAATTAATGGTTCAACTGAGAATTGAACTGTACCATACAAATACTTTTTCAAGTACCAGCTATGTAACATGGGCTTGGTAATCACAGGCAGCCACTGCAGCTGCACCTGAAAATGACTGATTCAGAATAAGACAGCCTAATTATCTAGGAGGGTTACACTGTGTAATCATCAACAGAGAAGAGTACACACTGTTGCATGAGAGATTCCCATCCCTGGCATGGTGTCTGTGCTTTCACAAGCAGAATCCTAGAATATACTGGGGATATTTTGAAGCAGAGGAGAGTCAAACAAAAGCTGAGGCTTTCCTGTGACCTCAGTTCTTGTTGTCTGCTGCAAGGCACAGAGGGCCACAGATACAGAAACACCCAAACTACTGCTGAGAGCTGCCCACCTACCCACCCATCACTTGTATGGTACCCAAACACCAAATTCATTTCCATCCCTGTGGAATATAAAGTGGAAGCATAACTAAAGGAGTGCAGAGCATCCCCTGCTCCGCTCAGGAGAGGTCCACAACAACTGTTCACACAACCCTATTGCTAAGGCAAACTGGGCTCAATTTTCACCATGCAAAGTAAATAGTATGCTTTTTCAGAGCTTAACTCACATGTCTGGTTTACAGCCAGTGATTCCAGTCAGTATCAGTTTTATGCCTGATGCATGTGTAAAGTTTTCTCCTTTGACTGTTATTTCACTTTTGCCTAATGTAGAAATCCACAAAGGTTCAATGGAATGAATGCTGATATGCTATCAGAAAACAAAGCAAAACAGAATCTGGTTATAAAAAGGCTAGGCAGTTAAACAACAGCTGCAAAAACCACCACCACTCAGGAATGCCAGTTTTATGGCGCTGGGATACACATTTCTATTAATTTCAAATCTTGTTAAGTTTAATCCTGGGAACTACTGTCAATCACAACTTCTTTACAAGCTAATTATTTTTACCTACATATTTTATATTTCAATTTATCTCATAACAAAGTTGCTCAAAGCAATGACAATCTGACATACTGGAAGGTAAGTATCATAAAACCCCATCTTGAAATGATATATTTTGTGTGACCCTTGAGGGACTAAGAAACAATGCACAAAAAAGCCCATGGTGCTGTCACTACGAGACATCAGAGAAACAAATGAAGGCATCTCTTGTGACCTGAAAAGGGGAAGCAGGGTAAATCCTAGAATGAAAAGTCAAGAAAGAGCCCCAGAATTAGCTTTATTAGAAAGTCTTTTCAAAGTTATACATAGAGGTAAAGGTACAACATAACTGTGGGGATTTTTTGGTATTCTATTTTGATGCTAAGCAGTTTACAAATCTATTTTCCACCTTTTTAGAAAAATCCCAGTTTGCTCTGGCACTGTCACAGTCTTGCAGAAACACGGCCCATTTTTAAACTTTGCTTTTCATTGCGTATCTCTGTATTTGCTTATTCTAACTTACTACCGAGCAAGAAGAGATATTTTTTCCCTAGTGTATTTACTTGATGCATTTGACAGCATCTCATGTTTAATCAGTTTTGCTGCTTCCTCAGTTTTATAATCACACAGATGGTTTCCTCTCTGTGTGTCGTTGAGACAACAAACTGAAAACATTCAAAAAAACCACGAAAATACACATGTGAAACCACAAACTGTTTGGGGCCTTCTTGGGCAAATGATTTCTAGCTTTATTTGAGACTGCCTATAAAACTCGTTTGAAGTGAGTTTTTAGAGTATCATGATTATCCCGATTGCTGCTGTTCACCTCAGCCTTCCAGGCCCTGAGAAGGGCGGTGGTGCAAAACCTCTAGGGAAGTCCTTCCCACGGGTTTTTTCTCCCTGCTCATCTTTTCATTTACCCAGAGCAGCACCAAGTCTTTGGGCTGGTGGCTGGCGGGGACCATGGGGTCACATCACCTTCCCCAGCAAACACAGCATTTGCCCATTTCAAAAAGGTCCCTGGCACATTTTCCCCGCATGCTACCATGGCCTGCTGAATGCCAAAGTGCTCCAGGGTAAACGTGAGACCTGTCACAACCGATTGAAAGCTGCAACTTGCGCCTTATGAAAGGGCAAGAGAGTGCAAAGGCTGGGGCCAGAGGGCATGCAAAAGGGCCTCCAAGATGACCTCTGGTATGGATAATGGAGGAGGGCAAAGGAAACCCCTGACAAACGGCCCGAGGGGGAAATTTCATTCCCACCCCAATCTGTGGATCAATTTAACCCTTAGTATGTGAGCACGACAAATGAAGCAGAAATCTGAGCATTTAAAGCCAGCAAATCACCAGAGCTTTACTCCACCTGCGTCCCATCCCTCTGCTCGTGCCCAGCCTCCACCACACCAAGGACAGTCAGCATCCTCGAACAAATCCACAAGCCAAATACTACAGAAACGAGTAAAAAATTGCTTTGGGGCTCTCATCGTAAATGAGCAGGGAGCCCTGAAGCACAGGAATAACTCAGTGTTGCACAAACACACAGAAATCCCCCAAAGCGACATCAAAGCCGCGAGCCCTGGTGCAGGATCCGTGAGGTGTCCCCTGCCCAGAAGTGTGGCAGGACGCTGCGGCGCTTCATGGTCCCACCGGCCTCTCTGCCAGGCGCCGCACACTGCGGGGTGCCTCAGCCTAGCTTGCCCTTGTTCTTTTCTTACACTGAGAAGAAATGGCAGCAAGAACGGTTCACTCTGGAAGTTTCAGCCTCCCTGAAATCCTGCCTTCGCTGAGGTTACACGACACGGACTCCCTCACCGTGTCCTGCCTCAGGCTCATGGCGTCCGCACAGTCACTTGCAGTGCTGAGGCAAGATGGCATCGGCTACATGAGAGACTGCTTCCCAGCCTGACCAGTGCTCTGTGACACCTTCCTCAGCCGTGAAAGAAACCACGAATTTCCTCACTGAACGCAGGAGGGACCAAGTGTCCTTGCTGGGGTCCGTGGTGCTCATTTCCCCAGCGCCATTGCTGCTGACCTTCCAGTGGCTGCGTGGCGGGAGGAGAGATGCCCGGCAGCAAGAGGGAATGGAGGCAGCGGAGAGGCAGTAGGATATTTATAAAAATCACCAGTTGTGAGGCATGTGATGAAGGCAGTGTACACGCAGAGAGACATACAGAAAGCGTGTGCCAGGTCCTCAGGTAATGTAAATCAGCACTGCCCTGTCAACTTCAATAGAGCTCCACGCTTCTGAGCTGCAGCCCCCAGTGCCCCGGACAGCCCAGTGCTTCCCCGGGGCTGTGCCAACAGTGGCAGCCACGTCCTCAGAGGTGTGGTTAGCACGGCTGCAGGCCCCAGTGAGATGTCTGGCAGCGGCCCAGGTTAAGGAGCCTTTGCCACCCCGGGGAGCTGGTCCCCGCTCCTGCACAGCCCCTCCTGTGGTGCTAGCACGGGGCCCCAGGGCTGCGAAAGAACCAGATCGGGGAACTGGCCCAGATGAAAAACAACCTGCCGAAAGGAAGCTGTTATTTCCAGACAAATCAGCTCCCCAGCCAAGCGTACTCGCAGAACCACTCCAAGCGCTGCTCCGGCGCAGGGAGGGGGAAGGCGCACGTGTGGAAACCAGCAGCTGGAGTCAGGAGGAGGGCTGGGGCTGCCACCCGGAGAAAAGTGTCTTAATCTAAATGCTCGGCTGGGGCTGTGGGAGAACACAAATCCTCTTTCTCAGCTCTCCTGTATGTTCTAAAAGCACCAACAGTCAAAGGAGAGCAGGATTTCAAATGCAATTTCAAGCCCTCTGAATGGATCAATCACTTCTAAACAAACATCTGCCTTTGGACTGCCTCTAGTGCTTTCACTGCCTTGTCCATCACTGTCTTTCCAAGATAAGGCGTGTGGAAGAAAGCCATCTCTCAGGCAATTCCAACTATTTACCAATGTCAAATTAATGCACTTGGAAGCAGAGTAAAGAAGAATTTCCTCTGTTCTTTCACCAGCCGTAATGCTTTACGTGCAGACCAAACCCAGAATATTAATGCTCAGAAGCATAAGTATTACAGTCCCACTCGTCTCTGTGAAAAACGAAATGGATTTTGTGATTTTATTTAAGAAACCTCAGCTGAACAGCTGAATTTAAGAGGTAATTCCTGTCTTCACAGGTAAAAGTTTGGGTAGTTCTAATGAAACATTTAGAGATAACATCACAGTCACTATTTATACCAACTGTGCTACCACTCACAGAAAAGCAGAAACCAAAAAGTGTAGGCAGCAAATCTCTGTATACTTACTCATCAGTCAAATTTCTCTTCACTACTCATTTCTTTCCTAACACCTGCATGTCATAAGCAACCACTGATGACAAGATCGCTCAGTTTTATGAGAAAATAAAACCATTTTGGCACCATAAGGAATGAAGGGATAACCTTGTGGTTAAAGGGCTGGCCTACAAGGCAAAACATATAGACTGTATGCTCACATGCAGTCAATGTGATTTCAATAGCTAACTCAACAACCAGATTCAGAAGGTACTTTGGCACCAGCAACCCTCCTTCCTTTCCTGTGATCCAGCTTGAGCGGGATGGATGGAGAGTAACTCCATCTCCAGTTTTGTCTACAGCTGGAAGCAAGGAAAATTTTTCTGGAAGTGTGAACCAGGCATTTACTAGCACCAAGAGATTTCAGTTCCTGGATGCATCCTCTAGCCACTTGTCTGTTATGCAGAAACTGGGTGGCACATCCTGCCCTTCCTCCTTCTCCCCTGGCAGCTACGTTTCAGGGGAAGCTGTGATCTGGCTGCATAAAATGAGGAAAAGGTTTGAGACTCTGAAATCTAGTTTTACAGAGTTGTCTGTGACAGCAGAAATCAAACACACATTTAAGTCCAGGTAAAAGATTAAGTCTGAGATGTTCTCCTTTCTTATTTTTTTGTGGTTGGTCAGCTTCCACACTCCAGCCCTCAGCATGCAGGCTCCTGTGGAGTGCCTAAATACCGCATACAGGGACTTTGACATTTAAAGCAATATTGTAAATACTGCATCTAGAGGTAGGCACATGACTATTATAGTGTTCACTGTCGCAGTGCCTGGATCTGAAACGCAAATCTTTGTTGGTACCTTTAAGCACAACAAAGCACTAAGAAAAAGTAGTATCAGTCCAAGTTTTGCATTATATTTCTATGTAACCAGTTGACTGCCTCTTCATCCATACCTCTATTTTTCCTGCAAAGTCCTCTCATGTTAAATATATTTCTTCCCCAGCCCACAGAACATCAATAATGCCAATCTTAAAATGCCAACTAACCTCTGTTTTCTGCGCAGTGGCAATCCCCTTGGAAGCAGATGCATTACAACTATCCTGAAAAAAAATCAGCATTTCTCCACGTCAGGACAAGGAAGAGACAGATTGTTGCTCAGATGTAAAAAATACAAGGAAAAGGCATCACAGGGGATTCCAGTCCTCCCCAGCAAACTTCACCTGGCAGGTGCTGGCAGAAGAGACACGTGTCCATTTACAGCTGGCACACTCACCCTTGTGTACACATCGTGAGCAGCTGGTAACACAGAAAACAGAATTTTTGTAAGACATAGGAACTCAGTCTAGATTCAGCCATGAATGTGAAATTTCAAGTGACAGAAAAAAGCACAAACCCAAGGGAACAACCTGGCAAACATGTAATGAAACGCGTAAAACATGTAACCTGTTTTTACCCTCCAAGCCTATTGTTCCGTTGTGCTTATTCTGAGGACCAATCTGGTATGAAATACAATCTGTGCTGAGATGCTGAGAGTCATAAATTTCCAAAAAGCATGAAGCAGACAGAACACTTTGGGTTTCATTTTGCTGTGCTTTTCTCCAGTACATAAGTGGCCAGACAGTACTTTTAACCGGAAAAGGGCAGAAAATCATCACTGATTCTTTCACAGCTTGCCTGAACTTCTGTTCTGTGTGTGTAGTGCTAGCAAATATTGCTAGTTTCCTATTGCCTTCCCCAACCAAAAAATACACCTGTTGGAGACTGATTTGTCCCTATCTTGCTTCGCAATGCATCCAACAGCATGGAAGTGAGCCAAGAGCAGCACAGGCCCTCTCCATGCATGTTGAGAAATGCTCTGATTTACAGCAAGATGTCTCCTCCTCTGTGTTGCTCCAGGGACAGGGAAGTGATGTGCCACTTTCCAAAAAGCAGGACTTCAATTGCATCCCAGGTACCTATGAACTAGCCTCTTTGTATAGGGGAGGAGCATTCTGAACGGGAACACTGTAGTTACCTACAGAGTATGTTAGCCAGATCTTTCTAAGTTTTAACAACCACATATCACTTAGGGTTTGGCCATGTACTGGGCACATATGCTTTCTACCGCAATCTCTCAACAAAAAGCGTGGCTCTGAAAAATAACGTGTACAGAACAACAGGTATTCATTATTCCTATTATAAGATTAGATATTACTTTCTGGTTTAATTGTATTCATGTTGCTCATGGACCAAATCTAAATTGCATCTGGCTCAATTAAAAAACAGCTCCATAAAGTGACTTGATTCCTCCAATCTAGGTCTTATCCTGAGTACCAAGGGCCCACCTTTTTCACAAGGACAAAAAGGATTTTAATGTCATTGAGACATCCTTTATTATCTCTTCAGGCATTTGTCATAAATTCAGTCATTGTAATGACTCTCCTACAGCTAGCTGCCAGGGTGCTGTTAAATCAAAGAGTTACCAGAAGAAATACCTTTCTAAGGACAATCAAAAAAGAGGAGAAGGAGAAGATGACCCAAGAAAAGGGATTTGACTATATTTAGTGAAATGTATTTCCTTAATAAATAAAGAATGATCGTAGTTCAGTCCCCCTCCCCATACAAACCCCTCAACAAACTTCAATAGGAACCAGACTCTTACTTTTTCAACCAAAATGTTTGTGTGATATTCCAAGCGCTTGAGGACAGCGATGCCTCGAGAACTAGGCAATCTGGAAAAATGTGACTGTTAGACATACACTGGATATTACAAGACATGACTGAAAAACATAATTGAGTTGAAAGCTCATGTGCCTTCAGCTGTTCTCTACATGGCCTGCACCTTCTCATCCACACATTCACTCACACTCTTGACTGATAGAATTAACTAGATTTTGTCCTTCCACAGTACCCTCTAGCTGTTTTTCCAAGACTTTATACACACTCATTAATTAAGCTTGATGCCACCACTGCACGACATACAAACGTAATGTCATAGTCAGGATACAGATAAGGAAATGCCACCGTGGAGCAGGGACATAAAATCATCTCCCAAAGAGCACACAGAGGTATACTGTGGCACAGCCAGACTCTGAATTCAAGCCTTCTGACACAACAAACTGTTCTAATGCAAGAGACCCCAACATAACCGTGCTTCTCTCTCTTTCTGTCTCAGAGACTTGGTTGCAGAGTCTTCTTTTGTAATCTATGCAGTAGCAATTTTCATCCTATTTAAATCTTTTATGATTGCATGAGTCAATTTGCCATTATTTCAGCTAGCAATTACTATACCAACCAATTCACTGGCAGCTGTGGAATGAAAGAGTATCTTCTCCCATGAGCAGAATACCACATCGAAAAGTAGAGTTAGATATATACCACTTAAGCCGTGGTCCCTTTCATCTGTGTGCCTGCAGATGTGTATGTCTGTGAAATGAATGGCTGTCTGAGATCAAATGAAACCCATGTGTGCAGACTTTTCTGGTTTCTCTATGCTAGGAAGTAGATAGCTTTTTAATCCGGGAAAGTTGCACAGATTTAAAGTATATCTACCTTCCAAAGGTAGGGAAAGCTTTGTCTTTCTCACAGGCTGGCTTGTTCAGATGAAAACCAGCTTTGGCTACATCTACATTGTTAAATCAGAAGTTATCTCCTAGCTCCACACGTCAGCATGGCACTTGGGTGCTCACCACAAAGGTCACCTGCACTGCTTGCTACAAACAGCCCTTGGGACTGTTCATATGCTTAAATACCTTACTAAAAGGAGAGCAGAGAATCTGATTTTTCAAGGTGTTTTAATGCTTAAAGATGTGGATGAGCACACACAGACATTCTGATATCCTTCACCAAGCACCTATTTGCACCTCCAGAAATCTACATAGCTGCAGAAATCTGACATGTTGTGCACAAAATCGCCTAAATCCTTTGCCAAGGTCACTATATGAGAAAGGGTGTCCAGACATGAGCTACTCAAAAAAAAAGGTATTTTACTAGGAGTAGTAAGTAAAAGTAAGGAATTTATCTGCTTCTGGCAGAGCTTGTCCTCTCTTTTAAGTTTGTATAAATGGTTCAAAAACACTATCAAATATGGTTTGCTGATTTTGTCTGTGTTGAAATTAATGGAACCTATTATTCTCTGTACGGCTTGGGCTGACCTTTCAAAATGCACCAGACTGCACTGAGTAGCAGATATTTTCAAAATGTTTTTTTTGAGAAATGATACCTGAAGGAGTTTTGCAAGTGCATCTTCTTGTGAGACCGAGGTCACTTTACATGAGGTACCATAAACAGTCAACGTAATTTCCACACTTGCATTATCCATTAATATATCTCAGCTTGTAGGAGCATGTGAGTGGCAGTAATACTGGCGGGCACAAGCCAAGCTCACAGCCTTCTGGTTAACACTGTCAAATGGCTCATCTTGGCACAAAGCACAGGCAAGGCGAGCTGGCTTCTGTAACACTATACTCTGAAAAACCTGCTAATGGAGTAAGAGAAAGCCTTAGTCCGAGGAGTCAGAGAACCAAAACAATGTACTCCGTAATTGTAATAAAACATGGCTTTTGGGACTGGGTCAATAAAGGGTATTTTTTTTCTTTCCTAATGCACTTATTCCTCTTAAAAATCCACTAATAATGTTTACTAAACACAGCTTAATAGACCAAAATACTCATGGATATCACCCTAGCTGTCACCTGCTAGTGACAAAGTCTTTTCTTCTCGATTCCCAAATCAATACTGGACAGGAACTTCACACAGCACTTGTATGCTGCCAGAGGAGCTTTTCCCATACAAAGGCCACAGGATGAGCTCCTGAGATCCCAATATTCCAAGGAACCTCCACCAGGGGCAAGGGTGCCTGAGAGAGAGAGCTCTTTGCTGAGTTCTTCAGAACAACAGGTCATTGTTAGTTCTGGTTAACGTTTCATTCCTCCTTCCACACAAAGGTATTATAAAAGAATCAGATTCATGCAGAGTATTACATCTCTTTTTGGCTATATTATCTAAGAAAAGATAAAGGTAGGCATTTATCTGAATTTTCTGTTCCCTCTTCAAGTCACTTAAGAGCACATGGTATCCTTGAGCTTGCTATCTTTGTCCCTCAGTTTAGATTAAAACTCTCTTTTGTATTCTAATATATGCAACTTTAAAAAGGTACAAGGTCAAACTGTATTAAAAAAGCTTTGTGCTTCTATAAAGACCCTTAAAGCAATGCAAAGGGGACATTTTCCTTGTATTAGTCAAATAAGACTCTGCTGTGAAGGATTATCATCTAATCTTTGAGATCAAAGCCTAGAGAACAGCTCAAAAGTCTCAACATTCAGTACTTATTACCTCATTCTAAAACCTGTAGTTGCCCAAAGGATGCACAAAACAGATCACATGCATCATGCGTCCAGCACAAATGTCTCAGGTCTCTAATTCTGAGAACTACTGGTAAACAAAGTAGTATAAGAATTATTGCTAAATTATTCAACCAATAGTTCATAAAGATGAACATGGTGGTGTTGGGTTGATGGCTGGACTGGATGACCTTAGAGGTCTTTTCCAACTTTTATGATTCTATGATTCTATGAATGAAATCAAGTCAAAAAGATGTACCAGCCAAATTTCCCCTGAACCATGTATTTTTCTGCTGATCCTCTACATGGGACGATCACTTTCTCACATGTGTCTAAGTTAGGCTGAAACAGTTAATAGAATATTAAGAATATTTATTGTACAGACATTCATAGTCAGATTCTTCTCTTATTTATGCTAGTATACGTCCTTGCAAAAACAAATGCTGTTTGCAGATGAGAGAAGGGTTAAGATGGGTTAATTCGTCAAAGCAGAGCACTGGACCAACACTGCTTCCACAGCTCCAGCCAGACTGATTGTCACTGCAGCTATCTTAAGTTTCCTTAGATAGCTATTAACGGCACCATGTCAATATACCCCTGATGCTACAACACTGCACTGCTACAGGCTGAACTGAAGAAGCTGCTTCTAGCCATAGGTTAACACATTTTATTACTTCTAGAAAGGATTCCATATTAACATATCTTTAATTATCAAGAATGGTGTAATTCTACTCAAATCACTTGACAAAACATGAATTTTTTTTTCAGTGACATTTAATAAAAAGCATTACCTACTCTCACACTCATTAGGCCTACATTTATTCTTAGTTCTCAGTAATAAAGGACAGCAAATAAGCAGTAAATACATGTAATAGTAAAACATACCATTATCAGTTATCACCAGAGTGGTCAGATCGCAGAAACAGGATGAGTTTTTCAGCACTACATTTTCATAAAATATTTCAACAGGTTTCACAATTTTTATCATACAGGAAGTAAGTGTTTTGCTTATGCTTGCAGCCACTGCAACCTATACAACAATAAAAACAAGAATAGACCAGATTTCTTGTAATACTTGTTAAGCCACCACCTTGTCTTTACAGAAAACTACAAACTATGAAATGTACAAAATGAAAATTTTTGTGGCAGAAGCAGACAATTCACTAGGTTGCCTCTCAAAGGAGAAGGCCTCTCCCACCTGAAGCAGGAATGCAGGAGGAGTCCTGAAAGGAACAGCATTGCTTGCTTCCAGAAATTAAATAGATCTGTAAAGGTATGTTAGGAGAGCAATCTGGAATAATTTTGCATTCTAAAACAAGATTTTTGCTATAACAGTGCTATATGCTGTTCTACAGTTATATGCTGCTTATAGTCCCTTAAAAATATTTGAGCAAGAATTTACAAATCCTCATAGAGAGACAACATTTGCATCCATAACCGAAGTGTACTTAATTACGAAACAGAACTTGTCTAGTAATGAATTATCCTTTGTTTCTGGCTGAAAGTGCTTTACAAATATGATCACATTAGTGCATTCAATCAAGAAACCAGAAACAATAGCATGCAGATTAAGCGGCCAGTCATAATACTTGATAATCAAATACTCAAGGCTGTGTGTGCTGTGAATAGATAGTGAGTAAATACTAATATCAAACACTTAAAGACGCATTTGTGTTAGCATACGTGTCCCAGTGAATGTTTTGCCACTCAGTGCAAAGCTCAGAACTTACATAGTGCACTTGATATATAGTCACTGGAAATATTAAAACAGCTAATAAAGTGATACAACAGAAATGTTGCCTTTGTCAGCATGGTGAATTTTTGACTCAAAATCATGAAGTACAGCTTCAGGATGCATTTTTTAGGAGAGGAAGAAAACATCTATCTGACTGGCACATTCAACTTGCTGGAATTTTCCATACATTTGCCAATTGCTGTGATAAGACGGAATAATGTATGGAACATGGTGACAAAAGAAGGGAAGTGGCAATAAGCAACAAAGTGACACATTTTAAGTCACAGTAAACAAACACGCATAAAACTGGGTGTACATACCTGATTTTTGGCAGGGAAACTTAGCAGGATTTTCAGATCTTTATCAGGTGCATGTGAAATGTTATACCAACCCTTTGTGCTGTTTGAGCTTGTACAATTTTCTTTTAATGTGCACCTAGAAGTATACATAAAATTATACTAGCCTCCTCATCATGGCTTTGACTTCAGGCACTGTACTTCAACTCATTTAATGTTATTGATTTTTTACAGGAATATGGTTACAACTGCAAAAAGCTTCAGGAAAACAATCAGGAAGATCTTCTGCTTATCAAAATGAATTACATTGCATTGATATATGCTCTAGGGTCCTGATTAAGTCAATGGGACTCAAGCAAATATTAGACACTTGGCCAGTAACAGTGGACTTGGTAGCCTGGGATGGAATTCATCACTCCCAACTAGATTGCTCCATTGTACAGCTCTAGATCTGATGCTCCTCATTCCCTCTACGGTCAATGGGGAGAAATATGCTCCTTCTGGGTGCAATTCACCTAATCTATTTCAGACATTCATACAAAAATTAAATGAATTACACAATAGGAGCTGCTTGTTCTCCTCAAAGACGGTAAGAGGAGATGGGCGTGAAGCTCAGATGTAGAGCTATGCTAAGAATGCGTACAGTTGATGAGATGCATCCTCCTTCCTAAACCCCTCTGTTGTCTATTGATGTGAATGGTAATCTTTCCCTTTTACATCAGTACACTTGCTTAAAACACTAGGTTTGACAAGGCAGTTCAAAATAGATTGCTCTGTCTTCAAGAATAAACTCTATTTCAGAAGTAGGATTGCACACAGTAAACAAAAATGTTACAGATGTCAAATTGTAGGAAACGGAAACTACAAAACAGAAAATTAAGGAAGAATGAGGAAACTCTGGAATACTACAAAGATTACACGTATTAAAAACATGATAAGAAAAACAGAACACAGGCATATAAGTTAGTTGGACAATCACTGAGTTTGAAAGGTGAATTCTTAAAGTATTGTCTGCTGTGAACAGTTAGTGAACGATCCATAGATTAACTCCAAGTAATTTCATATAGTTAGCAATTAAAGACAAGCAAGTGCTAACTGCATGTATCTTCATATTTAAATATTAAGATTGAATATCTATAAATAAATGTAACATTTAATATTATTTCAATAATACTACTTTTCTACCAAACATACAAGCATGTATAGCTTCAATCATACGGTCAGGGTCATGTGCCTTAACAAACTATTCCTTTGCTAAAAACTACCAATGAGGACATACTTGCAAAGCATGAGCCTTTTTCATGAGCAGCCCACTGTACAAAAGCATTTCACAAACAATGTGTTTTCTCTCCAGAAGGAATAACACAAGAAGGACTTTCAAGAAAAATATCCACCATTTTCCAAAATGCCCTAAATAACCTCCCAAACCACAGAAACCGTAAAGCCATCTTCTCTGTAGATCAAGACGTTGGCAACTGGAATGCAGTTAAGCACAAGGTCACTTCCTTTGTGGTCTAACGCAGGAAACTGAGTTCCTGCTGCACAAGAAACCAGTGGGGCTTTGCATTTGAATACATTCAGATCATAACTATACTGTAAGAAATTGGGACTATGCCTGACAGATTTCAGACTGTCTGAACTAGGACAAATTTCAGTCTCATTGATCTCTCTCTTCATCTTACTGAGATCATGAAGGTCCATTAGCACCCCAGTTTTAGAACCACAGAGGATGTGATCTGTCATCAACAGATGTGCATAAACCAGATGTTCGGATATGTACAGGTAGATAACTGGCAATGACGCATGGGAGAGAGACATCCTATAGTCTGATATCTGACAGGCTGAGGATCATAACATTGAAAATGCAAGGCAACGCACTTGCGATACTTGGCACTGAACAAGTGCATGCATTTCAGTGACACTAATACTAAAACATGAAACAGGAAAACTGTTTATAAAGCTGAATATTTAAAACTGTCCTAGGACGAAGTTATTTGCCTTCTTAGACTGCCTGAGGAACACCAGCAATGAACTAGCTTCCCTCATCTACAATGAAGAACTTAAGAGTTTCATGGAAAAAAAGTAATTCCACTCAGAACCCAGGGTTGTGCTTGTCTTCACAACAGGAAAAATGCATCTTTTGTTGCTCTAAAAGTTGACCTTTAACACTCAATGAGCTACGGAGAATGGTCGTTACATAGGAAGCAGTCGCAAAGGGGGAAGTAGAGCATCTGATGCCCCCCAGCATAAATTCTCACAACTGCCCTACACAGGTCAAGAGTAACATGAATTCCACTCACCTAAAGATGAGAGTATTTTGTTATATCCCTATTTTCAGACAATTAATATTGTTTGCAAGCACATTGGAATTAATATAACAGATAAATATTATTTGTGAACCACATGGTTCTAGAAATTAATATACAGACTCAGACAACTACTAAGTCTGGCTTTCTTGGAAAGGTGGACTGGATCAGACTCTATACAAGTATGAAGGTATAAGGCTGTGAAACCCTAGGATCAGATCGCAGACATGTATAGACATGTGCATGGAGAAAAGCAGAGTCAAGGGTTTTTTTTAATCTTTCACAGCAAGCTAGTTCTTTACACTACTAAAGATTCCTCTTCACAATTGGAATCAAGTTCCTCTTATTTCATTACGATAACATGACACCTATGCATATCGGTTCATCCATATTTACTTAAGTCTCTGCTTCACTAATCTTGTATTAACCACAGATCCTACCGAGCTTGCCCTCTCTGCCTTGATAAAGATATCCTCATGGAACGAGAACATGGTTTCAGAGAAAGTTTTGGCTTCCTTTTCCAAGGTACTAGCTCCTGTACAAAGTCCACAGATGTCACACACACCGATTGAATTCGAAAGTAAGTCTGGTCATGTCAGATAACGAAGACATATTGTGTTATTTCCACATGGAAAATACATGTAAAACATCAGTGCCTTGCATTGGAGTAATATCAGCATACTTCAGGTAAATCTGACTAATCTATAGAAAATCTGTAAACATTAAGAGAAATCACACAATGCTATGACTAACTATTTTGCACTAATGTAAGTGAAAAGGATAACTTTTATGTTTGTCCCTATGGAAGAAAGAGTAGAAATAGGACCAGTAGAAACATTTCGTTTCCTTTTGTTTTCACTTGCAATAAGAGATGTGGATTCTTTCATCAAAACACAGGATTTGAGTTCACATTGTCTTTAAAATGAAGCACTGCTGGTAAGTTTTATTTTAAAAATGAAGTGCATATTTAATATAAAATTTATTTCCCAGTAAGAGTATAAAACACATCATCGATCTCAAAATTATTATGGAATATATTGCTTTAGTGGACATGTATGGACTTCGATTAAAATACTGGCTAAAATCATGTCTTCCTCTTTTTTCCAAAGCTTCACTCAGAGCTCTCTCTTCACAAAACCAAATATTTAATGATGCTAAGTGCGGAACAGCGAAAAATTACGTGGGTGTTGAACGGGATTCATATTATAGCAATTCATTTTCTCTCCAGAAGAGTAAATTATTTCTGTTTCAACCAGATGGAAACTTTTGGTGATTCCCCTCATAAACAGGGGATTTACTGACTAATAACTGTTTACTTGTCGCAAACTGTTTATAAGGTAACGAAAAGCCTCAGAAGCTTAACACGGTAACATATACAGTTTCTAACAAGGTAGCGTAAGAGAGTTTGAAGAAAACACATTACAGATTAAAAACCTGCTCTCTTCTAGTAACTACCTTTGCAAACACAAAGTAGGTCTCCAGCAAAATCCCATTAACATTGAAATAAACCAAAATGGGTAGTATTAACAGTCTAAAAGAGGGCCAGTAGTGGAATTCCTCAAAAATCATTCTTATAAACACTTCTGTTTAACTTTTTAATCACTGATGAACTGGCATAAAAGAAGGTTTACACTGCCAACATCTGCTGATGATACCAAGTCGAGAACATTACCATGCAGAGGAAGGTGAGAATATCACACAGAAAAACTTGGAAAACCTTGAAACGGGATGACATTTCAAAGCATAAAGAACACATACCTAGAGCAACAAAAATCTCACAACCCATATGTGCTATAGACTGGAAACTCATCAGCTGGAAGGAAAACAAAGAAGGAGAAGGACCTGGGGGCATTATTTGATCATGGATGACTGTGGCCCATCAATGTGATGCAGTCATGAAAAAGATGTTTGTGATCCGAGGACACAGTAAGTAAGGTGATTCCTGGACAGACTGATTAAACACCATTGAGCAAGGCACAGCTGAAATCTCTTCCAGAACACTGTGACAGTCCTGGCTGTCCTTATTTTAAAACGATGGATAAACTTCACAGAAGGGCTGCTGGAACGGAGTTAAGAAAGGAGTGTCTTATGTGACAGGATCTTAGTGAAGTTAGCTGTTTTAGTACACCAAAATGAAAGTGGAAAAAGAGACTGTCTTCATAAAAACATCGAGGAGGTAAGTATGAGGGAGGGGGAAAACCTATTTAAGCCAAAGTGATGTGAGCACCAGAACAAATGAGTATAACCTGCCCATGAACACACATGTGATGAAAATGAGCAGGCAGATTTTAACTAGCAGAACAATGAGACTTTCAGATAGCCACACAACCAGGGCAGAGAGGACAAAAAGCCTATCTAAACTTAGGATGGTCCTTGATCAGTTTATGAGTACGTTTGCATGATGTGGTTTGCCAGGACTAGGCTTGATGACCCAGGAATTTCTCCAGTCCAGGACAAAGACATACAGCGGCTTTCAAACCTGCTTCAAAGAAAGCAACAAAACCAATGACTCAAATGCAAGGATGAAGTGTTTAGAAAGAAATTCTCCTCTGGCCTAAACCAAAGGCAGTGGTTCCAAAGCAAGGAACTATGAATACTGAAGACAATTGAGCACTCTTTCCCTGTTGTCACATGCAAGATGCTCCTAGCTGTTAAGTTGCTTCAAGCACGAGTATACAATTCTATCTCTCAATCAATTTGGAAAGCAAAAACTTCTGTTCTAAACCCAAAATAATCTCTTCCTTTTAGCCCAACATCTATTTTATGAGTAGATCTCAAAAATCTGAGGGTTTACATGGTCTTTAAAAGGTGCAGAACTCCCTTTCACATGACAGTAAAGTGTCTCACATTTATTGCTATGACTGACTCCATAAAAATCCAGTAGATACAATCTTGATACTGAATAGCCCCAAGTCAGTCAAAATGAATATTGACTAATAATGCATTGCTTTTATATGAAAGTCTAAAATACGAAGAAATACCTTTGATTCAAAGAACACCACCCACAGTAGGGATCCTTTGCAGATAAGCACTCTTGCTTGGAAACATATCTACCACAATTTGCAACTGGTATTCTTCTCACCTAAAATTAAAGAATACAATAACACACTGAATTAAAATGGCCTCCATAAACAGGGAAATTGAGGGTTACCATTAAAATCTGACAGCAACCAAGCACGATCCTTTTGGGAAAGTTTCCTTATGGACTCCCCTCTGCCAGAAGACCTTCAGATAGAAATATGCAGCCTGTTTTACACACACTGTATTTTGCCATTGGATGATGAAACTCCTCTGACAATGACAAGGCCAGCATGGTCAGAGTAATGCAGGAAAGACTAATTAGCATAGTCAATTATAGATAACAATAGAAAGGAGGTATATTTTATAAATAATGTTCTGCTTAGCAGAACATCGTTTTTCTCTCATCAGAACTGAGATTTTTAAATGATTGATGAAGGTGCATCCAAAAATGCATGCGCAAAACAAAATGCATCTGTGTTTGCATCACCATGTCAGGTAACTGCATGTGCACACTACAACAAATGCATGCAACTACTTAGCATGCATGAAAATGCCATTTCAATAAGTAAATGTAGATAATTGTGGCTATATTGTATGTAGCTATACTTGTACATTCAGCTTGAATATCCTAGCCAGCCATTTTCAGAAAAGAAAAGGAAAAAGAAAAAGAGACAGCTGATTACAAATACTGAATAGAAATACAAATAATGTTATTAATAACAATGTTAATTAATAATATTAGTAAGAAAAATATTCCTAATTCAAACAATTTTTTACAAATTTGCAAGAATTAAATGTCCCTGTATTCTGTGAACACAAACAAGGATACATGGCTTTCTGCAGAACTCTATTTACTGTTTTTTCCAGCCATATCTTGCAAAATTCTATTTACCTGAAGGTGTGTGAGATAACCAGCCAACACCCTAGAATACTGCAAGTTAAAAAAGACAAGTGTAGAAGCCTTCTTTAAGCTCCAAGAGATGATCAGAGAGAAGCTTTTATTCCTAAAAGCTGTTCCTTTTTAACAACTCGCTCTTTTATCAAAGCCAAAAAAAATTCAAGTCTTTACCATGAATATCCACATATACTTTTGACTGAAATTTGATTCTTTCTGCATTTGTGATAGATGGTTTATATCAGTCAGGAGTTCCCCAATCAACTTACCCACTCTCAGAGGGCAGGCTAAAATGCTATGTTCGCTGATGGAAAAGTGATTTTATTGTAAATGAAGGTAATCAAGTGTTGGGTGAAATCCTGCCCAGCTAAGATGGACAGCCAGTCCTTATGTTTTCACTGCCATCTTTCCCGCTGCTGGCAAGACAAAGGAATTTGCTGAGTTGATGCTCAGTAGCCCTGCTGCAGGAGGTGCTGCAACTACTGCACCAGCTCCTGGGTGCCGCTTGCTGCATGAGATGCAGCTCTGATGCACCTAATCACATGCAGTAGCTCCCAGTGATTGCTGAACCCCTGGGCCTCACTATACATACACATTAATCTTTCCTGATTCTGAGTTTTTAGTTTCATTTTATTTTCTAAGGTCTATGCCTAACTGAAGATGATGAGAATTGTATCACTGATGTCAGCAGAACTAAGACTTCAAACCCGTCTCTCAAATGAAGAGATTTCTCCACATTAGAAACTCCATAATCGACTAGCAAACCCTGGCCTACCAATACTTTTATTGCTAATTCAGAGGAACTCTGTCTCCAAAGAGTCTACAAGTTTTGTTTGCTGCCTCTAAGCCTGATTCTGCATGATGCCTCCAGCAAAAAAGAGAAACAATGTCTCTCTCGACAGAATGAGGTGAAATAAGCAGGGGATTAAGGGTGTTGCTGGATCATAGCAACAGTGGGCAGCACCATGACAGTGGAAGCTCTTCTGAGCTCTGCAGAAGTGCAGCCCAAACTTAGACAACATAACCAGATATTAGATGTAAAGTTGGTAACTGCAATTTGGATATTTAAGGTCTAACTCTGATCCAAACTGATGCTTCACTTCTAAAGTGGCAGAAATCCTTAAAGCAGTAGTTTACTCGAATTCTTTTTAGTTTAGTATTGTGCTTACCTTATTGGCAGAGGACAGATAGATGTAGTTATTATCTACTGGGTCAAGTCGAAGTTTGGGGAAAATGGAGGTTTCTTCCTTAATTTCATATAAAACCTCTGGACAACTAGATTCCATATCCTCATTAAGAATAGCCTAAAACACATTAAATTAAATCATTCACAAGTCCTTTTATTGATCAGTCAGCATTTTAAACAAAAGCCTAATTTCAGCTATGCCAGAGCTTCTGAGATTATTTACTGTGCCCTGATTCAATTCACCTACTGCACTGGCTCTCACACAGCAGAAAGTTGGAGGGAAAAACCACCAGAAGAGAATTTCAACAGCATCCATGTCAGACACATTTTGCATTGAATCTGGCACTGGCTTAGTGTATGAAACATCCCTCCCACCAAGTATGTTCCTGATTGACGCAGAAACTGAATCTGGAAGAGACACCTATATCCCAAAGTCATAATGTGTTAAGTACTCCTACGAATGCAGAAGAAAGTATTAACCTTCAGAAAACAAACTAACATCCAGACACCCATAATGAGAAAAGGAATCTATGCAAGTTACTGACAACTCTCTTCAGGACAGAACTTTCTTTGTGGCTTCTGTGAGCATACATCTGAGGTGATATATCTTTTTCTTACCTTGCCCAACTCTACAGTTTTCCACCACCCTTCACACAGAATTCAAGAGATCCAGAGACCACAGAAACTTTATTTTGCATGTTAATAAGCACACCAACATTGATACAAGGTTTTCCATAAACAAGACTAAAAAAGTGAGATATGTTCATTGTCTCCACTGTGCTAAGGAGAGACGGAAGACTTCAATTTAATTTTTCATTATCAAAAGCACAGTGAAATCAAATGGTCACAAGTTTTTCAAGCTCTCTGCTATATTCCTCTCCAACTGTCTGCTTCATAAAACAAAAAATGAGAGTCATCCTTCGCAGTGTAGACAGGAAACGCACATTCTTGCAAAACCCAGAAAAAAATTAAAGCATAAAAGACAGTTGATTGGATGGTTGAAAAGTTTAATAACGAGATAAGATGACTTTCACTTCAAGGTGATTGATTTAAGCTAGCATAGGTCAACTATTCAGAAGCTAAGGCAAAATGAGTCTTGACTTTTCTCTCTAACAGAGAGATGCTAGTCACATCACACACATAAGCTAACAAACAAGTAAATATGCTCCCAAAATCTAACAATATTTAATATCTCTACTGGAAAACCAAAGCAAGGAATGAAACAAAAGACAGAGTAACCGAGAACTCTACAGTGCCTAAGTTGATACTGCAGGCATTAGCAGTTTAATAAAATGTTTCCATGATTTTAAGCAGGATACATAATTGCTTTTGAAAGTTATCTTGCACTCCAAGTAACAATACAGCAGTTGCTTCACAAACAAACAGAAAAGAAACAGAGATTCAGGGCATTACATCTGTTTATAACAGAGTGCCTAAACCAGGAAACATTTACCCACTTGAACACAGCAGGAGCTGATGGAGAAAGGAAGAACTGCCACACTCTGCTTACCTTCAGCAACTGTCCATCATCTGTTCCCAAAAAGAGAACTATCTGATTCAAAACAACTGTACCATAAACAGCCACTAATCCAGAGTGAATCAAGGTAGGTAATTTCTTGATTGATCGTGCCTCCTGAAAATCAGATATAAGAGAAAGCTGTTACAAAATCATTCACCTATATTGCAAAAGGTTAAGAAAAAGAAAAAGAAGACTCCCCGGAAAGATTCCGAGAGAACTCAACTTCAGACAATACTATGGGTAACATTTTAATTTTTACACAATTTCAGAGCAACTTCTTATTGGAAATGGCACATGAAACACAAAACTACTTCCTTTTTATACATGGCCACTGGTCATACCTGTGACAGAGATTACATCTACTGCAGCTAAATCACTGACCTCAGTGGGACACAGACTTGGCCTAACAGCAGCAAGTTACTTTGCAACAGAACTCTCTTTTTTGAGAACAGAATCTCTTTTTTGGGACACAATGCCAGTTCTCCTCAGTGAAGCCATGCTTTGCCATCACCTGACTGTACCTACCATGAAGGCTACAGATACACTCCGCTACTACTTTTAAAGGCATGCAAATATAATAGAGGAAGGAGGCACATCAGACACACAGAATTATACTTGTGTGTGTGTGTGTCAGAAAATGCGGAGCTTCATCCTCCCCTTTCTGGTTTCCTGCTTTACACTAAAGGAAGTTGAGACTTGCGTATCACATAAATATAAAAATGAGTTAAAGCAGTATAAAGTGCATGTCACGGAGAACATAATTGTACCTGTGCGAACTTTAAAACCAACACGATACCTCCAATCCTCCATCCAAGCTGGAAGAAGTTAAGTGACAAACACACGTAAACAGCTCATGAAAGAAAATATCATGCAGGAAATCCCTGTATCTTGTGGAAGGAAAAACCAAACCAAATAACACTGACTGTAAACAATCAAGTGCTGAAAGGAAGCCCTGATGTGGGAGAATAAGGTCATTCATCAGGTGAGAGGTGCTCCCTGCCTAGAACTCCCCACAAGACCGGATATCCCCCTAGCAATCAGCACCTCAGTTTTGCAGTCCTGTCGTTGCTTTAAGTCAATCTCTGTTGCAGATACTGCCAAAGGTGTGATCCCACCTGCTCTCCAAACAGGTCCAACGCCAGCCAAGCTCCACCTCCCCTTTCCCTCTGCTAATCTAATGCTTTCCAGTGAGCTTAGCTGAGGAAATCACGTGCCCAGAAAATGGTCTGTAAATCCATCTGCCTACCTGTCTAAATTTTCATTTGAGTCATTCTCCTCACCACCTGAACATGTGGCTGCCTGGACACCAGTGCTGGCACAATAGAGTGGCAGGCATGGAGAGGCGGGGGGAAGTGCTCAGGTAGGACCATGTGCTTGGGAACAAGCCCAGTAGGTCAGCTTACAAAACCCAGAATCTCAGCCTCAAGGACAGATTCCTTAACCTACAGGAACCCTCTGAGTGCAATACTTATTTCTCTTTAATGCACAAGACAAAGTGTGTCAATGGACCATTAAAACTGATATTTTGCAGAAAGATGAAGGCATTTCTCGAAGTTATGAAGCGCATCCATAACAGAGTAACAGCTGAATTCAACTCTCTTGCATGCTAGGATGCGGGCTTAACCCCAACAAGTCTTTCCACATAGAAATATTCTTTTTCTGAACGGCAGTCCCAAGTCAATTAAAATCTTTTTCAGTCATCTGAATTATTTTAATTAGCTCGCAAGAACAGCCACTTGGTGTAAAAGAAGAGTTGATTAACTTTCATATTTAAAGATTTGGGGTTTTTTTGTGAAGCATGAAGAAGACACAAGAACTGCCCTGTACTGGCACAGAACTTCAGTAAAACCCACTTAGACATGAGACTCCAGTACCACGGAGGTCTGTTTTAGACATGTGGGGGAAAAGGGGATTGCAAGCATTTTAAGATGGAAGAAGTTAACTTTCTTTTTTATTAGATCAGAAGGTAACAAAACTGCAGCACCGGTGCTCACAGTGAGCCTTTCCTCAGGCTAAGGAGTGAGGAGGTGAAGCTTCCAGGCTTCCATTTCCACTAGAATTAGGATTGTTTTTTCTGCAGTGCACCAGGTAGTAGTGTAAGGAAAACAAATCACCCTAGGTTCCTCGCAGACTGTACAATAAGATCACAGAAGAGGGGAGGACTCACCCATTCTCTGAAAACCTTTGCTGCCAGATTTTATTTTGACCCACATCCTAGTCAAATAACTAGTGTCATCTCAGTGCATCCTCCTCACCTGACTGAAGAACCAATACTGACAAGTGTGGGAGCCTCCTCCCCTCCCTCTGCTTGCTAGAGGGAGGGTCAATGTGACATTGAGCTAACAGAGATAAGAAGAGGGGGAATTCAGATGTGGGCAGTTACAACAAAAACTGCCTCCTCTCTTTTGCAACCTATTTCTCCAGCTTGCCTGTTCCCTCCAGGGTGCAACTGCTGCTTTCACCCTCCTGTCATCCCTTTTCCATGTGCATTTATTTTTTTAACAAGTCCTTTTACCTCTTCCACTGTGACTAATGGGGTTACAGCATTGTAGGGCCTTCCCAAGCTGTTTCTTTCACAGCTAAATCCATCCTTAAAATGCATTTACAGTCTAAACCTCCTTTATACTTGAAGAGTCACTCATTTCCATGATCATCTCTGTCTCTCCTGTAATATTTTCAGGCTCGTACAAAAACAAGAAAAGCAAAAGAAAAGACAAAATTCCTTGAGAAGACTGTTCTTTTTTTAATTCTTGTGTTCCACCTTCTGTTCTATTCTATAGTCCCCCAAAATCTTCACACGCAGAGGTAAGCCTACAGATCTCCTGAGTTAACTTACATTTTGCTTTTAAGTCCATCCCTTTATGCTGTTTGGTTACTGGCATGAAAGGTATTTATATTCATTTTCTACTTTGCATCTCATTTTCAGATTTATTTCCATTTGATTCCAGCTGCAGCAACCATATTCACACTTCTCCTTTCTGTCTTGATTTCCTCCTGATTATTTTACTTTGCCTGCCTCAGAGGGAAGGGCAATATTTTTAGCTCATGCAGCACTCAATATATTGCAGCTGGCCAAAAAGTAAAAATACAGGGTCTGAGCATCAGAGTGAATGAACAGATGCAGCTATACAAAAGGGCACAAGACTTGTCAGCAGCATATAGCAATAGTCAACACTGGAACAACACATCGATATTTTTCCTAGAGGGATAAAACTCCTGGAACCTTGTTCTTCTTTCTTATTTTCACCATCCTTCAACCTCCTGCATCTATTTTGATTATATCAGAGGGTAACAAACAAATATTGGTGCATGCAGTGAGCCTTTATTACAGCCAAGGAGATGAACTGTTCCAAACTTTTATTTCCATGAGGTTTTTTAATTTGTGTGCTGCATAGCAATGCCAGGTGGACAAACCATCCCAGGTGAGCAGACTGCAAAAAATCAAGGAGGATGACCAGGAAATGGGTGGGTCTTCACAGAGACCTTGCAGAGGCAAGATCCTGAGCCTCATGATGCAAGTCAGGAGGGACAGTCAGAGGCTATGCTTAAGCAAGACGTTGAAGGAGACCTCTGAGGCTGAGATGGGGGAGGCTAGAAATTTGTGACTTCTTGCAGCAGCTGAAACACTCCTTCTCTGCCCTCAGATCTGAGTTTACAGAATTGCTAAAGTGTCCTAATAACCAACGAGGGAGAACAAGCTCCATCAAGGAAGGCTTTGAAGCCAGCTGAGCTTGAACAGAGCATTTGCAGACATCAAGAGGAAGTGGTGGGTGACTGTGGTTGGAGATTCCCTCCTGTGAAAGATGAAGGCACACAACTGCTAAACCGTCATGCTGTTGCAACAGCATGTTGTGGTGTTTTTTTTTAGGGGCCCTGATCCATTACATTGCAGAGAGACTGCCATTGATTTTCTACTCCTTGGGCCGCTACCCATTGTTGCACATCCATGTGGACACCAAAGACATTGCCTAGTGCAGATTGGGACTACAGAGCTCAGGGGGCAAAGTGAAGGAGATAGGACTCCAGGCTTTGTTAACCCTCTGGGGCTAGTGAAGGGTGATGCTCTTCTGGATTTGCTACTCAAACAAGGAAGAACTGACTGGATATGTGATAATCAATGGCAGTCTTCACTGTAGTAACTATGAAATAACTGAGTTATGGATCCTGAGGGTGGTGAGGAAAGAACGGCAGAGGACAGAGCCAGAGATCAGACTCCAGCTTGTTCAGAGAACTGGTTGGTGGGATCCCCTGAGACACAGCTTTGAAGGCAAACAGAGCTCAGGAAAGCTAGCAGGTCTTTCAGGACAACCTCCTCCAAGCACAGAACTCAGGAAAACAAGCAGAAGTATAAGGAGATGGCCCCTAGCTAAGCAGGGAAGTTATGATTGAACGACAATGCAGAAAAGCAGTATACAGGAGGTGAAAGCAGGAACAGGTGACAAAGGAGGAACTGCCTGGACACGTAGGGATGGTGTTAGGAAAGGCCATGCTCATCTGGTTTTGAAATTGGCGAGCGATGCTATGGGCAGCAAGAAGAGTTTCTACCACCACATAAGCAACAAAAGAATAAACAATGAAAATGTGCACCACCTGTTGAATAGGTCAGGTGATTTACTGACAGTGGATGCAGACAACAGACTTCACCGGCAAGGTCTTGCGGTCCTTTGTACCTACAGAGTTCAAGGAGGAGAGAAACTACCAGTACTGGAACAAGATTAAGCCAGGGATCTCTTAAGAACTCTCAGCTTCTACAAGTCCCAGGGGGGCCGGATGGGATAAGTAGGAAGATGCTGAGAAACTGTTTGATGACACTGCACTGCCATTTTTTCATATTTCAAAAGTTGTGGAGATCAGGGGAAGTCGTCAACAACTGAATAAAGGCAAGTACCACACCCAACTTCAAAAGACAAGGATGTGCTGGGGAACTACACATTCATCAGTCTCACTTTTTCCCTGGGAAAATCATGGAGCAAATCCTCTTGGAAGCCATTTTTGGGCACAAGAAGAAGAAAGTGACTGGGAAAAGCCAGCAAAGATTCACCAAGGATAAATTTTTTTTAGACAGGAGGACTACTGGATGGTGTAAAAACTGATGGATCATCAGGCTCAAAGGGTATTGGTTAATGGTTTGTAATCTGCCTAGACACTGGTTACAAGTGGAGTCCCTCAGGGAATCTATCCTGCGACATGTCTTGCTCAGTCTCTTTATCAATGACCTGGAGAAAGACACTGAAAGCTTCTGGGTTAAGCCTGTGGATGACATCAAAATCAGTTGCTATGCTTGAGTGTAGGGCTGCCATTCAGAGGGACCCAGATAGGCTGAAGGAATGGGCCAACGAGAACCCCAAGAAACTCAACAAGTCCTGCACCCAGGATGGACTAACCCCGTCCAGCATAGGCTGGAGAGCAGCTCTGCTGAAAAGGACACAATGGTCCTGGAGGGCAGAAGGCTAAACGGTGCACCCAGACAGCAGTGAAGGTTAACAGCATCCTGGGCTGTATCGACAGAAGCATAGCCAGATCATGTTCAGTTGTGTCTAGGACACTGCACTCAGCTCTGGGACTCTCTGTACAGCACTGATTTTGATAAATCAGAGTGAGCTCAGTAGTGGACCACTGAGATGGTCAGAGCCTGGAGCACCTGCCCTGTGAGGGGAGTCTGAGGGAACTGGGCTAGCTCAGCCTACAGAAGTGACAATTTAAGAGGGACCAGAGAAACAGAGCCAGGCTCTTGACTGAGATGTAGGCAGGGCAACAAGACATAACGACACAAACAGAAACACGGGAGGTTTCTAGTGGACAGGAGATTACAAACATCACCATGAGGACCATTAAGCAGAACATGTGGTCTAGAGAGGTTGTGCAGTCTCCATCCCTGGAGGTTTCAAGATCTGACAGGACAAAGCCCAGAGCAACCTCATCTGATCTCAGAGCTGACCCTGCTGTAAGCAGGGGACTGGAGTGGAGACCTCCTCTGAGGTTCCTTCCAACCTGAACAACTCTGTGATCCCAAGAAAGCAAATCGTCTCTTCAAGAGCCCCCCGGCTCACTCTCAAGTTTCCACTCAGAACATCTGGTGAAGCCAGATGACGAAAAGTGACTCTTCTTCTTACTGACAGTGTGAGAGTTTACAAGACTCCTGTGGCTTACTTCACACGCCAAACAGGGATGAACTGAAAACTCATTGTAACTGGACAGAAATATTCACTCCAGAAATGTTAACTCTAGAAATCTGTCAAACATCAGATGAAATACTAGAAGTCTGGCAACACCCAGGAGATGACTTTACTACTAGAAAATTAATCACAGGACCAATTTTGATACCACATGATATTTAGCAGTCTGTAATTCTTTCCTTAAATAAAAGATCATGAATCATTTTGGAATGAATTACCACACAAATTGAAATGTTATTCCTGCAAATTAATGGCCATGATTAAACTGACTCTGTTGACTTCAAAATCTCACTTCAGTAGAGCTTATGTCAGCTAAGAGTTGTCCTAGGATTCCAAATATGCTCGATAACTTAAGGGGCGTATACCAACCCATATATTTATCATCCACTGAAAAATGCAAAAATTCAAAGAACAGCCTGTTATATATCTTCACTTGCATTAAATAGCAGATGAAAATCCAACCAAGATAGCTTATCATCCAGTAGTTATCACAGCTACTTAGCCTTTGCACATCATAAAACAAACACCTTAATACAAACTACAGCAACCTCTCTGTCTTACACATATATGCCTAACATTTTTTTTTGGATTATCCCTGAAAAATGGTAGAATCCTTTTGTTCCCATGCAACTTTTTTTAATGACATGGCAAAACTAATTTCCAGATTTGTCATTGTGATTAGGTAACATTCTACAACTCTCTCCATTCTTGTTCTCTAATTTGAGCACTTCTACTCATCTGCTTGGCTGTGAGCCACAAGATCCTGGGATCTCAGGGAGAAATTTGAGAACAGAGGCTCCTATTCAGCTGTGGAACAACAGAAAGAAAGGTCTTCTTAAACCTCACTAGCTACTAGAACAAGTTCGTGACAAATTCCAGGATTCCTCCTGTGTACTGGCTAAGTAGCTTTGATTTCATAATTGTGATGCACCAAAAATGTTTGTTAGTGCTCAGCCAGGTTTCTGAAAAGAAATGAAGAATGAGATTTGGCAATTTCACATTTATTAACGAAGGAAATTGTGAAGAAGATGTGCTTACGTACATGCAGGTTATGCTAGTGAGTCCATTAACGCATACACCTTGACAGTGTGTTTAAGTAGATATAATCAAAACTAAGAGACGTGTGGATCAGAGGAGAACTAGCTGAGTATAAAACTGAAAATGTTTTCAGAGTAGTTTCATCTAAGACACTACTTGCCTCTCGCTAGTTAGGGATCATGTCTCTGGAAAGCCAGTATTATACCTCTTCGGAATAAACACAGCCAAACAGGACAAAATGCTTTGCGCACACTACTGCACAAAACAAAACCAGAATTAGCTAGTTCTCATAAGCAGCAACTCCACAGAGTATGTAGCAGTCACCTACTTTTTGGTAATGTTGCTAAGCAAGGATCTTAAAATTCACTAATTTTCAATGACAGACCCAAATCCAGCATTAAACTTAATACAAATGTCAACTTTGGCCTAAGTAGCAATGCGAGGCTAAAGAGATCACACACCTACAATGAGTTCCTACAGGATGCGGAATAATTTGGCTCCAATCCAGCAAAGTACTCAAGTTCATGCTTAACTTTAAATGCATGGGCAGTTCCCCTGAAGATGATGAAACTCCTTATACGCTTAATGTTAAATATGCCCTTAAGTGCTTTACTGGGTTAGGGCCAGAAAGCTCAATACCTTACAGGAACAAGTTCAGAGCAGAACACGCAGCAGTAGCATAGCAGGGAATTGAGGACCACCAACACCTCAGGCTAAGTCCCTGTTGCAGTGTACAACTGAGAAGCATAGTGCCAACACAGTGCAAATACAAGAAGCTGTGTGAGTGCAGACAGGTAAGAGGATGTCTTGCCTAGATGTAATCAGAATAATTACAGAAATCTGAAGAATGACAAGATCATAAGGAAAACATACTGCCGCTACTCCCTAACATATATTCCAACCAAAAATTGTATTCCTGCAGGGCAAAAAAATGTATTTTCAATCCCTACATAAACTGACAGTCCGTGCCCATGCTCATGATTAGCGTACCTCACCTCACACCTGAGCTCCAGAATTCAGCTGCACCCAGCAAAGACCTGCAGCACCCTACAACACCAGGCATCCGCAATGCAAAAGCCACGCTGACATTCAGCATTCTCCACCCGCCACAAACACCATACAGGTCTTGCACTCCAGGCAACCACCACGCTGCAACACACTCATTTGCTCAGTACCAGCAGTCTTTAAAAGACTGGGCTTCAAAGCACACGTTAAGTACTGTCGCTTGCTGCCATTCCTACACATTGTACTACAACGTGCTGGTGACGGCTCCGTGCTACAACGCACTCCCCCCCGGCCAGAGCCACCACTAGGTATTGCACACACCTCTCCTACAAGCTGCACACCATCTTCCTGCCAATTCTGAAGCCCACGCACCTCCGAGTCCAAGAAGAGCGTGTTCCACATTTGCAGGGACTCCCATGATTTGGTGAGAGACGGTAGAGGGATCTGGACTAAAACAACCCAGAAGCAGCAGCATATGGGCCTGTCATCTCCAAGCTTATTCCGCAATAGCCTAGCCTAACCTTCTGTAGTATAAAAAACATATTAAAGCTGAACTACAGGCATTTATTTCTATGTTTATACACCATAAGCACATATAATTAGCTTAAAAAGAGAGCATAATTAGCCATGTAATGTTATAGGTCATATTACTACACAACACTCAGATGTCCTGCTATCTCACAAAATATTAAAATACCACTTTCCTGTCAGTGGCAAACTTTATTTATTTATTGTTGTGCCAAAATACCATGATTAATAACATCACCATAGCTATAGAGATAATGTTATGCAAACAATCCTTTTAATAATTTTTAAAGTTGGGATTCTTCTGCACTGTAGCCAAATATAGTCTACATTTCCAGGAGGAATGAGTCTTCTGGGACAGGAAAGTAGCTCTGGAGTCACAGGAGTCTGATCTGAATGAGATCGATTCTTAAACAGTGGATCACTGATTTTTCATATTCAAGCACTGGGAGGCAACGGAGTCAGGGGGCCGAGAGGAACACCAGTCACAGAAACATTTGCCTCACCTTATGTGCATTATCTTACTCTATAAAATCCATGCGACTCTTCTGGAATTTCTAGCGTGGGGCTTTGGAAAGTGCTTGGAAAGGATTCCAAAGGATCCCTTGCAAAGAAACCCAGGGGGGGTTTATTTTTTTATTTTTTTTTGCTTTGCAGGCTCAGAAAGCACCTCGTGAAGAAACCCCATGAGTAATTAGGAGGAAGGAATGCAAACTAAAAATCTAACTAGGAAACGGGTATTTTGGGATGAGGATGAGACTTCAAATTCATTCAGCAAGTTTGTCTTGTAAGAGCACAGAAATCATGCAGTAAGCTATAAATTGGCACTGGAAATCAAAGGATTGGCTCCGGCTCTCTTGCGAGAGTTTCACTATTTACTTCAGCACAGTTGTTTCACCCACATACGGGGCTCTCATTCACAACTCCGTCCTCTAACACACGTGCCCTTCGGTTGTTTATGTTTGGAAGAATCTCAGCACTGCGCTCTGCTACGGGCTAGATTTGGGAAGCCAAGGAGCGACAGTAAATCTACCACACTCCTTTCAAGAAGTTTCCAACAAACTCCCATTGAAACGCAGCAAGAATTCAGGGGTTAAGCTGCAGAGTCCCTGGATGGTGGGGGAGCTGCAAAAGGCCAGGGCATGCTTTATGATGGCTTGCTTGATCCCCTGCGGTTGTCCCCAATACTCTTCAGCGTTGTTCCTTTCACCACAGCTCTGAAAAGACTTCTGAGTATGACTTAAAAGCATGGACGAACCTTGCAAAAGCACCTTCTTCTCCTGAATTACATTTTTAGCTTCTTGAATTTAGTCTTTAGTTTCTTACTTTACTAGCTACCACAGCAAAGCCGATAGCCTTGCCCACACTGCCCTCCGTGTGCACAGCTCGCCCTCAAAAGGAGGAAGGAGCTGAAGTGAGACTGTTAGAGAAGCAGGTGACGAGGGGATCTCCATGGGATACCACTGCTTGGGAAAATGTAACCACCGCAGCAACAGAGCTGTATCGCCTACTGCTGTGTGCTGCGCCTACGGGTTCGGGGGGTGGCTGTGAGCCCTCTCGAGCAAGGCCAGTCCTGGGAGGTTTGGGAAACACCTACCAGCGAACAAGCACCCATAAATGACTAGTGAGCAACGGTGATAGCAACACACAGAGCCCAGCGCACAGCAGTCAGTCCGATGGGCTTTTTACCATTTCCGATGTAGCTGCAACGACACGAGATGTGAATGCACAGAATAAGGTAGGAGATGCTTTATCTAGGCTGTACGGAAAATACAATGAAGCACGACTAATCCTTGACAGAGAAGGGCGCATTGAGTGAGGAGCCCGAGGCTCAGGCCTCACCCAGGATGCCCCCAGGTGTTCCCTCAGACATGTCTTTCCCAGAGCTGTAGGCGGGAAGGACGCTCCAGGAGCTGGTAACTGATCAGCTTTTTAGAAACAGAAAGTGCTGGAGTAATCATTAGGTCTGACGGAGCCCAGGCTGATGCGCAAAGCCTGGCAGGCTCTGAAGTTCCCTGTGAACTTCAGGTGCCTTCAGGTCAGGGACACCCCATCGGCCACGCACAGCGACACCAGCCACAAAAACAACAGCGACAACAGCGGCGTGCAGGAGGAAAGCTTAGCAAAACGATGCCCAGACTTACACAGCTCCTCCCGTTCATGACGAAGTGCGTGGACGCGCAGGCTTGCTCCTTCACCTCCTCCATCCCGAAGATGCAGACGGCGGTGGCATTCCAGGCCTTGGCGCCGTGGCCGTGGTTGAACACACCCACCCACCAGCCCTGCTGGCCCCGGCGGACGAGGCTGGAGGACACGATGAGGCTCCTGCAGCCGCAGTCCAAATACACGTGCCCTTGCAAAGTCAGGCCGCCCTCCGAGGGGCGCAGCTGGCGCAGGACAGCCATGCTGGGTGGCTCCGTGTTGTTGCTCAACCTGGCCTTCAAGCTGTAGTAGGGGAAGAAGAGGTGATCCCCCCACCGGAGCGCGTCGACGAAGTGCAGAGGCTCCTCCTTGCGCTTGATGATGCCCAGCTCCTCCTTGGACTCCAGGTTGTGCATGCTGCGCACCGTGATGACGGTCGCCTCATCCGACTGCGAGGGCTCGCAACCCAGGTGGCTCCCGTAGCGGCCGGCCGAGTAGGTGGCCGCCACGGCCAGGTACCAGGCGCCGGCCAGCTGGAAGACGACGCCGGCGGTGGAGCCGTCGGGCAGGCAGCTGACCACCTCGCTGCGGTTCAGGCGCTGCCGGTAGGCCGGCTGCTCCCACACCTCGCAGGTGCCGTCCTTCTGGGTCCAGCCGGCCAGCAGCACGCCCGCCCCCCCGGCCTCCACATAGGGCAGCAGCAGGTTGCTCCGCACGCCGGGGGGCTCCCCGCAGCCCTGCCCGGCCGCCGCCGGCACGACGCGGCGGAGCGGCCGCAGCTCGGGCCGCAGCTCGTAGAGGCAGCTGCCGCCCGCCACCAGCACGCCGCCGGCGCTCACCTCGATGTTGTCGATGCGGGCCCCCGGCAGCTCGAAGCTCTGGGGGCCGCCGGCGCCCGCCAGCGCCGCCAGCAGGGGCAGCGCCCAGCTGAGGGCGGGCGGCGGCGCCGCCATGGGCGCGGGCTCGGCGCGGCGCCGCGGGGCGCTTCAGGCGGCGGCGGGCGGCGGGCGCCGCTGCGCCATGCTGCGCGGAGGGGCCGGTCTGCGCGCCGCCGCCGCCGCCGCTTCTCCCTCCGCCGCGGCCGGTCTGCGCGCGGGCGGGGAGTTCCTCTGTCGGGGCGGGGAGGGAGAGGTGGGCCGGGCTCCTGCGGGAGGGCTGCCGAGCCACCTCGCCGCCGCGCGCCGCCGCTCCCCCTCCGCCGCCCCCTCGCCGCCCCGGCCCGCCTCGCCGCGGACGGGGGGCGGTGGCGCTGCGGGGGACCGGGGCCGGGGGCGGGACGCGGAGGCGGCCGACCCCCGCCGCGCCTCCGGTGGGCCACCTCGCCTGGCCGCTGGCCGAGGCAGCGGCACCCTCCGCGCCCCCCCCCGGCGCGCCCAGCCCGCGGTCCCTCATGGGGGACCCCCCCCCGGGACAGGGCGGCCCCCGCGCACCCCGCTTTGCTTCGCTCCCCGCCCTCCTGCAGCCTCCCTGCGGGGATGAAGGCTCTCGGCGCGGGGGCCGGGCCGCGGACCGCTCCGCTGCGGGCTGCGGGGTCGGGCTCCGCTGGGCACCGGCAGCGCCCGGCTCTGCCCGCTGCCGGCGCGGAAACCCGGGTTGACGCCCGCGACACCGCTCCGCGCTGCCGTCCTGCCGACCGGCAGCCCCGCAGCCCGGTCGGGAGCAGGAAGGTCGGATCGCTGGTCAGAAGCCTCCCGGCCCTGCCCGAGACCGAACAAAGGCTCTGGGCTGGCTCCGGCAGGGCGGGCAAACGGTCCCGCAGCCGCACAGCCGGGGCGCTGGGTTCCCCGCTGGGTCGTTGCTGGCCAAAGGCTCCCCAAAACAAGAAGGGCAGGCTGCGTGCTCAGCCGCCGGTAAATGGTCGCGGTGCTGAATTTTAAATGGAAGATGGGCTTACGAAAGGTAGCAAAGATGCATTGTAGTGTGCTCTCTTGGGTGCCTCTTGAAACTCGGGGTGAGGATGGGCGCAGGGCCGGTTGCCACCCTTGCTGAGGAGAGGACACAGTGTCCAAGAGCACAGCCGACCCGCCATTCACACTGCTTTTGTCTGAAAGTCGCTTTACAGCGGGAAGGAGTGGAGCTGTAAAAACTGGAACAAAAGTAGCCTCTGTATAAAGGAGTCAAGCACAGCATTTTCAAGTAGGAAGTGCAACGCGGTTACCAAATTTTCATCATCTTTCTCCATTACTGTACCCAGCAACAGTTATTGTGCAAGAATTGATGCTGCTCTGGTCAGCAAAAATGTTTGACCATCTTGCAGCAATCAGCGTCTAGCACAAAAATTACCGTGAGATTCAGGACAAATATTGCCGTGAAATTCAGAGCCCTCCACAGCTGCTCTGCTTATCTCTTGTGCAGTGACTCCAAAACACGTCCAAAATCTGCAAAGCGTCGCAGAGGATGTGGAACAGAATCATGGCACAATGCTTCTTCTCGCCAGATGCAGAGAGATGCTCTGCCTACTGACAAACCCTGCCTGCAGCTCCCAGTGCAGGACTGAACTAGTCAACACGTAAGCGAAGTAAATCCTCTTGCCGATATCACCAGAACAGGTTGTGTACAGAAATGCGATTTGTACGGCTTTGCAAAGGAGGCTGAACATGTCATACAGGAGTGCTCTGTACACCACCTTGCCTTCTAGTTGCTTCTCAGCGCATATATAAAGCTCTTGGTGATCTGTGTGTTGCTCACAACATTTGACACTAACTGGGAAAGCACACCAGCCTCTTATCTTGCAAGACATCTTTGATCCTGGCCACAGAGCACACCCAGCAATAGGTCTCCTTCTGTGGGCATGCCTCTGCAAAATCACCGAGCTCTGTTTATGTTGGCTTTCGGGCCTGACCAAACAGCCTGTTTCTCAGGCTTTATGTTTAAAATAAGCCACATGTACTTCACCAAATTACTGATTTGGTTAAATGGGTGAGGCCAGGCTTATTCTAGTCTTGGAAAATGGCAATGTCTCCTAAGGCTGCAGATTCCTCTGACTGCCAAAATAGCAGTGTTCTGCTTCAAATTTTGCTTATTCTAGGTCCTGGAAAGGCTGGACTGCATATACCTGCTGTCACAAGAAAACAGTCTAGTTGTTTGAGGTAGCAGGTGTTGCCATGATGGGATGGGATGGGATGGGATGGGATGGGATGGGATGGGATGGGATGGGATGGGATGGGATGGGACGGGATGGGATGGGACGTGATGGGACAGGACAGGACAGGATAGGATAGGAGGCTGCACCCCACCTGTGCCAGGTACAGACATCAGAGCCCAATTCAGTATCACTTTTCTATTTCTCTTCCTTCCTCCCCCTTCCCAGGGAAGCAATAGCTCAGACCAGAGCCTCGTCTTGCAATGTTTAGTTTTGCGTACACTTCTGACAGCCAGTGAAGCAGCTTTACACTGGGGATTAGTGCATAAAGTTTTGCTCATGAGTGGCCCAGTTCTTGAAGCAGCAAAGTAATCTCATTTCCTTTCAAAGCCTCTGAAGTAAATAGGAGCTCCTGTCTTCAACCCATTCTTCCAGAGATACCCATCAGGACACCGGAAGAGTTGATCTTCTGCTGATGTTATGGAAATGGAAAGCGAAGCTACAGGTTTATTTTGTAATGCTGCAGAGTATAGTGTTTGTTATTAAGATAGCAGACCAGAAAACAGTGCAATCAGTTCATGATTGAACTGATTCCAGCATGAACTGATGACCGTGACTAGATGATGTTTAACAGTCTCGTCCAACCCAAACCATTCTACAATACTTTTGTAAGATGTAAGCAGACAATGGCAAATCATCTTGCTGTATTTTCTTGGCTGTCAGTTCCACAGTTGGTGTTTTTACCCTATTGTTGCACTATGTTTTATTTTTCAGTCACTGAAGAATGGGCAAGCAAGGAAGTCTGCCTGTTAACGTTAGACTTTGTAAAGTGTTGCTGCCTAGCTCTGTCACTCTCACCAAAATTTGTAAAGAAGCCAGGGAACCAAACTGAGCTTCCTTTGCTGTCTGAAGCAAGCTTTATATATTTCAGTCGGGCGTATGAGATCTGAAGTTAGAATGTGAATCACACCAGGACTTGGATCTACATGTACAGTTTAAAGAGCTCTTATTTAGATCTTCATCAGTATTAGGTAGAACACATCCTGAATTAACTTACGATTGCTTTCCCACTACAGTTCATCTGCCTGCTTCCCTCCTCCTTATTTCCCATCTGCATCTTAAATTTATCTGAATTTGTGACTCCACAGAGAATCTGCCAAAATATTACTCAGTAAATGAGATTTATTTTTTATGTTTAATTTATTTAGCTTAACTTTGATATTTTCCCTGTTTTGAAACTCCAAGCCCAATTAAGGTTTGATTTCATTTGTTTATTTAGTGCATGTGGTTACCTTTTAGTTCTGAAATTTTTTTTCTCAAAGGGTAAATAACCTTCTATTTACAAAGTAATAATAGGTAGAATTAATGTTGACATGCATTTTATCTGCAGTGTAATACTTGAAATAAATGCTTTTCTCATTATATAGTCAAGTGAGTTTTGTAATGTAACTAAATGTTGACAAAATAAAAAGGAAATACTGGGCAGTTTTTCAAAAGGATTTGCTGAGAAGGATTCCCCTCCTGGCAAAGTAAGTGCATTTGAATACTGAAACTGAGTTTGCAGATTTGGATTTTAGTTCTGCTTTTCAGTTTTGTTTCTATGCATCGTTTAATCTGAAAGTTTCTGACCCTTCTGCATTTTTTTTTGGTGGTCTTCACAAAGAGGAAATGACAGATTCAAGAACAGACGCCTCTGTGACCCTCGAGAGGAAATTCCAGTCGCTATTGCGAAAAATGAGCAATTAACTATGAAAGGTCTGTAAATAATGCAACTGAAGGTAGAGGACATTGACGTGAATTTGTGAATGTACTAGTCATTCTTGTCTGTATTAAAATATTCACAGGTATTAATACTATCTGTGATGTGGGAAGGACAAGGAAAGAAGGGAGGGAGGGAGGAAGAAACAAAGGAAGGAAGAAGGTTTCAGTGCTATCTCCATTATAAATGCTATAAAATTTTGGATAAGAGATCAGGAAGACATGACTATGTATTGAAAACACATTTCAATCACATTACATTTCCTTGCTTTTCAAAAGTGATATTTTGAGATACAATAGTGATGTTATAGAGAAGGAACTGAGGAATATACACAAAGGATAAACACAGTTTGCTCTTCTCTACATTGAAAAATGTTCGTAATCTAAATTAAAACAACACTGAGAAGGTTGATTTTGTGTCAGAAACACAAGCTGGAAACCTGGGCTCTAGATGATCTGTGCCACAACCTTCCTATATAATCCCTCTCTGAACCCTGTTCTTGCCTCCTCTGTTTGTGAGAGAAGTAGTATTACTTACCTTTCAAGGAAGTGTTGGGAATCTACACCAGTAAAGTCATTATATGCATGGGAGATAAAATGACAGGATTACGAGAAGGCACACATGCCGTACAGGTAACATCATAACTGAAGATAATGGTTTTTTATCCTCAGCTTATCTCAGCTTCCAGAGCAGATACATATCAACCGCTATGTTTTACCTAGGATTTTTTTTTTAATTTTATTTATTATAAAAGTTTGTACCATGGCATCCAGCAAAATAATGTCTCCATGAATTATCTACAAGCAATGAGAGCTGAACAATATCAATCTCTTTTTTTTTCTTTCACAACTGGTAGGGTTCATGGGTGGTATTTTCTGTCTTGTACCACGCTGAAGCAGAACAATGCAACTGGTTGGTGCTGGCCAGAGTGTGGTAATATACCTGAAAATGGTATTTGCTGGTGTATTTGCATCTGCTGTGTGGATGCACACAAACAGTACCTGGCACACAAGGACTGCTGGACAGAGAGCTTTGCCCATAGTCACTTGGGAATGGTTTTAGTGTATCAGTGTATCTTGCCAACACCTGAGGCAATGCAGAATAAGGAAGGCACAAAGGTGTCTCAAAACCATGGTAGGTCCCTCCATCCTCGGTAGGTATGCACATCATTTCATTTTTCTGGTGCTGCCTGTCACAGAATCACAGAATCACAGAATGTTCAGGGTTGGAAGGCACCCCTGTGGGTCATCTAGTCCAACCCCCCTGCTGAAGCAGGGCCACCTACAGCAGGCTGCACAGGACCCTGTCCAGGCGGGTCTTGAATATCTCCAGAGAAGGAGACTCCACAACCTCTGAGAAGGCAAAAAAACCCCAGTTGGAACAGAAGGTGCTTGAGCAAAAGAAAAGCTTTGTGGGTTTGACAAGAGGGAAAAGCGGAGAGATTATGAGGCTAATGCTGAGGATTACTGAGGGAAAGAGGTTAAACCATGGAGGATGAGAAAGGATGTGAAGCGGATGAAGGGAAGGGAACAATATCCTTTTAGATAAGAGAGACCAGAGTGTGGATAAATCTGGAGAGAAGGCTGATAACAGCCAATGAGGACTATGCTGTTATAACACCTTGGGGATCTGTGTGGGGTGGTGTCAGCTGTATCCACCAGCAATATGCCCATGGGCTCCAGGGAGAACCTTGCTTTGCTGGAGTCCCACTAAAGCATCTGCCCAGGGGAATACTCAGTTCTGATGAAATGCTGGAGCTCTACACAACGCCTGGACATCTCTGACCTAGCAGAGTGCTCTGGATGCAGGTTAATGCTTCACTTCATGGGACCAGCATGTTATAATGAACAGACTCAGCCTCCAGCTAACGAGGGCTGGAAATTTTGGGATGGGTTCTGACTGTCAGAACACGGTCCTTGAAAATTTTTTTAACAGGAGCAGTGAGTACAGGGAGCGACAATGCTTTTAGAGTGGAATTTCATCACTTTGTGGTGGGGGTATATGACACGGAAACCTGCAGGAAGTTGTGTCCCAGAAGGCTCCTTCCAGTGCTTCATTCTTATGTCAAACTGACCAGGAGGGGCGATGCCAGGTGCTACTTCGTGCTTTTAAAAGTGACCCAAGCTTTTCACCTGGCTGTGTCTTCAGTCAGTGATAATAATCACGCAGTGGAGGGACCTAAGATCTAGAGCGAGGTGTGAGACAAGACCACTTTTGATCAAATGAGAAAAGGGCAAATGCTGTATGCTGTGGCCCTTCCTGTATGAGCCAAGATAGGAACCAGAGACTTCCTTATCAAGTCAGTTGCTCACTGTTAGACGAACATGCCCTGAGTAAGACAAGGACAAATTTAAACTGCCATGTCTAACTGTGACAGTAGAAAAGGAAAACCATTAAGAACCTGTCCTAAACTCCTTGTTTTTCCCACTTACACCTTTACACTTGCAGAGGAGATACTCATCTGAGGGCTTACTAAACCATTTCAAACACAACCTGTTGCATCAGCAAGTTTGTTATTTAAGCTGTCTAAACCAGCCCATCTGATTCAAATGAGACAGCTGTAGGAGAGCTTGTGCAGGTTTTTCTGTTGGCAGATCTGAAGGGACGATAAATTCAAGCAGAGGATTGTGGTGGTAAACAGCTGAGCACGGGCCAAGAAATGGTGAAGGAAATGGTGGCTGACCCCCCAAGAGTGTGGGTGCGTCTCTGTTAGTGTCTTCTTGATGTGAGCTGAGCCCTAGTGAGATGTGTACATCCCTTTCGCAGACTTGTGGAGTGTTTCTTATTTTACCTTTTTATTAAAGACTCATCAGCTGTAATTTAGAGAGTCTCAGCACAAAACCACCATAGTACTGTCTTCTGTCAGCACAGCCATTTGCAGAGTGACCATCTGCCTAAATCGTAATAATCTCTGGCACCCTTCCCCGATTCAGTTTTATCATCACCCTATTTGCTTCTAACAAACATAACACATTTAATGGATTTAGAATTTTTAATAGATAAGTTTAGCAAGAGTTTTTTGAAAACAGAGCTTTTTGCACCTGGATTCAACAAATTTTCACTCAGTAGAATTTGAAAAGCCTGTGTTGTTCCATTAGTAAGAACCTTCAAGTTACAGAAAAGTTTTAAAATGCATGCTAAAATTCGTTCATCAATTTTATTTTGAATTAAACTTGGAATACTCACACAGAATAAAAAAAAGTGCTCAAAATGGGGGAATAAGATGCTATAATATTCCTCAGGGACAAGCAAAATGAATGATTGCTTTAAAGAAAAGTCATCTCGACTTTAATTACAGACCTGGTGCAAGAGCTGTCATAGTATTGTCACATATCGATATGTTCCAGGATTAGAACAGCTTCTGAATGGATCAGGTACTATTTATTTCCACCATTCTTTTCCCTGATTTCCTAAAATGCTACCAATTTTGTGCAATCCTCCTGCAGATGTGTGTAAACACACTCTTATTATCTATAACTCTGTTTTTCCGTTGTGGTTGTTAATCTGGTCACAGCCAGCGTTTTGTAATCTGACACAAAGACATCACTTGGGAGTTGAGTCAGGTTACAGATATAAGATGCTGCACCAGATATGTGGGACTATTTGTTAACTTTAAGAGAAAGATACTAAAGGCTATTACATACAAAGGAACAAGCCTTAATTATATATAGTTTCCAGAGTATTCAAATACCCTCCCACTAATCCTGACAGCCACTTACAATATGAAGTGTTACTTTTACTTGATGCTAGACCCAGTTACATCAGCTGGATCTGGACTCAGATAATAGTCCAAGTCCATCCTTCAGCACTGTAACACTGACATTGCATCCTCTAATTCCCAGTGTGTGGACTAAAAGATGACAGCATACCAAACCTGCTTTGCCAGGGCAATTTGGGAAAAGGATTCTCCACACTCTCTCATGTGCCAGAAATTCCAGTTCTCTCTAAGCACCTTTGCTCCTTCAGCCTGGGAGCCCTACCATCCTACAGCCCTACCATCCTACAACTCAGACGCTGGCTGTGGGAGACATCCCATTTGAAACACCGACCGCAGCATCCAGTCATTACCAAGCGTACAGGCCTCCGCATACCCAGTTCAACAAATTAAAATACTGACCTATGTTGGGGAAAAGTCCAACATGTCTGCAGAAAAGCTTTTTGGATTTTTCTTGTGTAATTAAAGATGGAAACAACACACTGGTGCGAGATAGGTTAGTACAGAGAGATGCATGGAATTCAAGTTGATGTTGGAATAGAAAATGAAATGTTTTTCCAAATGTATGTTCATTTAAGTGACTGTGTAACTAAGCACTTATTTATGTATGTATCTACTTCTCCTTGCATACTGACCTCTATATTTTGAAATACTGTTGGTGAGAGAATGATAAATAACTGTGTTGTTTCCCAAAGTTAAATGTCTATGCAATTATGCTGTGAAATGAATGGCTTATCAGGAAAAAATAACTTTGCAATTAGCTGTGCGTAACAAGGCAATGAAAGATGTTAACTCCACTCAGGGGGTAACCTGAAAACTATTCCGGTGTTCAGACCAGTCTTGATCTCTCGCTGCTGGTGCTTGACCTTTCCTCCCTGACTCCATGGCTGGTTTCCACAAGCAAGTCTTCAAGGAAAGGTAAAAGCTGACCCAAGTTTAACTCCTTATTCATCATTCTGGCAACTGTTTTTCATGTGTCTCAGTCTCACTTCCCCCTTCTTGGTTTGTGCTGAAGAGACTTTTGCGTGGAAACAGGACATTAGAGGCAGACAAGCCAGCCCTGTACTGCAGGGAACTCAGTGCATGAAGGCTGCAATCTTCAAGCTTATATTTTTTTCCTTCTGCAGGCATCTAAGAGGAATCAAAAAGACAACAGAGTGAAAAACAAGCTTGGCACATAAAACCTCGTATTTCTATACAGAATATTTTTCAAAGTTGTCTGGGTATCAACAATCTTAATGAACATTTTTTAAAAACCATTATCAAAATGACAGCAATACTTAGTTTATTTTTTCATTGGTTTTAATGAAAGTCTGATTAATTAAGTTAGCTAAATTAATTAAGTCAATGAAATTAAGCAAGAGAACTTTCAGTTTTGTGTCCAGAGGCTACAAAGATGGTTTTTGCCACGTTATCTCCTCAGTGTTCCCACTCTGAGCTAATAGAAAGACCCAAGATATACACTACCTTTGCCACCAGAGAGCAGTGGAATTAAGTATTTTAATTAGAAAAATAATTGTTTTTAACTAGTGCCATACACTAAATGCAAGACCTTGCCTTTCCTTGAATGCTGTAGAACAGTGATGCCTCTGAAGGAAACAGGGTTGAACTCCTTAATTTGGTATGAATTTGCTTGAAACTGTTTCTTTTTTTTTTTTCCTAATATTTCTCTTCACTCTGTTTGTTCTGAGAAGGATCTGATTGAATTGTCATTGTGTCTGATGATTCACCAACAAATTTACCCAGAACTCTGGGATTCTGGATTGCCAGAGGAGAACAGAAATGGTGGTTTCAATACCTGAATTAAGGTCAGTGGAAGTAAGAAACCTCAGTGCATATGAGGTCAGCCAGCTTCCCCATTACAAATGCCATTAAGCTTATTTATTACCTGCAGAAATATCTTGCTTCTTTTTTATCTTGTTACAAATACCTGTGGCTTTTCTCATGGTCTGCAAATGTATCCAGGATCCCTTATGTTCCCCATATCCTCTAACTTCAGTAATGCACCGCATAATCTACTAGAAGATCTCCTATCCTTCTAGGTATTATAATGACATCAGTTATATGAAATGAAATGTTTACTGTACAGTCTGAAACTGAAATAGAGCTTAAATTACTGAAGCATACCATGCTTAAAACCTTCCATTACTTAATCTACATGAAAGGATATCAGACACAGTTTCTTTTTTTTATGTGAACTGTATATTGTTTTTAGTGTTCATGTTGAGGAATAACACAGGCAGGTCCTCAGATGGTATAAAATGTCACAAGTCTGTTGTGGTCAATGAAGCAACAGCAGTTTATCCCAAAGGAGGATCTGAAACAAAGGAGAATATTTAGTCTGAATTAAAAGAAAAAAAATCAGTATAATTTGTTTGTCTGCAAAATCAATGCCTGAAAGTTGATGGTGTTCTCTATGTTCTCTATGTTCTCTATGTTCTCTATATACTTATCATTTTATCTCGTAATCTCTGTATTCCTTAATTCATCAAATAATCTGTTGTGAAATGTCCCATCCATATCATCGTCCAGATAACAGAGCACTAAGCCAAAAATATACAGTGAAAAAATGGTACTCTGTGATAGTATAAAGTATGCAATAATGATTTAGAATTTCCCCTAGTAAGAACTAATTTTCTGCAAGGACGTTTCTGTTAAGTATTTCTGTGAACATTCAACATGTACAAAAAGTCTTTGAATCATTGTCTTTACAATAAAAAAAAAAAACCAACCAGAAAAGAATGAATAGACATATATGCAGTTTGGCCTGGATTCGAAACAACAGTTCAAGAATTAGATCTGTTACAGAAGTATGTGGAGGCTAGACAGTGCCTCAAAGAGCAAAAGAAGCAGCTTGCTTTTTACACAGGGAAGAGCCACAAGAAATACAGTCTTTGCAGGACTGCTCTGGGTTAACATAGTTTGCCAGCCCAGATGTCCCTTCCTACAGAAGAGTAGCAGTAAATAAAGTCTCTCCTTTTTCAAGGTACTTAGACTCTCTTAATCCAGGCTCAGGAAAATACTTTCCAGAACTGATCCATAGGTAATGCAGCTCAGCAAAAAGTCAACATTTAACAGCTGTGTTCAAAAGTCTCCCGGGGTCATTGTTTGCAATGAGTGTTGGCAGCCACCAGGCCGGGAGGGGCTTCAAACATTTTGGAGTACAGGATTATAATTCAGAATGATCTTTACAAGTTGGAGAAGTAGCCTGGGGGAAAAATAGAATGAAATTCAATAGAGGAAAAGAAAACCCCACATAATTTGTTTGGCTGTAAGATCCATGGCTAGATAGATGAGGTGGGTTCCTTGGAAGTAGAAGGTTCCATGTGTAACTGAACAACCAGTGTCGCAGACACATTGGGAGAAACAAGGTAACCCACAGTTTTACAGAAGAGGACCAGGGGGTGTCCTATCACAAGCTGGAATATGAGTCAACAACATCACACTTTTGTGCAAAATCACTTGGGGATGAAACTTCTGTGTAAGCAGAAATACTGCCTGCAAGAGCATGAAGCAATCCTGCTCTGCTCAGCAGCGGCAAGGCTGCAGTTGATGTGTTGCCCTTGTTTTTGGGCATCACCCTTCAAGGAGGAGGAGAACCAGTAGAAAGCTACAAAAAACAGAATGGGCCTTTGAAGGCAGGACCAGATTAATGAGAATTGTTTTGAATTAATTTTTCTCCAGAGGAAAAGAGAAAAGGGTAAACTGAGAAGGGTTGCGATGACCTTCAACTACGCAACAGGAAAGGAAATAGTTTGTTCCCCTTGTCTGTGGTTGATTGCATGACAGGAAAACTACAGTGAGTAAGTTTCAGATTTGGCATTAGAAAATGTCAGGAAAGCAAGTCTCAAAGGGTCAGTCTCTGGGCAGTATTTAAGAGTGTAAAGCTTGCTCAGGAAAGACAGGCAGAGTTGGTCTTGCCCGTGTGGTTCCACAGTGTCCCACCAAATTTGCAATTGATGCTCTGACTCTATCTTGCTGAAAATAACTGGGCCTGAGCAGACATGAGTAATAAATAACTGGAAGAGGGAGATGTGCATGTCTGTGTAGGGATGACACCGTTTATTGGGAAAGGTATGTTATGCATTCATGTTTCGTATCTTCATCCCAAACTCGGGCCAGCAACATGCTGTATGGTGATAGGATGGCATGTGCTTCTAGCTCTCATTCTCCATCAGTCCCCTGTGTTTATCATTCCTTCTCCCCCTTCAAACTGTTTTTTTGGTTTGGGGGGTGAGTGGGGAAAGGGGTTCTCACTCTCTCATCCTATTGGAACTTCCTGCATTTTACAGGGATTAGGAAAAAGCTCTCCTAAATCCACCCGGGGAAGCTGACCTCTCTATTACCACTGTGAAAAAGGGGAAGGTGCCTCGTAGTGTGACAGCTGCAGAGGCCACTAACTTGAGCAATGCAACATAAGGTCAAGATTTTGCAGGCAGAACATTTTCAAAGTATTGCCTGGGAAAACTGATGAGTAAATACCTCACTAATACATATTTATTAAAGGTAGAAGAACTATCTCAGATATGAAAGACAGCAGTTACTGAAGCATGAAAAAGGGATGTGGATCCTCTTTTATGTACAGTTTTAAGTGCAAAAGAAACTTTATGTCATGTATTAATCAGTACTTTTTTAATTGACCACAACTAATCAGCAAATTGAGCTTGGCCTGGGGGCAAATGAGGAACAAGTTGAAAGCTTGTGGGTTAGAATTAAGGGACAGGCTCACACGGGTGACATTACAGTGGGTGTGTACTACAGGTCACTTGACCAGGAGGAGGAGGTTGATGAGGCCTTCTACAGGCAGCTGCAAGCAGCCTCACAGTCCCAGGTCCTGGTTCTCATGGGGGACTTCAACCACCCTGACATCAGCTGGGAAGACCATACAGCTAGGCAGGCGCAATCCAGGAGGTTCCTACAGAGCATCGATGATAACTTTCTGATGCAAGTGGTGGAGGAACCAACAAGGAAAGGCGCGCTGCTGGACCTTGTATTAACAAACAAGGAGGGACTGGTGGAGGATGTGAAGGTCGGAGGTAGACTCGGCTGCAGTGACCATGAAATGGTCGAGTTCAGGATCCTGCGTGGAGGAAGCAGGGCGATAAGCAGGATCAAAACCTTGGACCTCAGGAGGGCTGACTTTGCCCTCTTCAAGGAGCTATTGGGAGGAATCCCGTGGGCCAGGGGTCTCGAAGGCAGGGGGGTCCATGCGTGCTAGTCGCTCTTTAAATGACACTTCTTCCATGCACAGGAGCAATGCATCCCCCTGAGAAAGAAATTTAGCAAAGGAGGCAGGAGACCTACATGGTTAAACAAGGAGCTTCTAGCGGAGATCAGGCAGAAAAGAAAGGTCCATGGAATGTGGAAAGAGGGGCAGGCCACTTGGGAAGAGTACAGAAACGTGGTGAGAGCATGCAGGGATGTGACGAGGAAGGCCAAGGCCCACCTGGAATTGAAGCTGGCAAGGGATGTCAAAAACAACAAGAAGGGCTTCTTCAACTACATCAGCAGCAAAAGGAAGGCTAGGGACAATGTGGGGCCGCTGCTGAATGAGGCGGGTGTCCTGGTGACGGAGGATGCGGAGAAGGCAGAGCTACTGAATGCCTTCTTCGCTTCAGTATTCAGTGCTAAGACTGGCCCTCAGGAATCCCAGGCCCCGGAGGTAAGAGAAGCAGCCTACAAAGAGGATGACTTTCCCTTGGTCGAGGAGGACTGTGTGAGGGATCGCTTAAGCGATCTGGACGTCCACAAATCCATGGGCCCCAATGGAATGCACCCACGAGTGCTGAGGGAGCTGGCGGCTGTCATTGCTGAGCCACTCTCCATCATCTTTGAGAGGTCCTGGAGGACAGGAGAGGTGCCCGAGGACTGGAGAAAGGCCAGTGTCACTCCAATCTTCAAAAAGGGCAAGAAGGAGGACCTGGGGAACTACAGGCCGGTCAGCCTCACCTCCATCCCAGGAAAGGTGATGGAGCAGCTTATCCTGGAGGCCATCATCAAGCAAGTGGAAGAAAAGAAGGTTATCAGGAGTAGTCAGCATGGATTCACCAAGGGGAAATAGTGCCTGACCAATCTGATAACTTTCTATGATGACATGACTGTCTGGGTAGACCAAGGGAGAGCCGTGGATGTTGTCTACCTTGACTTCAGCAAGGCTTTCGACACAGTCTCCCATGATATCCTCCTAGGGAAGCTCAGGAAGAATGGGCTGGATGAGTGGTCGGTGAAGTGGATAGAGAACTGGCTGAATGGCAGAGCTCAGAGGGTTGACATCAGCGGCGCTGAGTCTAGTTGGAGGCTGGTAAAAAGTGGTGTCCCCCAGGGGTCAGTACTGGGCCCAGTCTTGTTTAACTTCTTCATCAACGACCTGGATGAAGAGTTAGAATGTACCCTCAGCAAGTTTGCTGATGACACCAAACTGGGAGGTGTGGTAGACACACCAGAAGGCTGTGCTGCCATTCAGCATGACCTGGACAGGCTGGAAAGTTGGGCAGAGAGGAACCTGATGAGGTTCAACAAAGGCAAATGCAGGGTCCTGCACCTGGGGAGGAACAACCCCATGCACCAGTACAGGCTTGGGGTAGACCTGCTGGAGAGCAGCTCTGTGGAGAGGGACCTGGGTGTCCTGGTGGACGACAGGTTAACCATGAGCCAGCAGTGTGCCCTGGCTGCCAAGAAGGCCAATGGCATCCTGGGGTGCATTAGGAGGAGTGTGGCCAGCAGGACGAGGGAGGTTCTCCTTCCCCTCTACACTGTCCTAGTGAGGCCTCATCTGGAGTACTCTGTCCAGTTCTGGGCTCCCCAGTTCAAGAAAGATGAGGAGCTACTGGAGAGAGTCCAGCGGAGGGCTACAAGGATGATGAGGGGACTGGAACATCTCCCCTACGAGGAGAGGCTGAGGGAACTGGGCTTGTTCAGCCTGAAGAAGAGAAGGCTGCGAGGGGACCTCATAAATGCTTATAAATATCTGAAGGGTGAGTGTCAGGAGGATGGGGCCAAGCTGTTTTCAGTGGTGCCCAGTGACAGGACAAGGGGCAATGGGCACAAACTGAAGCACAGGAAGTTCCGTCTGAATATGAGGAAGAATTTCTTCCCTCTGAGGGTGACAGAGCACTGGAACAGGCTGCCCAGAGAGGTTGTGGAGTCTCCTTCTCTGGAGATATTCAAGATGTGCCTGGACAAGGTCCTATGCAGCCTGCTCTAGGTGACCGTGCTTCGGCAGGAGGGTTGGACTAGATGACCCACAGAGGTCCCTTCCAACCCCTACTATTCTGTGATTCTGTGATTCTGTGAAATATTTTTGTGCATTTGATGGGCTTAAAACAGAATAAGAATTTACATTTGCTACAAAGAATTATCACTGTTCTTGGGGTACTGGAAGTTTTTTGTCCTTTCTTTGTTGTTGTTGTTGTTAGGATTGTAGTCAGTGGAGGAAGTCCCTTCATGTCAGTCAGAAATCTCCAGACTGAAAATTTCAGCCACAACTAGAAATCACAGAAAATAGGGCTCAACAATACCTGAAGAGGTCATCTAGTCCATCGTCTCTCTTGTAATGGAGGAACAGCTACAAGAAAATAATTCTCAATATATTTTTGTCTCCTCTATTTGTAGAAGTCATCAGCGATAGAGAGTCCTCAATCTCCCGAGATGAGCTATTCCTGTGCTTCACTAACCATACAGCCAGAGCCTGAATGGACAGACTGAACCAAATCTTCTCTGGCTATTTAGGAAACTATCAGTGAAGGTGTCCTGTCCCATCCTGCTGTCTGAGGTGTCTGCCCAGCAGCTGGAGAGTGAAAATGGAGAAAGCCCCAGCGTATCAAACTCATGGTCCAGACTGTGAAAGTAGCTGTGAAGGTGGGAGGTTGAGATGAATTTGCTTCTGCTGTGGGTAGAGGAAACCCTGGAAGAGGGGTGGGAGTTAGAGATGGGGATATCTCCAGCTGTTTGCTTCTTCCTAACTCCAACAGCTTCCACTTAGAAGTGGGCGTTCGTGTGGCAGGATATTCTCTCGGCCAGTGGTTTCCAAAGGAGGAATGGCTCACCAAAGTGAGGACCACGTCTGTAACTTAGTGAGCCTTAGGTGTGTTTCTCTCTGGTGCTTAAAGTCTGATGTGGTAGGAGGGAGACTTACAATTAGGAAGAACAGCTAGAACAGAAAGCAGTTTGGAAACTGTCCCTCCAGGCATTTGCCTTGATGCAGAAGGGACAGAACTACGTGTCACTTGCTGGTGCGTGTTTATAAACCTCCTTGTGGTGAGGGTGCTTGGCAGTTTCCCCTTCAGCTTCGCAGACGGTTTTGCGAGGGCAGCATTGGTCTGTAGTTACGACCACAAGCCGGCAGGCGAGGTCTGGGCTCCAGTGAGCCCTCAGCGAGCGCTCACTCTCACTGCCTCGCTGCGCCAGCCAGCTTTTCATGGTCTTAAAACAGTGCATGGCGCTTCCTGCTGCTCCTTCACAGCTGTCCGCACACCAGGTTATCTCTCTGAACTACCACGGGTGGCCACATGTTTGCAACCGCCTGCACCTCACACCACCTTATCTCATGTGAAGGGTGTGTTTGTGGCTTTCATACTAGTAGTGATCTTACACTGTCTTGAAATTATTTTACTTTTATGTGGTGCACTAAGATCTTTGGCTGAGTATTTAGAAATACATTTTTTATCATAGCAAGATGTTTCTGGCTGCTACTGATAGAGTAGGAGCCCTTTATGGACAAGCACCCTGAGGTCCACCCCGGACTTCAGCCCTGGGGGTCTTGAAAGGGTCCCATGATCAGTCTGAAGGCCTGAGGCTGTGCAGTGTGAAAGCCATGTCTCAGGGAAGTCCATGAGAGTTTTGCCAGCAACAGGGAAGATGCGGCAGCAGGAGCCTTCCTACACATGCGTAAGGCACCCGGAGCCCATCTCCAGTTAATGTCGGCCACAGTCCGCGCCATTGCAGCTCTGCTCCCCCTGTGATCCGGACTAGGAGGGGTGAAGCCTGTAGGGGAGCACAAACATCAGCTGCCTTCATGCCTGCATGGGGTGGATGCATCCAGGGGGTTAGAATATCAGCCCTGGTGTTTCCTCCACAAATACTGATTCATGAAGTGTTGATGCTTCGTGTCAGCTTTTAAATAGTGAACGATATGCACCAGCAAATAGCGGACTCTTGGTAGTCTGTGTCCGCCTAATCATTTTCCTACAAAATACTCCATGTGCATGTATGTGCACACACACACATATATATATAATTATCTATAATAAATATGTACATATATAAATAGAAATATAAATAATGTCAAAGACAGGGAAGATTATAGTACTTTATAACAGAGACTATATATAGCCAGGAGCTCACTGCAGATATTTTGCTTCCTATTTGTGATTACGTGGATCACATCCCTTCCCACAAATCATTGTGTAACTCTCCCATGGCAACTGCAGCAGTTTCACAGGAAAATAGTGTGAGGAAAATACGTATATTTAGCCGTTTCAGTGAAGAAGGGTGTATTCCAAGGGTAACCAGATACCTCAGTGCCTAATTTTATGACTCGTGAAAGAGGCTGGAAACAGTTTCCCCCTGCTAAGATCTCCCTGAGTTTAGCTGGAAGCTTTTTACCTGGTGGACACCAGTACATTGAAATTGGGAGATCTTTGGGCTGGTAAAATTTGCAGTCTATATTTTAGCCACTGGGTGCCGCTACCTTTTCAGTTGACAAAAACTTCTCCAGCAACTATGAGCTCCGACTCAGCCTGTGACAGTAGGTCTTGTGGGGCTGCCTGTTGTCCAAAGGTTCGTACAACAACGCTTTTCTCGCAGTGGCCAATGGGCTTCAGTTCAGCTGCAGTCAGGATGTTTCTTCACGAAAGAATGGCTTTCTATTAAAGTGCACAGGTGAAAGGTGAATTAATAATAAAAGGATGTAAAAGAGAGCTTTAAGAGGTATTTCATAAACATCATATGGTTATAGAGGGTCAAAACCCGTGATTCTTGTGATATGACTTGAGATGAAGCTGCTGAAAGTAAGCTATGCATCTCTGCTCTTATACAAAGTCATAAAAAGTATTAGTGAAGCAAGATGATAAATCAATCCTATTCCAAACTTCAAACATCTCCTCCACCATCATTAGAAAAGTGATGTTTCAGATATTTTTTTAATCAACTGCAGATTTTTCAAAAACTGCTTCCTTACATTATCCTCATTGGTTCAGCGATCTTTATTCTGTCAGGAAATGCTGTATGTAAATGCAATACGATCACAGTAGTCTAATGGTACATTCAGACCAGAGAATATTTATTTGCAGTCCACAGTGTTTAGGAAAATACGTATTTTCCAACATGGGAAAAGCATACATCTCAGCGTATGCAACTACTTACTAAAAAGCCCAACAGCATTTTGCAGCATCTTCAGTTAGAGGGAGAAAATACGATGCTGTCGAGTCATCTCTCCAACAACAGCTGGGCAGATGCCAGCTGAAAACCATTGACAGATCACTGGCCTGGGTCTCCTCTGAGAGGCAATGACAAAAGGCAGGGAGAGAAGGATGTGGTGGGAATCCTTTGTCAGGCGACCAGAGGAGAAGTGAGTGGTGGTAGAGCAGCACTGGGGACAAGTGGCAGGAGTAAAAGGAGCAGGATTTGGGGGAAAGGGAGTATGGGCATATAATATTACCAGTTTTCCATAGTGAGACTTTCTTACAAAACAACTGGGAGCCACTGACCTACAATTTGTGGTTCTGCAGGTGACAGAGACCATGTCATCATCCTGGAAATCATAAATTTGTCCTGGAAATCATACTTTCTTGAATGCTGCAGGCATCTGGCCAAGTCAGGTAGAATTTCACTGATACTCTGCCTGAAAGCAATTTGTGATAGTGCAGCATGGTGAGAGCCTGACAAATAACCTCACAGATCTGTTCTTGATTGAGGAGTTGATTTCATATTTTAAACAGAAATTTGCCTCTATTCGTAGCCGGTTGCTTTCACTTGCCTGATATTAGCTCATGCAACAGTGAGTTTCAGGCATGCATTTCAATGTCAAGTTTTTGAAAAGAATTTAATATTTTTCTGTTAGTTATATATCACCTTGTTTCACTTCCCTGTATTCTACAAGATCCTGGATTTTAAAAAGTAAATAGAAGAAATTAAGGGCGACTCAATGCCATTTCCGTGCAAAGTACAGGACTGATGTTCCCACAGGAAAACAGTCTGCTCAGTTCCCTAAATGCGAGCTCACTAAAAATCCCCAGATTCTCATTAAATGGCTGGAATGTGTCAGACTGTAGAAATGAAAACACGCTGCTGAAATCGTTCAGAGAAAGCTCTGGCAGTCTCCTGCCTGATGTGTGCGTGAACACACACATGTATGTGCCTACTCCGCGGCAGCTCAGCTGCTGCATTGCCTTTGGTGTTGGATCCCAGCAGTCCATGGCTGTTATCTCTTTTCAGAAAACATGGAGCAGTTTGGTCTCTGCTTCCCGCTTGGAGGAAAACACCTTCCAAAACACCCAAATCCTCTTCTAAACATATTCACGTTGCTCTGACAAGCCAAATCACCATCTTAAAATTCTTTTTTCCCTAGAGAGGTGCTGCAATGGGGTTTTATTTGCATGAGCTGTTACTCACAGGTTCGCTAACACTATGTGAAGTCATTATTGCTGTCCATGAACTTGTGTCCTGAGAGAATGAGAGAACAGATGGCCCCCAAGACCTTGTTTGTTTGGGTAAGCAGCTCCTTCTGAAGCTGTCATGACCACTCTGGGGCTCTGCACCCTCTTGCCTTTCCCTTGTGAGGATTTTGGTGCAAGGGAGCATTTCTCTGGCAGCTAAAGTAGGAGCTGGGAGGGCTGGAAAAGAGTTGCTGGAAAAGAAAATCAGTCACTCAACCCTATTTCCAAATGTGATGGTGTTGTGTTTTCCCAGACTGATAACCATGTCCCCTTTTCCTTAATAAAGACCTCTCTGTTTGCATCGTTTCTCACCTGCCTGCTCACAGCAGGTGTAAGGGCAGGCTGGGCCAGTGCCTTTAACTTTCGCAGGTCTCAGGATGTGGGCTCAAGTTGCTAAGCCACTTGGCAGATGATTGACAGTTGCATTCACAACACTGGGAAAGACCAATATTTATTTAAAGAATTAAGCTAATGAAGAATATGGCAGAAGGATGGGGGGGGGGGAAGGGAGTAAAAAACCCAGCTGCCACAGGACCTGCCTGCAGATAGCTGTACATAAATCATAGATATTTGTGCTAAACAAAGACAGCAACTTTTGTCCTCCGGAGTTTTTCTAGTTAGAGCACTGGTCAAACTCGACTGTGATTTTTTCAAAAGATCTGACAGGAGCAAAAGTGCAAATGCATGAAAGGAGGTCTGACTCAGTCAGTCGCTTTTTACTGATGCCCCACACAGGCAAGCTGGCAGGAGCAGGAATCTAAGATTTCCTGGGGAAACAAAAAGAAAAAAAAGCAGCGTGGTCTTCTGTCGCAAAGACTGGAGAATAAAACAGTGAGAGATCTACTGAACTCCTCAGCAGGGGGACGAGTCTGCCCACCTTCACGTGCACAGCTGAACAAATACTCTGCCTTTGCTGCGATCCAAAGATACAGTACCCGAGCCTCCTTCATGCTGTTAGCTTTCTAATCACGGCACGGCAACAGCAGGCTTCAGCTGAAGCTTGCGCAGCTCTTGCAAAAAATCAGTGCTATCGCTTCTTGGCTAAAGCTGGTTTGGATATTCCTGAAATGCGTTGCAGAAATAATCGTAGTCTGACTGCCTTCTGGAGATCTTGTTCTGTTTCGAAACCAACAAAATCTCGCTTCCGCAGGATAATCCAAATGCTTCAAACAGCCTCCCTTACTCGATGTGGATGGTCCCAAAAGTAGGGCCTGAACGTAACTGCCATTGCAATTAGTGGCTTCAGGGGAACAAAGAAGGGGCTCTGCTTACTGCAGTGAGACTGGTAAGAGGATCTATTTCCCAGCCCTAAGTTCCCACTGGTCCAATAATAAGCAATAACTGGGATTTCCATCACTTGCATCCTCTGAGAGACACTTCAATATCACCGATTCATATTGCAAGTTTCCTTGTTATGTGACTGCCATAAGCCTGGCAAACCAAAGCGTGCTGACAGCTTACTGGAGGAAGGGATACTGAGCAAAGCCGGACAGGAATTTTTCAACAAAACAATATGCCAACACCAAAACATTTGAAGGAAACAATAGGAGTGCCAGTGAAAGTTTAAAGAGAAAGGTATTTCAGAGACAGAGGCATCCACTTCCGACTGATGAGTACCCCATGGGGAGGGACGCAATCTGACAAGTGGGAAACTGCCGCTCACGGAATTTGTGCTTGGGTGCCTCCCTCCGACCTGACCCGCTGGAGCTGCTGCCTGCAATATAGACAGCAGCCATGCTCCCTTCAAAGCCAATATGCCAGATGGCATCCTTCCTTCCCAAATTAGAGACGAGGCGTGTTGGCAGAAACTCCTTGGGAAGCAGGAAATGTCTGCACCATGCTTCCTGCTCCCTTCCCAGCAGATCTCCTTGCTGCCTCACCGCTGCCTGCGTTGGCAGCTCCCAGCTCCCACTGGCGTCAGAACCCAGAGCTCCTTAGTTTTCTGAAGTTGCAGAAGCAACTCTGTGTAGCTGAGCCCTTTGTTCCCATCATTCGCTTTCCAGTGTTTCAAACCTCTGCGTGATTATGTGCTACAAAGGCAGTAATAATTTTGCAGGTCTAATTTGACATGATACAGTTGAATCCTTAAAAATAACCTGTTTTGATAGTACCTAGAAGCAAATAAAAACACCTCTTAAAATATTCTTTTATTAAACAACTTTCTATATTTTGAATTATTTGCAGGCAGCTCCCACAATGAGATACTTCGGACCAAAAGGTTTCATTTGACAAAAAATAGGAGCTAAAGTAGATGTAACATTTTGGTCCTGTGGCAGTGATATTATAATCACACTTCTATCCCAGAACTGCTCACCTGATTTCCACAGGCACCGTTTGAGAGGAAAGGCCGGACTATTCCCTCGTGGAAAGACCGACTTTCATGTATTAACTAAAGCACTCGCAACAGGTGTAAACAACTTTCCATTAGAGGCAAAGTTCCTGATACATTAGACAACATCACACTTTAACCTCCCAAGATCTAATTTAATTCCAAGGATCAATAGCTCATGTTACTAATACATTTTGCCAAAACCCTGGGATCATGTCCTACATATTATAGTAATGCTTTCCAGAAGAATTTCAATTTGTAAATAATGAAGAGCTCGTACAACTCCTTCTGTTAGCAGGGCTGCCGGGCCTTTTGCCAGTTTGTAAGCTGAAGAATTTTGGTGTTTAGTGCTCCCATCTGTTCGGAAAGCCTGAGGGTGAGTAGTTATCAAAAGCAATATGTGGACTTTTTTATTCCATGTCTGAGATTTTATGACACACTTTGTCACAAAACAGGCCACTGGGGAGAAGAGATTTCCCTCCTCCTGAGTCTCTCTGCCCAGGGAACCTCTGAAGTCCCATATACTTGCTTTTTGCCCAGTCTTGATCTAAACAGGCCAAAATTTGCACAAATAGCTAATAATTCCCATCCTGATGCCTCAGATCAAAATACAACCAAGTGTTTCACAGTTATGAAAGAATTAAAATCTCAGGCATGTATATACTCAGCGCAGAGGAATTCGATAAACATAGCTCTATTTGAACGAGGGCTTTGAAGGCAGTCCTGCTGTCAAGGTATAAGGAAGCTTTTGTTCCCCAAATAAACACTTCAAACATGCCCTTCTGCTACATGAAGGTTTGGAAGGTGAGGGCTCCTCTCCCCATGGGGATGGCGGGGCACTCAGGGGGAACACGGGGGCTGTGGGCAACCTGCCTACTCTGTGGGCACCACCTGCCTGCTGCAAGCCCATCTGATCCACCCAGTGAAACGGCATTTTCACTGGCTTTCAGACGGGATGCCTCAACCCTCCCGGCTTGAATGCACTCCAGCATAAAGGTTATTTTCCACAAGCGACCGTTTCATTAGAAGTCACTCAGGACACCTAAGGGCAGGTGGCTTGGCAGCTACGAGCTCTCTGTGTGCTGGGTCAATGGGCTGTTCGCCATCTGTCCTCTGTCCCACCGTAGGGACACCCTCCTCTCCTGCCAAAGGTTCTCTCTGCCTCTTCCCTTGGGACAAGTGTTTGATGCTGGGGTATCATTTCATTGCATCGCCTGCAAGCTCTGTCTGTAGAGCTTGAATAAAAATAAAGGTTGGCATTGGCTTCTTCTGGCTACACAGGAGATGATGTAGGTGTCTATGGGGCAGGTCCAGAGCTGGTGGCATCCACTGCAGAAAGCAGAGGTGGGAAATGTCAGTCTTTGTAGAAACCTCTTCCTAGCTCATCAAAGCAAGTGACTGCACCCAGTGATCCTGAACTCCAGTGCGATGCCAGGATATAGATGCAGTAGTTCCTCCCTCTACATTTTAGTTCTTCAGGAAGGCTTAACTGTACAAATTAAGAAACTGAACTCCTGAATTGGACAAACTACGGGAAAAACGCTGAGGGGCCTTAGATGACAAGTAGATTTTTAACTGTTATTTAAAGCCTACAGTTTGAGGACACCAGCTTCTTTGGTGTTTGCTCTTGGCCTGCTTTAAGTCAGAAGACTCACTGTCAAGATAAACATGAGCAGGATCCTAAATGTTTACTGAAGTTTCTGATCTGTTTGTTGTAAATGTTAAGTGTGGTAAACGTTGTATATGTTGATAGTTTTTGTTAGGTTCATCCACTAAAGAACTGGTGGTTTCATGTAGTTGTGTTTTAGCACAGCAGAAACCAGACAAAATCCAAATGAACTTTATTACTAAAATGAAAACCAGTGCTAAGAACTCAGAATTCAGAAAAGCTCCGTATTAGCAGACACCTGGCACGGCAGGCACAAGGTGAAAAAGAAGTGTCAAAACACAAGCCTGAGAAGGAGCTCTAAGGAATAATTTTTTAACACCCTTTTATCTCCAGATTAGCCAATTTCCATATTCATTAGATATAGTCTGTAAGTGCAACTCCGCAGCACCACAGCTGACTGGTTTCATATAGCTTTTCCTGCATTTACTTTGCAGTATCATTACGATTGTGAAGCAACCTCCACTCAACCCAGCACGCATCCATCGAACATTTGAAAGTCAGGCAAGCTAGTCTCATTAAAAAAACCCTCATCAGTTAAAAGTGTCAGAGCTGCTTTTCTTTTCCTTAGTCACAATGCATTCCAGTCCTAATGAACTGGCCCAGCAGGGGGTTTATTACCCTCCTGCTCAGTTAAGAAACAACAGGACTCTTCCCTGTCGATGCAGAACATCTAAAAATCATTCTGCTTTGTATTTGTTATCGGATCTTCAAACGAACCACAGCTAATTAGACCTTTGCCTTCCAGACCCCAATTCTTTTCTAACTGCTGTCCTTCAGTTTCAGTTTTAGTTGGCTCATGTCCGTGCAACTGAATAAGCCTGTTCTTGTTAAATTTCCCGGCTTAAGAGCGATTGTTTGGAAAGTGATGAGAAGAGTCTAAAGCCAGTACCTGAGTGAGATTTAGGCACTCATTCCTCTTTCTTGTTTAAATGAGAGGCCCACATTTGAAATATCCTTGAAAGCCAAGGCCTTAAGGGCAGGAAATTGTACATTTAGGGTTTTATCCTCGAGCTGGTAGAAATCATCGTAACTCCAGCCGTGCGTGTGGCTGGGATAATGAGTAACACCGCAGCCGGCAGTCGGTGGCCAAGCCATCCCCAGGCGCGAGAAGCTGCTGCTGCTCCCCATTCAAAAGGCAGCGCTCGACATGGCTGAGGACCCTGAGCTCTGCTTGTTCTTGCACCGTGGCATGTCCAAGATGCTCGGCAGTTGGTGGGGAGAGGTTGGGCGCAGGCGAGGTCACCATGCTCTGCGGGGTCCAGCAGCCCCCGGAGCCCACTGGCTGGCTGAGTACGGTGGGGGAGAGCTCCCACGCGATGTCTACTGGGAGGCAATGCTCTTGGCATTTGCTGTGGGTCCAACAGATAAGGTGCGGGGTTTGGCTCCTTGCCACCACTGGGAAAGGTGGTAGGAAAGTGATTGGGTTCAGCTCGCTGCGTGGCTGATTTAGCTGACTTGGCCGTGGTGCTGCCAGTGGGCTGCCCAGGAGAGCAAACACACACAGTGCTGGCACAGTGAGGTGTCAATAGACATTTTATTTGCTTGCTTGGTTTTTTGTTGTTTTTTTTTTTTTCAAAGGAAACTCCTTTCCCCCTTCCTCTGCAGGATTTCAGCATGGGCAGGAAGCACGTCTGTAGAGCAGCGTGATGTGCCATGAAAGGCCTTACAGAAACGTCTGCGATTGCAGTGATTAGGGATGGGAGCATGGCACATCCCGTGGGAAAGGGGGAGGACTCTGGAAGTGCAGCTTAGTGAAGTGAAAGGGCTTCTTTCAGCAGCCAAGAAAGCCTATCAGTATTGGCTGGAAGCTTTAAGCCTTTATCTATAGTTTTATAGTTTAGAAAGTTTGACTTCCTGGAAATTAATTGAACGTTTCTTTTCCAAGTATGAGCACAGCACAACCTCATCGAGGATCCAGCAGATGAATTCATGCTTTTGTGTACTTTGCAGCGTGGTGCTTGCCATCTGTGACACTTGGATACAAATTCTCTGCGAGACTTGTTGGCATTTGAAAACCTAAAGTTTTTGGTGTGTTTTTTTCCATCTGAAGATGAGCTACAGCAACTCTGATTTTATTTAGTTGAATACTAAATTAAATGCACATGATTTGTTTGTCTTTGGTGCCTAATATGTCAGCTTCAAACATTACAGTTAACAGCCACAAGGAGGCACAAAGTTGGAATTTGTGTTTCCCAGCCACTGCCCAGACAGCTGCAAGCTCAAGTTCTGGGACGTCTATTTTCAAGAGTTTCTTCAAAATCTTGAGAACTGGGCTGATTGTTTCATCTTAAGTGGACACTAAGCCGTGCTGGAGGGTGCAATGGGCACAGGGAGATTCCACAGGGAATGGCAGAGTACCGAGGAGTCAACCCATCCAGAGATGTGAGTTATATCTGCTAAGGTGGGTGTGGGCTACAGAAGTCATGGTTAAGTCAAAGTTTTATCTGCAGGGCTCCTGGAATGCTCCAGATTAAGTCCCAACCACAACAAATCTTTCTGAGCTCGCTAGAGCTTCCTATGCAAGGTGCTGCAATATACCAAAAATTTGCTTTTAAAGACCGCAAGGAAAGGGAACTCAGCACACAGAAACAAATTAATGACATGATTTTAGAATAGATTTTTAAGGCACTTATTAAAGAGTCACTGTCAATTAGAAAATAACTAAAGATTTATTATAAAACTACAGTAATGATTTAAAACCACTTTCAGACCTTATCCTTCTATGCCTTATCAGGTTTTGTGGTGGAAGCGTCATATTTCTCCTTGTTTTAAGAAGCAGTCCCCTGAGCAGAAGACCTGATCAGCTCTGGTTACTTGTGCCTCAGTGACTAATGACATTCTGCACCTCATACGGTGCAAGCTCTGACAGAAACATTTCCTATAGCTGGAATATTTAAACTTCCCTTCTCCTGGGTGGCTTCCCTTAATGTCTAGATATAGTGCTCAGAGCGCACAGTAAGAACACTATTTTAGGTCTTTCTCCTCCACCCAGTCATAAAAGATTATGAAACCTGTAGGAATTTAATGTATTTAAGAATTCTACATCTCTCTTTGATATGGCTGCAACTGGCCATAAGTCATTGAGGAGGACAAGCAGAAAGATGGACACATCTCCAGACTCTGTAATCCTGTGAAGCAGCCAGATATCTGCAGGAAATTCAACTAAAAATAGGTTCTCTGCAAGCTCTTGCTGTGTGACTGGCCTACCCAAGCCACAGGATATCCTCATTAAAGGACTACACTGGGAAACGGGAAAACTGACTTAAAAGTCATGTCAAAGGTCCAAAACACACTACATAACACTTGATATTTTTTTTCCCGGTGTAGTCATCCTGAGTGTTGCTTGTCACTGCTATAAGTTTGAAAGTATAACCTTGAAATCACCCTGTCATCTCCCTCTCTGTTGTTTTGCTAAAGTGCCCTTTCTCTTCCTTTTCTTCAGGGCTCACACACACATCTATAAAATCTACCATCGGCATCGATGTTGCGTAGGTGCATGCACAAGAACGCGTGTACTTGTTGAAATGCAAAATCCATACTAGTAAATTCTTGGTGTTAGGTTACTATTTCCAGCATTGCTAACAATTCACCCCACATATATATGTGTATAAATACATATAGATTTATGTATTAGGCAACTGTTCCTTTAAGGTGCCAGAAATGAGGCAGCCAGGGTTCAGTTTAGGCAACGTAGTAGGCTGTGTAGGCAGTGGGAAGCAACTTAGAATATGAATCCTGGCTCAGCTTTGATGTAATCTCCACTGAAGTTAAGGGAGTTGCTCTGGATTTACGCTGCTGTTCATGAGAGCGGACCTTGGCGCAGAGCCCTCTGGCTCAACCTTTAGAATACATACAAAATATCATCTAATTGTACTTGCTTCTACAAGATTAACCCAGCTGGTGAGATTTCTGCTTGTAAATAGCTATGAAATACATTGTGTAATCCCCATGATTGACATTTTTGAACATGTTTTGGGCAGTGCTGTGGTGGCTGTCTGCACCAGATTCATTACCCACCGGAGGGCTGACAGTATCAGCACAAACGCTGGTTTGCAATGTCTCCTGCGCAGTGAGATCAAGCCAAAAATGAACCACTTCAAAGCAAGGATGTGTGGAAGACAAAAATTTCTGACTCACTCTCCCCTGAAGGGGAAGGCGTAATGCTGGCCTGTGTGTGGCTCTTCTCCCACGTGCCTTCCTCTCCCCACCTTTCCTTATTGATACATTAACAAGCTTCCTGACATAGAAATAGGGATTTACGTAACTATACAAGTTCAACAGCTCTCGCTGCTCATTTCTCAAGTGACTGATAAGTCTCTTTGTAACATCACGGCTACTTGCTGTGAATACGATCAAAGATTAGGTTGAAGATTTATGGACAAGGCAAAGATGAGTGGTTTTAATGGGAGGGTTTACTGCGATCTTAATCTGTGCTGGTTTGTTCCCAGTTGATTTTGTGCAGAGTCTCCAGCTCACCGAACTCAGAAATCACAGCTGAAAAAAATAAGTCACCTAAGATTGTGCCCTTCTTCCTGGGGTTAACCCTAAGTCTTGAAAGCTGCCAGTTTGGCTTCTTTTATCTAGAAAACCATAGAAAGCGTGCTGTAGATGCAAACAAACAAGAACGTGTGATGAAAGCTGGGCTTATGATACAAGCTCAGCAACAGGTGAGCTCCATGACAAGCTTGGTTAGAACCGAGAAGTCTAATTAAGCAGCTGCCAGACAAAGAACAAATAACTCAGCTTTGTACTCATAGTGCTCTACTAAGAAAGAGTGAAGAATCCACCCAGCTCCTACGAAAATTAAAGACATATTTATAAACAGAATTGTTTCTAACAAGAACACAAATCTCATCCTTGTGTAACTGTCCTGAGGTCAATGGAGAACCCCAAGAGATTAATTAAAATCAGAACATTCGTAAATGTCTTCTATGATCTGCCAGCTGCTCTTAAACAGGGAAGCACGTTAATGGTTTCTCAACAAACATGTTGCAAGATCAGCTCCTTTTATTCAGCAATTCTGGTGTTCAGAAACTGTCTTTTTTTTACTTTTTTTTTTTTTTTTACAAAAACACTATTACCCAGTACTGTTGGAAAAAAATAACTAAAAACTAATACTCTTTGGATGGATTCTAAATCTTTAATCGGTTCTGGCCTTGTTCTGGAAGTTCTGGAATCTGGTTTTTTTTCTTTTTATTGTAATTTGCAGAAAAATTCTTGATCTTTAGAAAATTATAAAGATGCTTTAAGTCATGGATTTAAAAAGTTCACTGTTTTGGTTAACTGTGTCTAGACAAAAAAGTCAGAATAAAAATGTGTTCTTAGTCACAATTCACTTAATCTTTTGAGCTTGATTTCCAATGCAAGAGTTCATGTTTATACATTTAAAATGATTTTGAAAAGTGTTTTGCAGTTTCAATGGAAATTACACTGTTTCTTTAAACAACTCTGTCCAGCAAAATGATTTTTACAGTTTCTTTTAATTTAACACAAAGAAGTAAGCACAAAGTTTACAGAAACCCATTAAAATAATTTGAATAAAGAAATGTAGTCATTTGAAGGAATATTCTCGAGGCTTCTCTTACTGGTTTTAGCAGCTTTAAGAAATAGCTCCTTATAAATTTGTCGTATATCAATAATCCTCCTCCATACGTGATTTTCTTTCCAATCTTCTTTACTTTAATTAACTTTGCTTATGAGAGTCTCCCAGTTCCCTGAGCTTCCAATAAAAAATTGTTCATGTAAAGAAAATTTTAAAATCTATTTCCATTTCTATATATTAAACTAGCTGGCATTACATTAATATTTTCTAATAACCTCTCATTCTTACATCTCAGATTTTTTTTCCAGCTCAAAGTAGAATATGAACATAAACTACAGTGAAGCTGTATATGCAGGAGGGAAAGGGTAGAATGGAAGTATCAGTTTGGGGAAATAAAAGCAGAAATTGCAGAGTTCATATTTAACCTGAAAATTCAACTTATTGTTGTATCTCTACTCTCCTTTTTCGAAGGCATGAAGACATCTTTAGAAAATACAATTATGGGAAGATATGTGCTTGTTGCGTGGGTTGCACTGTAATACATGGCAGAGAGATATAAGAAGGATGGCAGAGGAGGGGACACCCTGCTGTAGACCTATTTTGTAGTGCAACAAAAGATCTCTATAGAAACATTATATCCCACAGCACAGTTCCTGGAAGTTTAAGAACTGGCTGCAAACCCTTATAGCTGGTTTATTACGTAAAATCATAATGACTTACTACTGACTATTAATTTTAAACTGTAAGAAATTCTGGTTTAGGAATGTCTTCACTGGACTTCCAGGGGCTTATTTGTACAGACAGAAAGCAAACTTCTGAACTTCGGCCAAATCCAGAACTATCTTAGTCTATATAAGGACTTCAGGCCTTCCTCCTCTTCAGTATGTTGGTGGTTACATTCCTGCTGACTTGATGCATATAGCAGTCCATTTTCTTCTGGGCAGAGGAAATTTTTGGAGTCTCATTTTTGGAGTAGCAGAATATGATAGACAGCAGTCAGAAAAGCCTTGATCCAATTGTCAGAGGTGTTTGGTGAGAATCTTTTATGCCACCAGTTTTGGTGAATCAGGAGCAAAAGGATTTTCAAGACCATTCAGCCTTGGTATAGCTCCATTTTTTCCAGTAGCTGTACCACCAACCTCAGAGGGAGAAGACCTGAAGACCAATCCTCTGGTGGTGCCTCCGTGGCATTCCAGCATGGATAATGTATTGCCCAGTGTCCCGTGCAGCTATCTGCTTAATGGGCACCAGCATTGCTTTCCCTCTGTCAGCAGTCAGCAGCGCGAGGACAGCAGCCACAGTGCTGCTGTGGTACCAACACAGCTGTCCATAGCTGCAACAAAAAATGTGTAAAGGGGTTACTCAAACGAGTGCCCAGGAGGAGACAAGGAAGGCAACATCGGGCAACACTCCTCACCTCCTGAAGAACGTCTTGGGGTATCTCAGCCCTTAACATCCTCCCATCTCATTCCTCCTCTTGCTTCTTACCTTTCCCATGTATCTATCTGGATCAGATCCTCTGAGATGCCATGGGAATAGGTACCTCTTTCATCTCCACATAGACTGTTTTTGTTGCTTCTGCAATCCCACAGCGTGTGAGGAAAGACTGTGAGCAGGAAAGACGAATACAAAACGAAGCCAAATCTCACTCATCATGTCAGAGCATGTCTCCACATCTTGAAGCCAGATATGGCACAGGAGAGAACAAGTCAAGGTATGAACAGCCCTCTCCTCCTTCTAAACCCCCAAGCTGCAAATCTGAACATGGAGGTACACACGGAAGGATTTATATGAGTTTGTGAACCCAAAACAAATGTTGGAAGTAACGTATCTAGTACAATAGCTTCTTCATTAGTAGGGCAGCACCTACACTTTTATAACAATTGATCTTTTGTGATGTTTTTCACTTCTGTTTCCCTCAACATCCTGTCAAACTTCAATTTCCATTGATCTAACTCTGATTTCTCCTTCCTAATGGTCAGTCTCTCCGTATCTCTTTCTTGTATTTCAGGGCTAGCTGCAGGTCATGCTCCTTTACCCGTTCCACCAATGTTTACCTAGTACTCATTTAAGGAATAGGTAATGTTTATTGGAAATGACCTCACAGTTTCCTAATTTTTTGGGGTGATCTGAAGAATAATTCTGTTGCAACCACAACATATAAATGCTTTGGAAGTATTCAGTTGGAACCTATGACCACAGATGATTCCTGTGCTATTGGCAGCTAAAACATAGCCCACATTTGTAAGTGACAAATTATAGGATAATGATAACCATTGTGGAGTTAGATATGCCAGAACACGTAATGCAAAGAGACAATAAAAATGGCTATGTAAGGGTGGTATGGAGAAGTACTGTCTATGTGAAGTGACTGTATATTCAAAAGAAAACCAGGATACTTCTGTGCTAGCATTGTACTATCAGTAAATACTCACATGACAAGTGTATTTTTGTATTTTTAGAAGTGTGCATAGATTTTGCCAGCACAAGCACCTCTTGCTGCCCTCTTCCTCTTAACTGTAATTTTAAGTGAATGAGTACTTTGGTTATCCAAGGGCACCTAAGCCATTTGAGCCTTGCATAGCTATTCCTGAGGGACTCATTACATGAGATTCCAGCATGCTTCTACCTTGCATATCCATCAGAGTTATCCGAGCAAAAACACTGAATTCAGACCGAGATGTGGTAGCTTGGGATAACCCAGACCACATGTTCAATAGGGGGAAAAAAGACAGTAACATAGGTATCCTGTCCTACAGAAGAGCTTTTAAATAACATTTTTTTTCTAAAATTAAAATACAGCTAAGGAGGGGGAATGCTGTTCACAGAAAGAAGGTTTGTATTTCATTCTTATTTCGCATGGGTCTCTAAATAGCGCTTTTAAGCCATTTCACTTTCAAATCCAGCAAAGCTCTTAACACGGGCTTATATTAAGCACGTAAGCAAAGTGCTGTAAGGCCAATGGAGCTGTTCTTACAGTAGAAGGAAAAGTACCTGGTTAGAAGCTTTGTTCAACCCTAAACTTGTAACTTCTCTGTACATGAAATTTGTGCTTATAATATTTAAAACACAAGCATTTTTTACATAAACAGCATGAGTAGGAAGTAGAAGTATGAACAAAAACTCCGTACAGTTCTTACAAGCAATGGATGTTGAAATCACTGTGAGTAACAACATGGGATGTTTTGATGGTCAGTTAAAGGTGAATATAATGCTACTACACTTAGTGTAAAACATAATTGCAGTAGCCCAGAAAACAGGAGTGCTGCAACTTTCATTAAATATAGCTGTTATACCTCATAGTATCAACCTCTTAAATCTCTGTAATGAGCAGCAGGCATTTCAATAAAGTCAGAAATAACTATGACTTTGTAAAGTATTGCTTCTTCATGCATATATCCATTTTCAGCAGTCAAAGACACCATCAACAGTCCCCTTTTCTACTTACTGCCTCTGATTTACTGGCTGACTTTGTTATTTCCTTTGTGCGGTTTATAGGACATAATTATTTAAAATGGAAAAGAGAGAACTTCTAATAGAAATTTCGCTGCAGACAGTTTCTGCTTTATATTTATTTAGTTCACCAGTCTCTAACATCAAGGAAGATGTACTGGCTTGCAGAGGGAATAAAAGTGGCAGAACCATGATGAAAATAGGCAATATATAGTGAAAGATATATTACCAAATCATTCATTATTTCAGCCATGTAGTTTAAAATCAAAACAGAAATTAAGCCATCACTAGCAAAATGCATCAAAGGCCCTTGTGACTGTAGGGACCCAAGACAGGATTTATATGCCTTTTAAAGCAAACAGTCTCTTTGAGAAACAATGATTCAACCATCCAGCTCCAAAAAGGAGTGCTTTGTTTCATTTTCAGGTTATTTAACCCCATTTTCAAGATGTCTCCATCAATTTCAAAATGAAAACAGTTTTGAAATGAGAAGTCCAGATGTTTTCTATTGAAAATGCTCAAATTGAGCTACCCCTGCTACCAAAATTAGAATTTTCTTTGCTGTACGTGTCACCTGTGTAGAAGATACCGTGCTGTACAAAGCCCAGTTTTCAAATTGATTCTCATTTACATATTAGACAGGCCCATTTTACACTTCAAGTACTTATTGTTTGCCAACACTAAATTAAAAAGGGTATGAATCTGAATATGAGTTACTACATCTTGGTTCTCCTCTTGATGAGGTAGTTCAGTAGCAACATCAAAAGGTGGATGAGGAGGATGGAAGAGAAATTGTCCCCGTTTTTGTTTGGAAGATGGGCACCAGAGAGCAGCAGTTCCCAGGAGCTGGAGAGCTGGCAGCCAGCAGAGCAGCTTCCGCCAGGGTCAGCGGAGCTGCAACTTGCATTCTTCAGACGAGCTCTTTTCATTTAAAAATGATATCTTGTGTTATTAACAACGACTGTGACCATATTACAGACTAAAATTTGTAATGTGTACTAGAGCCAGCTCATCACACCTTTCCCCCATTCCTGTTTTAGGAATTTCTGAGTCTGTGAAGCTTCAATGTTTGAAATGGAAAGTACTAATCCATACATTAGATATGGTGCAGGGGAATCCCAAAGTGTCTGGGGTATGACCCTGACATTTATCCTTTAATGCCATTAGAGTTTCGTCTGTAGCAGCTTGGGTTTACCTTAGTTTTCCTCCTTCCAACTACAGTATGCTCTTTTTTTTCTACCCACACCTGCTAACTGTCTGTCCCTCTGGGTTGAGTGATTACTACTTTTAACATGACAGACTTCAGTCTTGGAGAACTGTCGCTTATTTTGAGCTGTTTGGAAGCATGGGAGAACCTTGCTCTTTTCCTCTGAGCTTCTCCATGCACCTGAGCATCAGCACAACCATCGGGCCATCTCCCTCTTGCATCAGCACTGCTGAATAACTAATTGCTAAAGTGCATAAAAGCACACAGAGAATTTAAAGATCACACGCTGGGTCAGAACAAGGGTCCATCGATCCCATCTGGCCACAGCAGATGCAGGGAGAGTCCATGAGATACAGGCCGAGAATAATCCTAACATTGTTATATTTCCCCAGTTCCTGGCAGCCAGAGGTTAGGGACTTGCTGAGCAGAAGGGCCGCTTAGGAACCACAAATCTCACTCGAGATAGCTGCCTGATTTTATTTTCAACATATTAAGATGCTAAAGCTCTACGGCATCCTATGGCAATTCCATAATTTTGTGTGTGCTGTGTGGAAAAAGATTTCTTTTTGCTTGTTTTAGATGTGATGTTCAGGCTTTCTGCTGGATGATCCTAGTCCATGTATTGGGAAAAACTGAATTGTTTTGTCATCCTCCTCTTCCCCATATCATTCAGGACTCTTAACCTCTCAGGTGTGTCCTATTTGGACCTTCTTTTTCCAGTGTCAGCAGTCTTCATATTTTAAGCTCCTTTTTGCATAAAAGTCTCTTCTTATTTTTGTTACTTTTCTTAAGTTTTCTAATTCTTCTGCATCCTTTGTGAGACAGAGGCTGAGGCGGAAGCTGACCCTGTCTCTAAGCTGTGGCAGAACCATTAGCATAACGCTGTTTTCTCTTAGTCCATCCCTACCTTTGTTCACCTTTTTTTGTCAAGCAGACGACTTTGGAGGACTATCTGAAGTTCTGCCTTGTCTCCAAAAAACACCCAGCTAAATTTGTATCTGATCATTGCCTAAAGTGTATCTAGGGGTGCGTTCCCACAGTGTATTACTTTGTATGTATAAAGGATGAATTTTATCTTCCATTTTATCACCTACCTAGCATGATGCAGACTTTTAAAATTCTCCACTCTGCTTTGGTTTTGGTTGTGCTGACTACTTCCCAAACACCAGCAAACTTTCTCCTCTCACTGTTCTTCAGCTTTTCTAGGTGATTTGTGGCTATTCCCAGCCAGATCCCCCTGGGATTCCCCGAGTAACTGCTCCAGGAAGAACAGCGACCATTTATTCCTGCCTGCTGTTCCGCCTCCTTCGAGCGGTTATTAATGCACAGCAATCTCCCCCTGACGTTAGGTTTCTGTAAGATTGTTTGGGAAGGGATATTATAGAAAGGTTTAGGAATCCAAAGGCAATTTTTTTGCTCAAGTTGCCCTTGTCTACAAGCGCAATGATCCTTTCAAAGAACTCTACAGGATTTGTGAGGCATGATTTCTTTATTTACGAACCCTGTTCACTATCTCCACTAAGTTGTATATATTAACGTCTACTAATTCTGCTCATTATTATAACTTCCATCAGTCTGCCTCAGCAGGAAGTCAAATTTACAATTCTCTGGTTTCCTGGCTCCCCTCCGGAGATTATTTTAAAAATTGAGGCCACATTTGCCACCTTCCATTACTCTGGAACGCGGGCCAATGTAAGCGATAGGTTACACACTACTGTGAAAAGTTCAGCAATTTTGTATCTGAATTCCCTTAGATCCCTCCAGTGATTGTTACCTGCTCCTGGCAATGTGTTGCTACGCACTTTATTGATTTGCTCTAAAACTTCTCTACTGACAGTTCAATTTGACACAACCCCGCAGCCTCACCCCTGTAAATAAAGACTTTGTTGTGCAAACTTCCTAAAGCCTCTCTGTGCTGAATCCTGACAAAGAACCCTTTTGGCTTTTCTTCTTTTTGTCTTTTGCTTTTGCTTTTTCTTTTGCTTTTGCCTTTCTTTTTCTTTTTTCTTTTTCTTTTTGTTTTTCTTTTTGTTTTTCTTTTTCTTTTTGTTTTTCTTTTTCTCTTTCTTTTGCTTTTGCTTTTCCTTTTCCTTTTTTCTTTTTCTTTTTCTTTTTGTTTTTCTTTTTGTTTTTCTTTTTCTTTTTGTTTTTCTTTTTGTTTTTCTTTTTGTTTTTCTTTTTCTTTTTCTTTTTCTTTTTCTTTTTCTTTTTCTTTTTCTTTTTCTTTTTCTTTTTCTTTTTCTTTTTGTTTTGCTTTCTCTTTTGCTTTTTCTTTCTCTTTTTTTCTTTTTCTCTTTCTTTTTCTTTTTCTTTTTCTTTTTCTTTTTCTTTTTCTTTTTCTTTTTCTTTTTCTTTTTCTTTTTCTTTTTCTTCTCTCTTCTTTTTCTTCTTTTTATTTTTGCTATGGCCTTCCTCCTCTGAGCACCTATTCTGTACCTTGTTTAACTGTCCAATTCTAATGGGCTTTCTGCTTCTGATAGGTTTAAAAAGGCTTTTACTAGTTTTCATGCCATTTGCTTGTTACTTCTCAAGATCATTTTTGAATTCCCTCTTATAGTCTTGCATTTAACTACTAGGATGTACTTTCTTGTCTATTTTCCTCATTTGGAGTCAGCTTGCATTTTCCAATTTTAGACAGCTCCTTTACTCCAACGTTTAAACATAAAGGGTATTATTTTTTTGACTTTTAGGCCTGAGTTTGGGTTTGAGTCTTTTTTGTAGGTGTACGTTTACTCAAAGACTCTGATGAGGTGCCTATTAACAGGCTTCCTTGTTTTTATTAAACACCCTTCTTAAGTGCCATGACAATAAAATTGACTTTTTGACATTTGTCTCCGACTAAAACATTGCATTTTGACAGCGTAGGCACCACAGAGTATATTTTCTATGATTATACCTTGAACTGTATCTTGTACAATGCCCACAAGATGCTTTTTTCTTGTACACATCTAGTAGTCATCTAGACTAGGGTTTTTTTTTCACTTTTCTTGAGAAAACACAGTCATCTGTGATGTCTACAACTTTTGTCTCTGTATGATGCCTGTAATGACATTACTCCATTATCATGGGGATAAGTAATGACTGAAATTTTGCATTATTGTTCTGTTTCTGATCCAGGAGACTATGGTCACCACTGTGCTCCACTGATGAGGACTGTTGCCCAAGTATTAACCTATATCCCACAACTTCAATCCACAATCACACCCTAGGACTTGTTGACGTGGATGACTTAATCATATTATTTGACTGCCAAGGCTTTCCTTCGCACACATACTGTTTCTCCGTCAGCACAGACAGCTATACTTTCTAAAACAATTCTTACCTTAGTGTTACACTGATTTTCTTTCCTTCCTCCTAGTTCACATACAATCTCATATAACGATATCTTCATTTAGGCCCAAGCATTTCCGTTCATCTGTCTCTAGTTTTAGACCATTAACTTTTTCCTACAAGCGTTACACAGTTTTGCTCTTATTCTTATTGTATGCTCTCTTTAACTGTAGCTTTATTTGTTCTTCAATATTGCCCAATGATTTTACTGACTTCTTTTGCATATTCTTTTTCCAGGAGACAGAGATTTTATCTCTTCCCCTCTGGAAGATGAATCATCCTAAATAGGGTGTGATTGTTCATTTTTCATCTTTCTTTCGCTCTTACACATCTACAGCCTTTCAAAGTGAAGTTTCTAAAACTTCATTTCACTTGCAAAACAAAGTACAGTTACATTAGGCTGATACTAATGAAACTCTATTTATAAACTGGTCTGTTCGAATGAAGGTAGAAATTGTGTTCTACGATAAAGTATCCTTGCTCTTTTCTGATTTATTTGATTGCTAACACTAATCTAGTAACAATGCAAATGTTCTACATGACCACTGTATGACCTTATTTAATAAAATCTGAACTGCTTAGTGTAAGGCAACCCAATTAACAGCAATAGCAGGGCTGAACTCCACTGGAAATGCATGGATCTTTTAGAAATTTTAGGAAAGACCGATGAAAGTACATCAGGGCGTCACAAGCTAATGCAAATTATACTCAATATCACATTCATTTGGACACCACAATCCCTTGCTTTTCTTTTTTTCACCCCAGAGAAGCATGCCACATAGCAGAACTCCCTGTAAGAGATTGTCTTGAAAGCTTCACTGACTTCAGCAAAGTAGTTCCTCCTTCTGGCCGTGATCCTGTCAACTGATCTTGTCCAGAGTAGGCAGGACCGAGTGTCACTTGGCTCTGGCATCCTGAGAGAAGGTGGACTCCTTGCCAGAGTCAGGTGCCACGCAGGCATGCCGATAAGAGCTCATCTCGGTGTTTTTCATCTTCCTGATGGGAGCAATTTCTCATGCTCTTACCACAGTTCCTCCATTCAGAAACATAAAAATTATACATAATTACTATTTTTGCTGTTAGTTTTCAATTCTAGAGTATTTGTAATGACAAACAATACTCAATATGTATATGTGTATTTATATATAGACACACAAGCATTTGTGGATTTAAAGCATATGCGAACACACATATATACACGTGCTGGCCCTCACGCACAGAAAACCACTAATTATACCTCTGAACAGGAGAACAGAAAAAGAAATAAACTTTTTCCAGGCACTGGGTTCGTAATGGAGCACATCAGGAGGAGGTAAAGAGCAGCAATGATATTAGAAAATGTCAGTAAAGCAAATAATCAATCTTGTAAAATGTCATGGAAAAAATTAAACATGTAAGCTAAACGCTGTTTCAGAAATAAGGCTCTTTCCTTGCCTCATGCTGAGTCTGAAGAAAAGTCCCCAGATGTCAATTTTCTTATAGCAATTTATTTAATCTGTTCCTGGATTTAGCTCGTTTTTGGCTAATCTTGCACAAATTGTGTGTGTCTATATGCACATATATATGTATTTTTAAATAGTTTATAACCATGCATGTATTCTTTTATCTATGCATCTTTGTGCTCAACACTATTTTACAGGCAATATGTCTTTATAATGTAAAGGTAAATCAAACTATGCGTGTATTTAGAGAGCCAAAAGAATATTATTTTGTTTTAAAGACAAAAGGTACTTTTGGGGGCAATACCTTAAACACAAATGTTGGGGCTTGTGGCAGGCAAACCTATTTGTTGCATATCACAGGAAGGAAGAAAAATACTCCAAAATCCTCCATGAAAGCAGAGCTAGCATGCTAAGAAGGAGGAAAAGAGGTCCAAAAAACCAGCACGAGGCTGAAAAGAAGAGAAATATAACTCCCTGAATCTATGAGGTTGAACTCTTATGGGCTTTGAAGCCAAAGAGATATTCCTGTCTTGCTCAGCTTGCTTTTGTTTAGCTGTCCTTATGTGATCTAAGAGCAGAAGTGAGTCACAAGGTTGTGATAAGGCTGAGAAGTTTGCATAGGATCATTGTCAGCAACAGAAATGCAAAAAGCTTCTCAAGATCCCAAGGGTCTTTGAATACAGCAACAGGCACTAAGCCGACAAGAGTCTAAATAAAAAAATAAAATAAAATTCTTATTTTCCTTCTTAAAAATAAATGCACTTTAATGGGTTTAGTTTAAAAGCATTTAAAGAATCATCACTACCTATGTTAACACCTGAACTTACGCTACTAAAAACCTTTAGGTTATATAAGGAACACTGTTTAGCCAGTATATATTTGCTTAAATAAAATTTACATAAAAGTCAACTTACTTATGAAATCACTAGCTGAGCTCTGGAAACAAAATTTGTTAAAGCATTAAATTTCTTTTTGGCAATGTGTAGTCTCTTCTGCTGGAAGGATATTTTCTTCCTATCAGATGTGTTCAATTCAATAGCTACTTCAATAATGTAATAGAATTTGAGAAACCAGCTGGGATTGGAAAAAAGCAAAAAAGCCAGGTCTCCTCTTCCAATTTACTTACAAAAATGAGGTATGAGAGGGTGACATCTATGAGTTCTAAAATGCTGAAGAGAATGCTGATCAGAAACCATTAGTTTGATTAATTTTCTACGAATAATGCTTTCTTTGTCTAAGGTATCATTTTATTGTAAATGCATAGCATGTTCCAATTAAAACTTTCCAAGTTCATTCAGCACAAGAATTGTATTTTTTAGCTATGTATTTAATGTGTGTGTAGTATATCACCTTGGCTACCAAAAAGGAAATACCAGTTGTAGTTATGGGCTACTTTTAGTAAGAAACCAACATATTTTAATAGCTACCAACCAGTAAGAATCAGTCTGTGTGTAAGAAAATAAATCTAAAACTCAAATATAAGTAGAAAGTCAAAATTAAATTAAACAGGATTATTTGATTTGTGATTAAAATGAGGTTATTTCAAATCATTCAGTGCTGTCCTGGTGTGGCCAGCACAAGTCGTCCCCTCTTGGCCACGAACCCGGCCCCAGGACAGGTTCAGAGAGAACTGACCTGTCCCATAATGGGCTGTGCGCTGGAGACCCTCTCTGGGACTGCGATTTCCCTACTTGACATACTGGCCAGCAAAGCTTCTGACTTATTCTGTATAACCTCTGCTGGTCCTGAAATAACCAGAAGATAAGTGGCCAAGTCGAGAGCTGAGTTAAAGATTGTGTAGCCTTTAAAAAGCCTTAGGTATTGGAAAAGTTTGCTTGGGACTTAACTTTAAAACAAATACATTTAAGACAGAAATTGTTTTTTACAAAGTTATTGTATTCTATATTGATTTCAAAAAAGTAAGCTGGTGAATTTTATTATAGGCCACTAACTTCGCAGTGACTTGAAAGCCAAGGAAACCAGCAGTTGACTAACTCTGTTCCCTAGTCCATCGCAAACACTTTCATTCTGGCCTGCCAATCATTTTTTGGGGGTTCTTCAGTTAGCACTCGATTAAAACATGCCTTCTTCAAAGCCTTGCATTTCTGATATGAAGACATCAAGAGCTGAGAACTTCACCATGTCCATGGTGGTCTGGTCCACTCTTAAACAGTTGGTCAAAATCTAAATTTTATGTCTCATTTGAGTTTATATGGTTTTGGCTCCCAGCCACTGAACTTGTGCCATTTCCCATTTGAGCAGAGAGCACTTTCGTAGCTAGTATTTCCATCTCCTGAAAGCATTTATATGCTATAATAAATTATTTACATATGCTTTCCTGCGTAATTGTCTCTTGTTAGTAGAAGCTCTGTTACAGCAGTCAGGACAGACATCGATACTTTCGTACCTCGAATGGGGATGCAGACCCCATGCTCACATATGTAGATGAGAAGCCAGACTGCTGTTCTTCACAAAAGAACAAGTCTTCATTACATTAAAGAGCACAGCTTTTCATTACTGCTTTCTGTGCTCAAATGGAAAGATAAATCAAGTGGAGCAGAGCGCGAGCGCTGCCAGGGCAGGTGCAGATCCCAGGACTCTTGTTGCCGCTGCCTCAGCCACAGCCTCACTGCTTTCCCTCTCTTTTCTGAAACCATAGATGAGAAATTTGTTCAAACCAGATTTCCAGAGTTTATTTGTTGCACTTTACTAAACTTCTCCCTTTTAAGCTCTTTAAACGAAGAGGTGCTTCATAGCAAGCCTCTGCTGCTTCTTCAGTCAAACACTTTGACCTTTCGCAGCTCATTTGTGGCTGAAGAGCGTTTTCTGAGCCTGAAAAGCTCCTGCAGGAGCATGGGGAATAACCCAGGCAGCCCTTGTCTCTCTGCTCCGCACACTGGTTTGGTTTGGGGTGGTTCAGCTGCTCTGTCCCCCAGAGCGTTACTCTCTGTGCAAAGCCACCTGAATTAGCACCAAGCATGCACAGCACCCGGCATTGCAGCCTTTTAGGAAAGAACTTTTCAGGGCACTGAGGGAGCAGGGTGAGACCCTGTCAGATGGGAGACCAAGATGCAAGAGAAGTGGTGGAGAGGAAGGAGAGATCCATGCTGGCCTTGCCATGGTGCTGGATGCTGGAGCTGGTGGCTCCTTTCCTTTCACTGAAGGCCCTGCTCTCCCTGCTGTGAACAATCACAAATTTGGCTCCCGGATGCCTCATATGAGTCTCCTGCGGGATCATCATCTGGCGCCAGTCCTTCTGAGGGATAACCAGGATGAGCTGGTGCTTTGAAGCAGGAAAGGATGTGCTCCAGTCCCTCAGAATTTGACCCATGCTGTTTCTTCTCAATTCAAGGGCTATTTTTAAACATTATAAAAGTACAGAAAAAAAGGTTTTAGTGTTATCATTGCAGGGCCCACTGCTGCTCAGCCTCCTGCCAGGGCACAGCTGGCTGCTCTGTTTAGGGTCTCCCTCTGCTGCCATGTTCATCTGGTTTTCATTCTCTGACTCCCAATCCTCTCCCTTATCTTCATTTTTGTACCCCATAATCATTTGATTTCTCCCTGTTTTCTTTTCCCTTTGTCCCTGAGAGGGAAATATTATGGACGGTGGCAATGGAGAGGCTATTGAGGTAGAGTCCTCAGTGAACTGTTTTCTGGTACTCCCCAGCATGCCCAATTGTTATACCACAGCTGCTACAGGGTACCTCCCTGCCTATTACCTTTAGTGTTGCTTTATGGCTGCACCATAAACCACTTTAGCCTTCTAAGTTTCCCTTTTCTGACTCCATTATGTCCTTTTGCATGGGGAATGTTTTCAAATCCATTAAGAAGGAAGGTGTCTCAGTACACTTTCTTTGACATCTGCCATGGAAGTTTTTATTTTTCCTTATGGGTAGCTAATTGCTTGAAAATGAATAGGGTACTCTTTATGCCATGTGCTTTCAAATTACTGTTTTTTATTTTCCTGCAGCATCTCCTTGACTCTAGCCAAGTCTACAATCTTCTCTACAATATTGATTTTGGTAGCATCCCTGAGTACAGCGTGTCCAAACTAAGTAAAGGAGTAAGTAGCATTCAGAACAGTCTTCAGTGAGTCACCAAATAAAAAGTTGTCCTGGTCACTGCGTTATCAATGTACTGACAGTTCTGTCTTTTCCAGTGCAAGCCATAGAAATCTGCCTTGTCCTTAATTACTCAGGCTCCTGACAATATTTTAATGCCTCTTGGATGGGCAGGCTAGCCAATATTCAGGGTTTGCAAGGAGAATTGATTATAGAAGTCAATCACTAGCTCTCTGGGATTGTACTGATTATTTACAAAGAGTGCAATATTTCACCCAAAACATGTTTCTGCGAACACAGCAAAAATAAATATCTGGCAGTTTCCCTGCCCACCATTTCCAAGATGACCCTGCCAGAGACTACACTTTCTGCCTGTGCTTTCTCTTTGGGAGATGACAACATTGGTCCTCATTTGCTGGATTTCTCTTCCTTGCTGCAGCTTTTTGCACGTGATATAACTGATGCATCCTGGGCTTGCAGTCAGTTTTTCAGAGAACCTCTGAATTTTTGGTGGTGTCTTAGCTTCTGCTTTGGCTTTGCAGTGGTGGCTAGTCATTTCCCTGTGCAAAGGCTTCAGCTGTCTTTACATTAGAAGATGTGTAACCATTTCTTCTTATGGCCCAAATAAAGGCACCTGCATTCAGAGGATTTGTACAGGTCTGGGCTGACTGACTACTATCATCCACCCTAGTAATCTTGTCAGAAATCTGACACAGAGCAGAACATTTGTTAAACTGCAGAAAATCTGAAGCCTACAAGCTGCTGGGACATTCTCATCTCATGTTCATTTCTTTTTATTAGGTTCATTTAAAATTCCATTGTCACTGTATCTCTTAAGAGAAGAAGCCAGGAGGTGGCCCAGTTTCCAAACCCCATTATCACCTAGGAGGGATTTGTTGCTCTCATGTCTCGACAAGCAGAATGCAGTCATGCAGCTGCATTCAGTAATCCCAGCTCCTGGCTGGGAGCAGGAAGTTGTTATGTATTGCACATGCAATTTGTATGAGAAAGAGCTTCTGTCTGTGATTTAGACATTTTCCAGGAAACTGGGACATGGCACTGTGCTTCAAATACAGTTAATGACTTGTTGGAAGCTTACTGAAGTATGGAAAGTGTCGTTAAAGATAGGGTTCATCTTGCCTATTTTAGATTCCTCTAGTGCAGATATCCGTAAAAGATATCCATGAGAGAGCTGCTTGAGGAAATGATGCTTGAGAAAACGTGACTGATCTGGTCTCCTTGCGATGTTGCTTTACTATGCGGTGTGTATAGCCTGGAAGTTCATGTAAAACATTCACCAGCTGTAAAGGGAGCACAGATCCTGGTGTCAGCTGTTATATGCGCATTAGAGAAGTCCACATTTGGTCAGACAAACCCCCCCTTTATCCAGCTGGACATGTGAGACTGTGTAGGCCATGCATTGTTAGTCTTGCCAGAGCTTCTCCAGCAACAGTTTGAAGTGAGGAAGATCCAGATTTTTCCACCTCAGGTAATGGAAGGTGAAGAAATGTGTAGGGAGCTAAATGTGAATAATCTCCAAATTCTGATCTCAGCTACCAAAAGGATTAGCAGGGTTTGTTGCTGTTCAGACCCAGGCTCTTGAACACGGTCTGGAGAAGTAGGAATGAATGAGAAATGGGGTCCCCAGCCAAGGAGTGGTGGCAATGGCAAGGTGTGTCTCGTGCCCTGGGAAGTTCGTTTGAGAGGTGGCAGCACAGGAGCCTGGAGGAAACAGGGTTGTCGTCTGCTCAGGAACTGGTCTCTGGACGTGGTGAGGCAGCGGCAAGCACCTCCAAGCTCTGGGGGTCCTAAAGAGGGTTCTCTGGGACTTCCTGTAAATAAGGCTTCTGCCTGTTGTGCACCGTTCTGCTCTGTTACAGTTCTTTTATTACAACCTCATTACATGGAAATCGAGCGTTAAACTAGTGCAAAACTGCTGGAGTGGAGTGAGGAATTGGGATCCTCCCATTTTTATGCGTATAGTTATGCCACGAGCCAAAGTGTGGGTTTCAGTTTCTGCAGCTCTTGGCCTTAGGCTTTATGTGTGCATTGCTGCAGCATGAGTGTAGGTTTGATGCTGTCTCACTAGGCAGTATATTGGCAAAACACAGCAAAATGGTTTGACTCTGGGAAGAGCCTACGGCACGAGTAGAGAAAAGAACCCACGCAGTGTGCCTGTATGATGACTCTCTTTGTTGCTGGAGGGGCTCCACCTCATCTCACGGATGGCTGCCACCCCCGTCCAGAGGAACAGGAAGAGAGGAGAAAAAGAAAATGCGAAAGCAAGGAGCAGCGCAACAGTCCCAGGCATGACCACAGCATCAGTATATGGTGTCCCACAACCAGCCTCTGGGAGGACCACAGATGTGGGTGGTGAGGCCATTCCCATGGGAGAGGACTGACTCTGCCTCCTGGTTTTTCTGAGCTTCCTGGAGCCCGAGCACTGGGAGCTTTTGCTCCCTTCACACCTTGAGAGCGATTGCTGATCCCCAAGCACAAGAGATTTGCAATTATGCAATATGAAAAAGGAAGATGATGTTGTGGGTGGTGGTGCAGGGACGTGCCCCCGGGGTAGTCTTGCAGCAAGAAGGAGGGTGGTGGGAATGGCCAAGGGAAGCTGCTTGGTCTGCTCGTGCCCGAGGCCAGCCCTTGATGGACAGAAACCAAAGCAAGCCTTCATGGACAAGCATCAGCAGAAATGTTTAACGGTTTTGTTGCCCAAGGCGAGGAACGTCTTTCTCAGGATGTCCTGCCAGCTTCCAAGGATGGTGTTACATGCCACCATGAATGCCCCAGGACAGGAGAATATCATCGTGCTCTAGGTTAATTATAATTGACATTTGAATAAAAAATCCCCCATTCCATACTCCACTGATCTCTGTGCTATTTGATTCCAGTGCGTATGTCTAAAATTAGGCCTTTGAAAGTACTTCATGGCAGGGATTGTAAATAGTATATTTTCCTAAGCCTGCTGCTCTCGAGGCTTATGTTTTGCCATCTTATGACTTGGCTTGTGACCAGAATTTCATCTGCGTAAATTTGGGACACGAATGCTCAGTAATACACTGTGACTTCAATAACAGAGGAGCTTAAAAAATTCCATTAAAGCATATCAAGTTCATTTAAACAAAGAGCATTATTATTTAACCCTTAGACTTGTGCTAGTCAGAATGTGGAAATAAATCCGCAGCAGTCCAGGATCTACCCGGCTTTCAGTGTAGCACTATCGCCTCCCAAGGTTTCCTTGAGATACTGGTGGGTACATTTTGACGCAAGGCATATATTCTCAGTTCAGCATTGAGTGGATGTGGTGGGACCTGCTGTCACTGTGTGCACTGGGGAGGGGAGAAATTGCCTCCTCCTTCACTGCCAACAGCCTGAGCATCCCACATTGCCAGTGTCTTCAGAGCACGTCAGCTAATTTTTTGTGCAATTATTTTTTAATGACTACCGATTACATAAAAATGAAAAGCAGTTCACTAAACCATCTGTACAAAGAAGACAAGTTCTGTCTAGTCAAAGATTTGGCTTCAGTCACATTTCAGTGGGGCGTTCCCTGAAGGGTATCTCAAAACCAGGCTATTATAAGAAACAGAGTTCTATTTTTGTTACGGGTTTTCTAATTTTAGTTCCCACCATGGGCCCCAGGACTCTTGTGGGGTTTGGACTAGAGATGGGCTGATAACAGAGAGCGAGATTCTCCCATGCAATCTGTCTCCTCTGATTTAGAGCTTGTTTACTTGAAGAAGCTAGTAATGCGTATGCTACGGGTGAATGCAAAGGGCAGCAGTGCTCGCTCCTTGGACGGTCCTTGTGTGTGTGTCCAAAACACACGCCACTGTGCAGTTTATGCTGATCTCTTTGGTGGCAGATTACCACAAACTGCAAAAAAACACTTGCAGCAGGGAGTAAGGGTGAGATACGTTTGCTCTTTCTCACCCTCTCGTACACCTGCCTGTCCTTCGTCCCACTTTTTCTCTGACGTCAGGGTAACACCGCTGTCATTTAATCTCTAGTGTGTGGCACACGACAAAGTCCTGTGAGATACTATATTAGCTCTCTCCAAGCCTGGCTTTTTAGGGCTTTGCTCTGCTCCCTGCAATTTAGTTGGTCTTTAGTGTGGCACCGTTCTTGTCATTCCTTCTGATATTTTTGTCTTTGAGTTTCTCCACATCCTGTCATTAAGTGATTTTTTGAAGCTGCACTATGCACCCCTGTTATTTTCTTTCCCTGTAAACACTTGTCTTTGTCTACCATCTCAGCTAAGATAACCAGGATAATGATTTGGCATTTACAATAGCTAAAAAAAGTGAAGACTGTAGAGGATTTAGGCATATCAGTGCCATGATTTCACTACTAAATCATTGATGGAAGTAGTGCGGCCTGAAGGACAAGGGCTGACCAGAACGGCAGGACATTTACTTACCCTCCAGTTCTGGTGAGAACCAGAGCCATCTCTTAACTTGCTCTCCTCCAGTTTCCCCAACTATAGGCTGAAGCTGACAGGGTGCTGCTACACGGTGCAGGAAAGAGGTGCTATAAGTGGCAGATAATTATTTTGAATTGCTTGCTTGATTTCAGGCCATGACATTTCGTTTTTCTGGAGACAGAGGTCAGGGACGGAGTTCATGAGAAGGAAATTCCACATTGCTGGAAGGCATTGATGGCATTCAGAATAAAATCATAGAATCTTTTAGGTTGGAAAAGACCTTTAAGATCATCAAGTCCAACCATCAGCCTAGCACTGCGAAGTGGCCACTGAACTATATCCCTAAGCACCACATCTATAGGTCTTTTAAATACCTTCAGGGATGGTGACTCAACCATTTCACTGAGCAGCCAGTTGCAGGGCTTGACAACCCTTTTGGTGAAGAAATTTTTCGTAACCACCAATCTAAACCTGTGCTGGTGCAACCTGAGTCCATTTTCTCTTGTCCTGTTGCTTGTTACTTGGGAGAAGAGACCAACACCCACCTGGCTACAATCTCCTTCCCTCTAGTTGTAGAGAGTGATAAGGTCTTCCCTGAGTCTCCTTTAGTCCAGGATAAACAACCCCAGTTCCCTCAGCCACTCCTCATAAAGCTTGTGCTCTAGACCCTTCATCAGCTTCATTACCCTTCTTTGGACACGTTCCAGCACCTCAATTCCATTACTGATGGAGAAGTGTGTAAAATAAATGCCATAAAGTTAAAAAAACCCACACATGAGTGGCCTTATATATTAATTTTCTCCTTCTCTATTCCACTGTTTTGAATTGTTCTCATGTTTTTAGCTTTTTAGCTAGAAATTCCCTCAGGGTTGCGAATGCAGCTTCTGTGATGACTCACATTACTCGGCTTCAAAGGAACGAGGGATGTCTTTCAAGCCAGCTTTCGACTATTTGTCTTGACTGCCTCTAGCCCTTGCAATACCCTTCACTGGAATTCTAGAAGTCATCACCATCCCAGGCGGGCTCTGTGCACAACCCAGTGTCTGGAGGAGTCTTCACCTCCCTGGATGCACTCCCAGGTTGGAGACACTGGAGTCCTACCAGTGCCTTTTGGTCTGCCAAGGTTGAGCTGTCCTTGTTGTCAATCTCTTTTGGGCTTTCCAGGCTTGCACTGGAAGTGCAAACCTCCGTCTGACATCCCCCATGGGGATCTCAGCTCCCGGCTGCACTGAGAGCAAGTGTTGCCACTGCAAATATGCCACCACTTTGCTGCCCATCCCACCACTTGTGCTAGCCTGCTGGCACACTCTCTGCACATGCAGACTGACGGACTCACGCACTTGGACAACTTCACACCAGTGCTTCTCATGCAAAGGGAAAGAAAGACAAGACAACACTAAGATACTCCAGCGGGAGAGGGCCTGCTGTGCTGGGGAAATTGGGGATCCTTTCTCCGGTGGGGTGCAGAAGTCCTTCTGTAGTTTTCCCACCACCGTGGAGTATGTCATGTCCTGCTGCAGCACCACGTTCTTCCCCATCCCAGCATCTCTGAGCCCCTGTTGGGGCTGGCACACTGACAGAGTCCGGAAACGGCTCCCTGCAGAGGAGCTGTGCCCCAGTTTTGCAGCACTGAGCTGCCGTAGCCCCTCTCTCAGCCCAGGGTCTGCCAGGCAGGTTGATCTGGGCTCCATTTACCACCTACAGTGCTTGTGGCACTGAAGACACCAGGGCTGTTCCACACTGTGGGTTGAGGGACAGAGGAGGTTGCCGGGGTCTTTAATCTTTCTTGGATATATCCAACTTACTGCATGCACACTGAATGATGTTTCTGCTCTGACTGGGCTGTTTGATATCTGACCAAATTTCTCTTTTCTCATCTGGACAAGATTTTCAGGCAGAAGAAAAGGATGTTTTGTAGGAACTCTTGTTACAAAGGCAGTATTGGGTCAGGCAATGGCCCATTTGCCTCATGAGCCTGCAAGAAGTGCCAGGAGGAGGTGAGTGGGCACAAACCATCCATGAGGGTGAGCAGGAGGAAACTGAAAGAGTCTTTTCAGTAACCTGTAGAGGCAGAAGCCAAAACCCTGTGTTAGGGAAGGAGACCTGGAGACAGCCCACAGAGGACTGATGGATGGAAGCTTGCAAGATGGGGAAGGCTGCACCATTTCAAGCATCTAACGTAAGGGTCCTTCTTGGCCTGTGGTTCTGCAGTTACAGAACCAGTGCATTGCCCTGGGACCATGGTGAGACAACCTCCCTTCATGGAGGTCTCATGGCTGGCTGGCCATCAACCAAGCATCTTCATGGAGAAGAACAGGAGACAGATTGATAGTTGCTGGAGACACCCTACTGTAGGAGACAGAAGTCTCTGCCTGCCAACCTGACCTGTGCTTCGGTCTGGGACACTGCAGAGATGACCAAGGTTTGTCTGGCCTCAGACAATTACCCTAGCTGATCTTCCACATGGGCATCAAAGTTACTGCCAGGGACTTCAAGAATATGAGGAGACACTACATGGATTTTGGGGTACTGGCTAAAGTTGTGTTTCCTCCATCTGGTTGGTGGAGAGGAACTACATCATCATTGGATTAATTGGGATGTGTTGTGACAGCTCACACAACTGGAGTACTGTGATGGACGGTTACCAGGTCTTCAGGACAGACAGGCGGGGAGACAAGGGGGTGTGGGTGTATATATATGATGAAGCAGCTGTGATGTATGGAGCTCCTCAATGAGCCAGACAGTAGGCTGGGTGAGAGCTTGTGGGTCAGGACAGGGATGAATAATCAGTAATAGTGACAGTCTGGTGGGAGTTTGTTAATGACCACGTAATTGGGGTGAGGAAGAAGATGAAGCCTTCTTTAAACAACTTGAAGATATTTCTGCATCACGTACTCTGCCTCTTATGGGAGATTTTTAACTTCCCTGATATATGCTGGAAGAGCACTAGAGAGGGATGCAGGCAAGCCAGGAGTTTTCTGGAAGATGTCAGGCTCAATTGCTTGACACAGGTACTAGGTAAGCCAACCTGGGGTCACACATACACACCCCATGGACCTGCTAAACACAAAGCATTCACAGTGTTTGGGGGAGTGATAATCAATGGCAGCCTTGGTTGTGAAGACCCTGAAATAGTGGACTTCAAGATACGGAAGAGAATGAGGAAGACAAGTAGCAGACTACAGACTGTGGACTTCAGGAGAAAAGAGATTTCAGTTTCTTCCGACTACTGAAGGTTGGATTCCATAGGAACCAGCTCTGAAGGGCAAAAAAGCTCAGGAAAACTGGCAAGTCTTTACTGACAACCTCTTCCAGGCACAAAACCATCCTAGTGTGCAGGAAAACAGGCATATGTGCCAGGAAATTGCTGTCACTCGGCAGGGAACTTATGGCTGAGCTACAATGCGAGGACTGGATGTAGGGAGACACTTTTTCTCCATCAGAACAGTCAAGCAGTGGTTGCCCAGAAGGGCTGTTCAGTTTCCGTCCTTGGAAGTTTTAAGGTCCCAGGTGGCTGAAACCCTGAGCAACTTGATTCAGTCTCAGGCCTAACCCTGCTTTGGGTAAAGGGTTGGACTAGAAGCTTCCTGAGGTCCCTTGCAGCCTGAATGGTTCTGTCATTAAGTGAAATAGCTAACATGGAAAGACTACCTGATTCTTTATCATCAATGTCAGTATGACCATTGAAGCCCAGTGAATTTCCAGCATAAGACCGCTGAGTAAGTGTGAGCCTAAAGCTCTCATTTTAGCCTTTTTATGTGCACATTCAGGAAGGCAGCAGCTTTGGAAACGAACGTCTGGATGTTGCAGATACTAATAACACTGCCAAAGAATGCTGAAGTGATGTACAAATAGCAGTATACATCTATTCAATCTCTCTCTTTGTACAGAAGTAGTTATAAGACCTACCAATAGCTTAAAGGGATATTTTTGTCTAAAAATATAGTCATGGCATCACTGACATTATGAAGAGAAACTAAGCAAGGCTGTTATTACTGCTCTCAGCTCTCTGTGTTGAAAATCAGGTCTTCTTTTTCTAAGAACAGCCCTTCATGAAGTGATGAGTATTGTTTATTCTCCAAGAATGATGAAGTAAAGCTTCATATCAGTTCAATCTTTTTAATATTTGGAGGTCAGCTTATCTTATTGGGCAGGCTGCCAAAAGTGATTACAGCTGCAGAAACTCTACATTTGAACAGGGATTTTATCAAATCACTCACATCTGGAAAAAGGCCAAGAAAAACAGTGACTGGAGAGAGTGGAAATCATGCCTCAAAAATGGGTTGAGAAGCTGTGGAATAATTATTCAAAGTTGCGTGAACTTACATGAACATCTGCCAGGTGACCAAACTTGCCATCTGAATAAGGCATTATCCACAGTTAGACCAGTTTTAGCTAAACAAGCCATTCCTCCAGGCATAATTTCACATTTTCCATCCTTATAGCTTTTCTATCAAGTACAGATACCCCAAGAGCACTGTAAATTTGTACCCTATCTTAATGCACACTCATCTTCCCTTGCAGACAAGCCCTTAGAAACAGAGGCACTTCCACCAGTATGAACGGAATAATGTTTGTTTAAATGCTACAAGATGAGGAAAATACGCTGCTGGCTATTGGAGCAGACTTTTAGTAATGAAGGCATCCATTACATTTGTTTAGCCAAAACCACAGAAATATATCCATAGGCATCCACTTTGTATACCAATATGCACCCTCCACAGCCTATGGGAACCCTGTGTGCAAAAGCAGTTTCTCAGGCACTATTGAAGGTTCTTCTTCCACTAATGTGAGAAAAGGCGGAAGAGACTACAAGACTTTTTCCACCCCAGTTGTCTTCCACAAAACAGCTATCCACAGTAATAAGCACCAGGCACCCAGAACACCTGGGGTGTTCCAAGGGACGTTAATCACAGCCGGTCGGGAAGGAGAGGTGTGTGAACACCAGTGTCAGGAGGGCTGGCTCCACGCATGGGGCCAGGGGTATGCTCTTTGAAGGTGTTGTGAGACTGCTGCTCCAGCTTGCCTTTTACTAATGCTCCAGGAGGAAGTCTGCACCAGTAAGAATTCCTCCAAAGATTCAGGGGCAGCAAGGGCTGTAAAAAAACCATGTTAATTGGTTTCAGGCCACAGTCTGCATCTGCCTAGCAAGGTGCTGTTTGCACATCGGTAAATTCAGGGTCTCTGTTCCCTCTACTCATTTCAATACAGCCTGTGAGTTCACGGAGTGAACCTTACATGCAGGTGTAGCTGGAAAAGATTGCCTTTTGAACTAACATTTCTCTTTTGTTAGTTCCTTCTGGAGTGTATTGCCTGAAGTAAAGAGTTTACAAATGTCAGGCTTTCAGTTAATTTTGCCTACACCATAAATCATAAATTAGAGATGGAACGCATCATCACATCATCTAGTTTATCTGCCAGTATAACATTTCACAAAGAGAGGATATAGGATGGTTTTCAATTGCTTGTTCACTCAAAAGGGACGGTATTGGTTGTTTGTAAATAAATAATTCCTGGGACATTTTGGTGCCACTTGAGCCCCTGTAGATTGTAATAGGTATACCAAAGGGGAGTGTGTGCACGCATGTGTGTCTGCACGCGTATGTCTGTGCATCAAGAGAAGCAACCAACAAGAGGAAGAGAAACAAAATTAAGTGCTTTATATGCATAAGACGTGTCTATGCAGATGGGTGCAGACAAATGTGGTCTCCTCTGCAGGGCATGTTAGCCTGGGCACAGAGCTGCAGGAACATGGCTCGATGGTT